>NC_140004.1:30530692-31045042 GCF_964263955.1 Coregonus lavaretus
GCAGACAGTGCTACTGTATACCTATCTATCCATCCATAATACATTCTGGATGCCTCAGGGTAAGGGGAGAAGGAGCATCAATGAAGACTATTGTGAACCTGCTATTCCTACTCATAACATGACTGACTTCCTGATCTGGGCCCAGATTCACAAAACCTTAAGTAGAAATGTCTTCTTAACTGCCATTTTGTCCTTAACTATAGACTTATGAAGAAAGTTAAGCAAAGTTGCTATTCCTCAAAAAGGTTCCTGGAAATGTTCTTGCGTCTTTTCTTATGTTTCTCCATAAGCAAAAAGTTAAGAAGTTATTGGATTTGTTCTGGGAAATGTTCTTAATTCCAAGGTAGCTAAACCCTTGTTTTAAACTCAGGGCAGTGAGAGAATAAGCTCATGAAAGCAATTGAACATGTTTAATTCACACGGCAAGCGGTACCAGAGCGCCAAGTCTAGGTCCAAAAGGCTTCTTAACAGCTTCTACCCCCCCAAGCCATAAGACTCCTGAACAGCTAATCATGGCTACCCATGATTATTTATTTTGCTCATTTGCACCCCAGTATCTCTATTTGCATATCATCTTTTGCACATCTATCATTCCAGTGTTAATACTAAATTGTAACTATTTTGCACTATGGCCTATTTATTGCCTTACCTCCATAACTTGCTACATTTGCACACACTGTATATATATTTTCTGTTGTATTTTTTACTTTATGTTTTGTTTACCCCATATGTAACTCTGTGTTGTTGTTTTTATCGCACTGCTTTGCTTTATCTTGGCCAGGTCACAGTTGTAAATGAGAACTTGTTCTCAACTGGCTTACCTGGTTAAATAAAGGTTAAAAAATAAAAAAATACCCATACTATTTGCATTGACTCCCCCCCCCCCCCCCACCCCCCTCTTTTACACTGCTGCTACTCTGTTTATTATTTATGCATAGTCACTAACTCTACCCACATGTACATATTACCTCAATTACCTCGACTAACCGGTGCCCCCGCACATTGACTCTGTATCGGTACCCCCTGTATATAGCCTCCCTACTGTTATTTTCTTTTACTGCTGCTCTTTAACTATTTTTTTATTTTTTACTTCTCTATTTTTTGCTTAACACTTTTTTTTTTTTTCTTAAAAACTGCATTGTTGGTTAAGGGCTTGTAAGTAAGCATTTCACTGTAATGTCTACACCTGTTGTATTCGGCGCATGTGGCAAATAAAATTTGATTTGATTTAATTCACTCACAAACTTCATCTGAAAGTTTCAGTATTGATTATTTTAAACCCAAGAACATGTTTTAGAACAGTAATCTCAGTATGAAATATGCTAACATGATTTCCATTGCTAGCTAGATAGCTAGCTAAATCCGTTGACTAGCAACAAACATCTTAAGAATATAGTTAAGAAATTCGTAAGAAGGTATTTGAGAAGTTCTTAGGAAAATCATTACATCTTAAGATATTGTTGAGGAATTGCACTTATGAACTTATTTAATTTTTTCTTAAGATGCTTCTTAAGTTTTTGTGTAAGAAGTGTTTTGTGAATCTGGGCCCTGGTGTGTAATGTATTGTGCCTTTTGATCATACAGTATTACAGAGCTTTTAACTGTCGCTTTGACATTTTGAAATGAACACACTCCCCCATAATGAGGACTTGATATAGGCGTTCTTCCATTGATTTTGACTATAACGAGTTTGACTGAGGCAAAATAACCATGGAGACTAGAGGGTGATGCGCTCTGACAGCTTTACAGACAGACACACTCACTGAAAACTCTCTAATGAGGAAGGACAGGGAGATGTGGAGGTCCATTACCAACAACTCTAACTTTCCCCTCTCTCTGGAAATCACACTTCTGCCTGCCTGACTGACTGCAGAGCGGCGCAACATTAGATTTCAATGTGGATCTGTGGTTGATACACAACGCATACTGAAAGTGACTCGAGCCATATTTATCTCAGGGCAATGGCAGATATTTTGTCACTTCCCAGTCATAATAGAGAGATGTCAGTCTGTGTAGTGAAGCACAATGAATAGTTATGTTCCTTCTCCTTTAGCTTACTACCACACCACTTTTTTGCATCACTCACACTCTGTGTGTGTGTGCGCTTGTGTGCTTTTGTGTTAGGCATACTGCAACTTAACACAATGAGGCTCTCTGTTGGCGTGTGTAAAATGTGTGTAAGTATTCTGAATGTGCTTTAAGTCACAAGGCATCACCTTACATGTACACTACATAAGAGTTATACACCGAAGAGCGTAGTACACTTAAAGACAAAAATACAACGCTCACGTTGAGTTGGTACCCTATTTTTCTCTTTCGTTCCTTTCTTTCCTCTCTCTTCTTCCTCTCACTGTCTTGGCAATGTGTTTTCAACCCAGAACCATCCATTCTATCCAACACACTGTGCCAATCACGCTCAAGTCTGAATAAGGCTGCATATTAGCATATCCTTTAGTGAGCACTGCACTCCCTGTCAGTCTATCCACCCTACTTCAGCACTTCACAAAGATATGATTCTGCCGTTATATGATTGTTTACCCTGATATAATAGTCACAGCTATGTGGATCCCCCATTCTGAATGAGGCCATTTGAATTTCATTGCAATGCCCGTGTTTGACCACACTGTGCTGTGTCTGTCTGTATCTGCATGGGGGTTCTGTTACTGGATGGGCTCCAACACTAACAGCATGTAAATGAGAGTTTAAATGGATGTCAGAGGGCTGATGAGACAGACTGGGGGGAAAGAGGGAGGGAGGGGTAGGGAGTCAAGAAGAGAGGGGGGAGGGAGAGGGAGTCAAGAGGAGGGAGGGAGGGAGGGAGGGAGAGAGGAGGGAGGGAGGGAGGGAGGGGGAGGGAAGGGAGAGGAGGGAGGAGAGGAGGGAGGGAGGGAGGGAGGAGAGGAGGGAGGGGGGGTCGAGAGGAGAGGAGGGGTCGAGAGGAGAGGAGGGAGGGAGGGGTCGAGAGGAGAGGAGGGAGGGAGGGGTCGAGAGGAGGGAGGGAGGGGTCGAGAGGAGGGAGGGAGGGGTCGAGAGGAGGGAGGGGAGGAGAGGAGGGAGGGGTCGAGAGGAGAGGAGGGAGGGGTCGAGAGTAGAGGAGGGGGGGAGAGGAGGGGGAGAGGGAGGGAGGGAGGGAGGGAGGGGGAGAGGAGGGAGGGAGGGAGGGAGGGGGAGAGGAGGGAGGGGAGGAGAGGAGGGAGGGAGGGAGGTAGGAGAGGAGGGAGGGAGGAGAGGAGGGAGGGAGGGAGGGAGGAGAGGAGGGAGGGGGGGTCGAGAGGAGAGGAGGGAGGGAGGGAGGGAAGGTTCGAGAGGAGGGAGGGAAGGTTCGAGAGGAGGGAGGGAGGGGTCGAGAGGAGAGGTGGGAGGGAGGGGTCGAGTGGAGAGGAGGGAGGGAGGGAGGGAGGGAGGAGAGGTCGAGAGGAGAGGAGAGGAGGGAGGGGTCGAGAGGAGAGGAGGGAGGGAGGGAGGGAGGGAGGGGTCGAGAGGAGAGGAGGGAGGGGTCGAGAGGAGGGAGGAGGGGAGAGGAGGGAGGAGGGGTCAAGAGGAGAGGAGGGAGGGAGGGGGGGGGTCGAGGGGAGAGGAGGGAGGGGGGGAGGGTGGAGAGGAAGGAGGGAGGAAGGTAGGGAGGGAGGGGCAATCGAGGAGAGGAGGGAGAGAGGGAGGGACAGTCTAGTCGAGGAGAGGAGGGAGGGTGGTGTGGAGAGGAAGGAGGGAGGGAGGAAGGTAGGGAGGGAGGGGCAATCGAGGAGAGGAGGGAGAGAGGGAGGGACAGTCTAGTCGAGGAGAGGAGGGAGGGTGGTGTGGAGAGGAGGGAGGGAGGGGTGGTGTCGAGAGGGGGGAGAAGGGAGGGAGGGAGGGGGAGAGGAGGGAGGGAGGGAGGGAGGGAGGGGGAGAGGAGGGAGGGAAGGAGGGAGGGGGAGTCGAGAGGAGGGAGGGGGAGGCGAGAGGAGGCGAGCGAGAGGGAAGTCGAGAGGAGAGGAGAGGAGGCGAGGGGTAGGTAGAGGAGGAGTCGAGTCGAGAGGAGGCGAGGGGTAGGTAGAGGAGGAGTCGAGAGGAGGGGAGGGGTAGGGAGAGGAGTCGAGTCGAGAGGAGGGGAGGGAGGGAGGGAGGGAGAAGAAGTCGAGGTGGCGAGGGAGGGAGGGGGAGTCGAGAGGAGAGGTGGCGAGGGAGGGAGGGAGGGGGCGAGGAAGTCGAGGAGGCGAGGGAGGGAGGGAGGGGTCGAGAGGAGAGGAGGGAGGGGTCGAGAGGAGAGGAGGGAGGGAGGGAAGGTTCGAGAGGAGAGGAGGGAGGGAGGGAGGGGTCGAGAGGAGAGGTGGGAGGGAGGGGTCGAGTGGAGAGGAGGGAGGGAGGGAGGGAGGGAGGAGAGGTCGAGAGGAGAGGAGAGGAGGGAGGGAGGGAGGGGTCGAGAGGAGAGGAGGGAGGGAGGGAGGGGTCGAGAGGAGAGGAGGGAGGGAGGGAGGGAGGGGAGGAGAGGAGGGAGGGGTCGAGAGGAGGGAGGAGGGGAGAGGAGGGAGGAGGGGTCAAGAGGAGAGGAGGGAGGGAGGGGGGGGGTCGGAGGGAGGGGGGGAGGGTGGTGTGGAGAGGAAGGAGGGAGGAAGGTAGGGAGGGAGGGGCAATCGAGGAGAGGAGGGAGAGAGGGAGGGACAGTCTAGTCGAGGAGAGGAGAGGAGGGAGGGTGGTGTGGAGAGGAAGGAGGGAGGAAGGTAGGGAGGGAGGGGCAATCGAGGAGAGGAGGGAGAGAGGGAGGGACAGTCTAGTCGAGGAGAGGAGGGAGGGTGGTGTGGAGAGGAGGGAGGGAGGGGTGGTGTCGAGAGGGGGGAGAGGGGGGAGAAGGGAGGGAGGGAGGGGGAGTCAAGAGGAGAGGGACGTGAGTCCCCTGTAGCTCAGTTGGTAGAGCATGGCGCTTGCAACGCCAGGGTTGTGGGTTCGATTCCCACTGGGGGCCAGTATGAAAATTTGTTGCACTCACTAACTGTATGTCGCTCTGGATAAGAGCGTCTGCTAAATGACTAAAATGTAAATGTAAATGTGAGGGTAGAGGAGGGACTTGAGGGTAGAGGAGGAACGTGTGTGGAGGGAGGGAGGGAGGGAGGGGTGGTGTCGAGAGGGGAGGGAGGGGAGGAAGGAGGGGAGGAAGGGGGGGAGAGAGGGAGTCGAGAGGAGAGGGACGTGAGTCCCCTGTAGCTCAGTTGGTAGAGCATGGCGCTTGCAACGCCAAGGTTGTGGGTTCGATTCCCACGGGGGGCCAGTATGAAAAATGTATGCACTCACTAACTGTAAGTCGCTCTGGATAAGAGCGTCTGCTAAATGACTAAAATGTAAATGTAAATGTGAGGGTAGAGGAGGCACTTGAGGGTAGAGGAGGAACATGAGGGGAGAGGAGGAACGTGACGGGAGTCGAGGAACGTGAGGGGAGAGGAGGGACGTGAGGAGAGGGGAAGTGGCTACACATATAGTCTGAAAAACCTCTTTGGCACAGCTCTGCGAGAATACACAGGATTCATTGTTTGTGTATGTCTGCTCTAGGAATCAGTGTGTAGGTTTTGGTGTGTGTATTCTTGTGCACGCTCTGGGAAGCAGTGTGTGGGTGAGTTGTGACTGGTTAATCCATTAGCCATAAGAAGAGACTGTGCTTAACACTGTTGTATGACTGGAAGTGTCTATGGTCGTGTTTCAACAGGTATCAGATTTGTTTTCTCATTGTAGGTGTGACATCCTGAGCTCGGTAGCTGGTAGAAAACAGCCTGAGTGCAATGGAGATCACTCGCATTCTTCTTAGAATAAATTCATAATCATGTTGACTTACTATGTTTTTCCTCCGGCTTCTTCCGTACCTGATGATTAAATCTTCAATAATTATATTTTTCACTGTTCGGTCACAACAGTACATCTGTGTATAAGTATTTCATATCTTGTAAATTATGGATCTATAAGTCCTTATGCATGGTGGGTCGATCAAAGCTGGAAGTATTTGAATGTAGACAGACAAGTTTTCTTTATATAAACATTTCAAAGCCATTGCATCCCATACCAATTCAACTACAAAGCTTGATTTTCCAAATCAGAGAGGTGTCTGGGCTTTGTTTGAAAATGTTAATGACTTTGTTAAAAAACAAATCTAGCTAATGAATTCAGTTATATAATTAATGTTTTTTAAGTGGTGTATTTGAAAAGCAAAAATGTTCAGGTATGTTTCAATTATGAATTGTCTTGCATGTTTGTGTCAGATTGACAGTTTGAAATACAGTTGGGGACTGAGGAGATATTCAAATGCTGAACAATCTCAATGTCCTAGCGATAGAGAGAGGGAGAGTGACTCAGTGCCAGTGCTGTTCCCCTGAGCCTTTCCTTGTTGGTTTCTCATTAAAATTCAGTAAGACCCTTCTTATCCCCTTAGCATTACCCTCAGTGCACCCCTCTGACCCCACTTGAACCATGTGCTTCTTAACCTTTATGTAAAATATGCTTTTTAGAGGAAGCAGGCTTAATTTGAGCGTTTTATCAATGTAGCACCTGAGGATCTGTCTGGACTGGCGCAGTTCTCAGTCAGCACTATACTTACTGCTTGACATCATGGCAGTTCATGTACACTGCCACTCCCTGTTCCCTATTCCTGTTCCCCTTTGAATGACCTCACCCGTCACTCTGTTTACCTCTCCCCGTTCACTGTGCTGTGTGGAAGAGCCCAGTGCTGAGGAGAGACATGGGGAGAGATCAGTCACCTCTAGTTCTCTGAAGTCCAACGGTAGTACTGGCCATGGCCATGTGGACAGGACAGGAGCAGTTGTCCAAGCAAACATCCAATGGAATGGCCGTTAGCACTGTTTGTCCTGTCAGTCAGATTAGTGTGGCTGGCACTCAGATTTAAGGTTGTCTGAATGTGACAACACGACCCTTACTCCAGCTAGTGTCCATCTGGTCCTTTCATTAACTCTCCTCACCCTCCACCCAAGTTCTCTGAGCAAAAAAATAAATAATTAAGTAACATTTGTGTGGAATTTTCATTGTTGGACATAAGACTGTAAAAAACACCAGGAAATCAGCTCCAAGTGATTTTAATTTAAGAAATCTGTTCCCAAGTATTCCCACGCATGGTAGAGAGACACGACGTGATCGTATACAAATGTAAGCAAAGTTTGAAATTATTATGTTTTAGTCAAACATTATATCTGTTTGGGCTTCTTGCAGTGAATTTGCAGTCTACAAATGATTTGTAATTATGTTCCGGCCTCTCGACCATACACTCAAGAAAAAATCGGCCCGCGCCTGAATCTAGTTTAAGAAGATGGCTGCCGTTTTACAGCCCTCTAACCAATTGTACTATTATGTGTGTTTTTCTGCGTTATTTGTAATTTATTTTGTACATAATGTTTCTGCCATCGTCTCTTATAACCAAAAAGAGCTTCTGGATATCAGGACAGCGATTACTCACCTCGTATTGGACGAAGATTTTTTCTTCAACGAGGCGGCCGCGAAGGATATCATACAGACACCCGACAAGGCCCAAATCCCCGTCATTCGCGTGAGGAAGAGACGGAGATATCGTGGACGTAGATCGGGGTGCCTTGTAAGGATCCGACGGCGAGCGAGTAAACTGCCTCTTCCATCAATCCTATTAGCCAACGTTTAATCATTTGAAAATAAATTGGATGACTTAAGATTACGGTTATCCTACCAACGGGACATTAAAAACTGTAATATCTTATGTTTCACCGAGTCGTGGCTGAACGACGACATGGATTTCATACAGCTAGCGGGCTATACGCTACATCGGCAGGATAGAACGGCTGACTCCGGTAAGACAAGGGGTGGCGGTCTGTGTATATTTGTAAACAACAGCTGGTGCACAAAATCAAATACTAAGGAAGTCTCGAGGTTTTGCTCGCCTGAGGTAAAGTATCTTATGATAAGCTGTAGACCACACTATTTACCAAGAGAGTTTTCATCTATATTTTTCATAGCTGTCTATTTACCACCACAAACCAATGCTGGCATTAAGATTGCACTGAATGAGTTGTACAAGGCCATAAATCAACAGGAAAACGCTCATCCAGATGCAGCGCTCCTAGTGGCCGGGGACTTTAATGCAGGGAAACTTAAATCCGTTCTACCTAATTTCTACCAGCATGTTAAATGTGCAACCAGAGGAAAAAAAACTCTAGACCACCTTTACTCCACACACAGAGACGCATACAAAGCTCTCCCTTGCCCTCCATTTGGCAAATCTGACCATAACTCTATCCTCCTGATTCCTGCTTATAAGCAAAAACTAAAGCAGGAAGCACCAGTGACTCGGTTAATAAAAAAGTGGTCAGATGACGCAGATGCTAAGCTACAGGACTGTTTTGCTAGCACAGACTGGAACATGTTCCGGGATTCTTCAGACAGCATTGAGGAGTACACCACATCAGTCACTGGCTTCATCAATAAGTGCATTGATGATGTCGTCCCCACAGTGACCGTACGTACATACCCCAACCAGAAGCCATGGATTACAGGAAACATCCGCACTGAGCTAAAGGGTAGAGCTGCCGCTTTCAAGGAACGGGACTCTAACCCGGACGCTTATAAGAAATCCCGCTATGACCTCCAACGAACCATCAAACAGGCAAAGAGTCAATACAGGACTAAGATTGAATCGTACTACACTGGCTCTGACGCTCGTCGGATGTGGCAGGTCTTGAAAACTATTACAGACTACAAAGGGAAGCACAGCCGCGAGCTGCCCAGTGACACAAGCCTACCAGACGAGCTAAACCACTTCTATGCTCGCTTCGAGGCAAGCAACACTGAAGCATGCATGAGAGCACCAGCTGTTCCGGATGACTATGTGATCACGCTCTCCGTAGCCGATGTGAGTAAGACTTTTAAGCAGGTCAACATTCACAAGGCCGCAGGGCCAGACGGATTACCAGGACGTGTACTCCGAGCATGTGCTGACCAACTGGCAAGTGTCTTCACTGACATTTTCAACATGTCCCTGACTGAGTCTGTAATACCAACATGTTTCAAGCAGACCACCATAGTCCCCGTGCCCAAGGACTCTAAGATAACCTGCCTAAATGACTATCGACCCGTAGCACTGACGTCTGTAGCCATGAAGTGCTTTGAAAGGCTGGTCATGGCTCACATCAACAGCATTATCCCAGAAACCCTAGACCCACTCCAATTTGCATACCGCCCCAACAGATCCACAGATGATGCAATCTCTATTGCACTCCACACTGCCCTTTCCCACCTGGACAAGAGGAACACCTACGTGAGAATGCTATTCATTGATTACAGCTCAGCATTCAACACCATAGTGCCCTCTAAGCTCATCACTAAGCTAAGGATCCTGGGACTAAACACCTCCCTCTGCAACTGGATCCTGGACTTCCTGACGGGCCGCCCCCAGGTGGTAAGGGTAGGTAACAACACATCTGCCACACTGATCCTCAACACGGGGGCCCCTCAGGGGTGCGTGCTCAGTCCCCTCCTGTACTCTCTGTTCACCCATGACTGCATGGCCAGGCACGACTCCAACACCATCATTAAGTTTGCCGACGACACAACAGTGGTAGGCCTGATCACCGACAACGATGAGACAGCCTATAGGGAGGAGGTCAGAGACCTGGCCGTGTGGTGCCAGGACAACAACCTCTCCCTCAACTTGACCAAGACAAAGGAGATGATTGTGGACTACAGGAAAAAAAGAGGACTGAGCACGCCCCCATTCTCATCGACGGGGCTGTAGTGGAACAGGTTGAGAGCTTCAAGTTCCTTGGTGTCCACATCACCAACGAACTATCATGGTCCAAACACACCAAGACAGTCGTGAAGAGGGCACGACAAAGCCTATTCCCCCTCAGGAGACTGAAAAGATTTGGCATGGGTCCTCAGATCCTCAAAAAATTATACAGCTGCACCATCGAGAGCATCCTGACTGGTTGCATCACCGCCTGGTATGGCAACTGCTTGGCCTCCGACCGCAAGGCACTACAGAGGGTAGTGCGTACGGCCCAGTACATCACTGGGGCCAAGCTTCCTGCCATCCAGGACCTCTATACCAGGCGGTGTCAGAGGAAGGCCCTCAAAATTGTCAAAGACTCCAGCCACCCTAGTCATAGACTGTTCTCTCTGCTACCGCACGGCAAGCGGTACCGGAGTGCCAAGTCTAGGTCCAAAAGACTTCTCAACAGCTTCTACCCCCAAGCCATAAGACTCCTGAACAGCTAATCATGGCTACCCGGACTATTTGCACTGCCCCCCCACCCCATCCTTTTTACGCTGCTGCTACTCTGTTAATTATTTATGCATAGTCACTTTAACTCTACCCACATGTACATATTACCTCAACTACCTCAACTAGCCGGTGCCCCCGCACATTGACTCTGCAACGGTACCCCCCTGTATATATAGCCTCCCTACTGTCACTTTATTTTACTTCTGCTCTTTTTTTTTTTTCTCAACACTTTTTTTGTTGTTGTTTTATTTTTCATTTTTTTGTTAAAAATAAATGCACTGTTGGTTAAGGGCTGTAAGTAAGCATTTCACTGTAATGTCTGCACCTGTTGTATTCGGCGCATGTGACCAATACAATTTGATTTGATTTGATCCCTGCCCTAGAGGCACCAAATAATCAAATGATCACCCATTAAAGAATCACATTTCTACATTCAAACACAGGTCATGTATATGCCCTGTTCTGTGTGAGCCAAAGGTTTTATTACGCTATCATTCACCCTCCTATACTCCTTTGATCTATTCTAGGAAAATTGTTTTAATACAACCATGTGATGTTTCTACTAAAGCTAACAGACACCACTGTGCCTTTATAATGAGTCAGTCTATGAGGTGATTTGGAGCCCTTTTCTAAGGTG
This sequence comes from Coregonus lavaretus, assembly GCF_964263955.1. NCBI lineage: Eukaryota > Metazoa > Chordata > Actinopteri > Salmoniformes > Salmonidae > Coregonus > Coregonus lavaretus. The sequence goes on from NC_140004.1 coordinate 30,541,552, forward strand.
CCAGTCTTCTTCGCTAACCTATCCCCCAGGACCTTTTAGAAGGAAAGTTTTACTCTGTGTTTGCTTGAGCTGTATCTGAATATCCGTGTTCTGAATATCCCCCACTGTAAAATGACAGCTAAAATGCTGTTGCATAAAGGATCCTGCAGTGTGTGTGTGTGTGTGCACGTGTGTATTCGGGTGTGCGGCATCAGTGAATGACCACCACTACCACTGCTGCCAGTTCACCTTTACAGGCCTCCCAGGAATGGTAAATGTCATCACATTTTAAACAAGGCTGGCTTTTTGCTTTTTCGCAGCAAATTACTTTCTATATATGCACTTTTTACTGCAGCTCCCCTTTCATTCATTACTATTTCATTTGACATCAGGGGAGCTACAAAACCAGGAATGAAATGATTTGGCATAGCCAGATAAAAATAGGAATCCTTGTTTCCCTCTCTCTGTCGTTCATTGGGAGCATTATCTTATCAGCAGACGACAGTAGGATTAAGGCCTGCTGGCAGATGTGCTATCGGAGCGAGGGACCGCCTGGTGTTGTTGGCCTCTGGTGTGTGTCCCTGTTCACGCTCTGGGTGAGAGGGAGGGAGAGATACTGAGAGAGGGGAAAGACTGAGAGACTGAGGGTGATAATTAAAAAGAGAGGGAGAGATGACAGGTGTTCAGCTGGAGGTCCTGTCCTCTCACAGCCAGTATCGGTCTGTCCTCTTCCTCTAAGCGTAGCAGGACAGCAGATTCAACAGGGTTTCCTGTCATATACAATAGTCTCCATGCACCGCTAGCCTCGCTCACAGCCCTAATAGTGCTCTTTTATTGTCCTGCTCAGACTGTCAGTGACTCACCACACTGCCACTGTGTGTATCCACAATGTATTATCTGTGTGTGTGTGTGTGGAGCCATGGCTAAGAGGAAGCCCATAGAGAGGGTAAAGGTCACCAGTCTAGTCTCAGATCTACTGGGACTAAGACTTGGTTGACATTTCACTGTATTGAATGAGATGTCTTTTTTAAAGGTCCGTCTCTTTTAAGGCTTGAGCGTCATTGTCTCTTAGGTGTATGTCTATTACCTACAAGTATATAAAATCCCATATCTTTGATAGAAATATCATCTTTGGTGACTGAGACGGGTCAAAGGTCAACTGGGTTGTTGGAAAGAATTAGTGTGAAATGTGAAAAGACATGGGAGAAGTGCCTTACTGGGTTTAGCAGCCAGGCAACAGATCAAACCATGTTTTAGAATAATTTATCTTGGCATATCAGTTGTATAATTAACTACTTAAAGTTTCAAGTTTTAATGTCACGTGCACAAGTACAGTGAAATGCCTATCTTGCAAGCTCTAAACCCAACAATACAGTAATCAAAGCAAAGTTGGCCATCCAGAACGGCACAATTTGTTATTTTTATCATGTTATTATATTTCTAGTACAGAAGGTACATTCATTTAGCCAATACGCTGGACCTATTATATCTGATGAAGCAAGCAACCTAAAAAACATATCTTGTTTTGTCTTGCAGGTATAGCAGCATAGTTGTAGTGGCCCGCTGATAAATGTTCACCTGCGCTGACATTTTTATGGGTCTTTCTCTTCAGCCAAAGGTGAGTTCATCCCCATTTCCTAGTTGCCCTGATGTAGGCCTAACCAATATATTTATATCATAGGCTGTAGTGTCTGGTCTGATTGCACAGCTGTTCTATGGATGCGTCCCAAATGGTACCCTATTCCCTATATAGTGCACTACTTATGACAGCCCTGGTCAAAAGTAGTGCACTACATGGGATTAGGATGCTATTTGAGATGCAGCCATGTCTTTGGGTTTAGCGTGCCCTCTCATATTCCCTTTCCCAATATATCAGATGGAAAAACAGACGGGTCTTCTTATACTCTACTGATCTATTAATATAGCTAAGTGAAGTGTTATAAAAAGTACAGTGTCGATATCATATCCTGATTTAATGAATGCTGTTTTCTAAACATGGATTAACATATAGGATAGGTCAGAGTGGAACGGCTTAAACCATTTCCCTCCCAGAATTAGATTAGCTAAAGTGAAGCACCGGTGGGCCAAGATGCATGGGTCTGTGTAAGTTCATACTCTGAAAATCAATAGATATCTAAGATGAATCCACTTTGAACATTAATTTATAATGATTAAAAAGTTTTAACCTTACATTCTGAAATAGAATAGGATTGATCAAGCTCCCCTGAATAGCCTTCAACATTTTCAAGCCTGGGTTAAGTGCACCTATTCACTATTGAATGTAATGTGGAACAAGCCTTTTCACTCTATCAGGCACCAATGAGCCTGTGCTCATCTGTTAAACACTCATGAGTAAAAACTGTAAAACCATCTAATGTAGGCCGAGGCTAACAGCAATCATTGGCCCAGTAGCAATCAGGACTCTTGTCACATCCTTTATCTTGATGTGATATCTCTGATCTGAATGAAAGTAGTTCTGTTGCCACCTGACTAACATTTTGTGGCCTTGATGTTGGTTGCCTAGGAGCTCTGCGCTAAACTTGAACCTATTTAGTGCAGGGTGCTATACTGTGATGCCAGACGGTTAGCCTATTTCTCGCTCTCGCTCTTTCACAGCCGAGTCTCTCTAGCCGTTGATTTACCATTACACTGGGTCTAGATGTTCTCAAGTAATTAAATCGAAATCGAAATTGAATCTTGATTCTGGCTGCTCAAACTGGTCATTTGGGGCTTTTTGGCATGGGAGAGGCTATTAGGACACTGCTGACCTTCAAAACAACTAACCAAAATCTAAAACTGACCCTTACCTTGACCCTAACCGTAACCTAATTTTAACCAATTCTGAAATGAAATATCGGTTTGCAGGTCAGGAGTGTCCGTATATCCTTTCCAGCTGGCATGGACTGAATGACAAAAGTGTGTGTGAAAGGTAACCAGAGAGGACACAGCTGACTTGGTTTATTCTGACATATCCTTTTGTCAAGCTAGAAAGGGAATAGCTGACTAGTTGTGGCTGGATCGAACACACCATACTGATGGAGGGAGGTAGTCCATCACAAGAACAGAATATGAGTATCTCTCCCAGGAGTTATGGCCTGGCTCTAGATGGGCAGATCAGCATCGGGCCTTGTGGCTCGCTTGGTGCAGGAGGAGAGAGATGTAAAGACTGTTCTGCTCTGCAAGAGATTTAAAAGTTCTCCTCTCTCCGCCGCCTTGACAAAATTCACACAAATGACAAGACGGCTGGAGTCTGACATCTTGTTATTGAGAACATTGGGCCTCGATCCGAGATACGGTCTGCATCCCAAATGATATCCTATTCCCAATCGGAGTATCTCTACTATATTATAGTGCACTACTTTTGATGGCCCTGGTCAAAAGTAGTGCACTACTTGGGAATAGGGTGCTATATGAGATGCAGCCCATGTCTTTGGGTTTAGCGTGCCCTCTCATATTCCTTTTCCAATTATATCAGATGGAAAAACAGACTGGTTTTCTTATACTGTACTGATCTATAAATATAGCTAAGTGAAGTGGAAAGAGGAACAATTGGTTCACTCTGATTTCCACCAGACACTGGGAGACAAATTCACCTTTCAGCAGGACAATTCCATAAAACACAAGGCCAAATATACGTTGGAGTTGCTTACCAAGACGACATGGAATGTTCCTGAGTGGCCTAGTTACAGTTTTGAATTAAATCAGCTTGAAAATCTATGGTAAGACTTGAAAATTCAGTGTAGCAATGATCAACAACTAACTTGACAGAGCTTGAAGAATAAAAAAATATATATTGGGCAAATATTGTACAATCCAGGTGTGCAAAGCTCTTAGAGACTTACCCAGAAAGACTCACATCTGTGATTCTAACATGTATTGATTCAGGGGGTTGAATTCTTATCTAATCAAGATATATTAGTTATTTTCCCTCATTAATACAATGTTAAAAAAAAAAGGTCTTCCACTTTGACAGAGTATTTTGTATAGATCGTTGACAAAAAATGACAAATCATTTTTAATCCCACTTTGTAACACAACAAAATGTGGAAAAAGTCAAGGGGTGTGAATACTTTCTGAAGGCACTCTACAGTTGAAGTCGGAAGTTTACATACACCTTAGCCAAATACATTTAAACTCTGTCTTTCACAATTCCTGACATTTAATCCTAGTAAAAATTCCCTGTCTTAGGTCAGTTAGGATCATCACTTTATTTTAAGAATGTGAAATGTCAGAATAATAGTAGAGAGAATGATTTGTTTCAGCTTTTATTTCTTTCATCACATTCCCAGTGGGTCAGAAGTTTACATACACTCAATTAGTATTTGGTAGCATTGCCTTTAAATTGTTTAACTTGGGTCAAACGTTTCGGGTAGCCTTCCACAAGCTTCCCACAATAAGTTGGGTGAATTTTGGTCCATTCCTCCTGACAGAGCTGGTGTAACTGAGTCAGGTTTGTAGGCCTCCTTGCTCGCACACGCTTTTTCAGTTCTGCCCACAAATGTTCCATAGGATTGAGGTCAGGGCTTTGTGATGGCCACGCCAATACCTTGACTTTGTTGTCTTTAAGCCATTTTGCCACAACTTTGGAAGTATGCTTGGGGTCATTGTCCATTTGGAAGACCCATTTGCGACCAAGCTTTAACTTCCTGACTGATGTCTTGAGATGTTGCTTCAATATATCCACATAATTTTCCTTCCTCATGATGCCATCTATTTTGTGAATTGCACCAGTCCCTCCTGCAGCAAAGCACCCACACAGCATGCTGCTGCCACCCCCGTGCTTCACAGTTGGGATGGTGTTCTTCGGCTTGCAAGCCTTCCCGTTTTTCCTCCAAACATAACGATGGTCATTATGGCCAAACAGTTCTATTGTTGTTTCATCAGACCAGAAGACATTTCTCCAAAAACTACGATCTTTGTCCCCATGTGCAGTTGCAAACCGTAGTCTGGCTTTTTTATGGCGGTTTTGGAGCAGTGGCTTCTTCCTTGCTGAGCGGCCTTTCAGGTTATGTCGATATAGGACTCGTTTTACTGTGGATATAGATGCTTTTGTACCTGTTTCCTCCAGCATCTTCACAAGGTCCTTTGCTGTTGTTCTGGGATTGATTTGCACTTTTTGCACCAAAGTACGTTCATCTCTAGGAGACAGAACGCATCTCCTTCCTGAGCGGTATGACGGCTGTGTGGTCCCATGGTGTTTATACTTACATTTTACATTTTACATTTTAGTCATTTAGCAGACGCTCTTATCCAGAGCGACTTACAGGAGCAATTAGGGTTAAGTGCCTTGCTCAAGGGCACATCGACAGAGGCTCGGGGATTAGAACCAGCGACCTTTCGGTTACTGGCACTACGCTCTTAACCACTAAGCTACCTGCCGCCCCATACTACTATGTTTGCATACTATTGTTTGTACAGATGAATGTGGTACCTTCAGGCATTTGGATCCCAAGGATGAACCAGACTTGTGGAGGTCTACCATTTATTTTTTGAGGTCTTGGCTGATTTCTTTTGATTTTCCCATGATGTCAAGCAAAGAGGCACTGAGTTTGAAGGTAGGCCTTGAAATACATCCACAGGTACACCTCCAATTGACTCAAATGATGTCAATTAGCCTATCAGAAGCTTCTAAAGCCATGACATCATTTTCTGGAATTTTCCAAGCTGTTTAAAGGCACAGTCAACTTAGTGTATGTAAACTTCTGACCCACTGGAATTGTGATACAGTGAATTATAAGTGAAATAATCTGTCTGTAAACAATTGTTGTAAAAATTACTTGTGTCATGCACAAAGTAGATGTCCTAACCAACTTGCCGAAACTATAGTTTGTTAACAAGAAACTTGTGGAGTGGTTGAAAAACAAGTTTTAATGACTCCAACCTAAGTGTATGTAAACTTCCGACTTCAACTGTATCTAAGATGAATCCACTTTGAATGGTAATTTAAAAATATTAAAATGTTTAACCTTACATTCTGAAATAAAATAGGATTGATCAAGCTCCCCTGTATAGCCTTCCAACATTTTCATCCCTGGGTTAAGTGCACCTATTCACTATTGAATGTAATGTGGAACAAGCCTTTTTACTTGATCAGGCACCGATGAGTCTGTGCTCATCTGTTAAACACTCATGAGTAAAAACTGTAAAACCATCTAATGTAGGCCGAGGCTAATAGCAATTATCACTGGCCCAGTAGCAATCAGGACTCTTGTCACATCCTTTATCTTCAGCGAATGGTGGGGGTTCTGGTTAAAAGTTTAGTAATATAAATCAATTACGCTATAAATAATTTATCCTTCATTATTGTCTGTGATAGTTAGATTTTAGTTGTTGTTGTGGGCTTTCTTCTATTCCTCAGTGGTGATGTCTCTGATCTGAATGGAAGTAGTACAGTTCTGTTGCCACCTGACTAACATGTTGCAGCCACAAAGTTGTTTTCCTAGGAGCTCTGCGCTAAACTTGAACCTATTTAGTGCAGGGTGCTATACTGTGATGCCAGACGGTTAGCCTATTTCTCGCTCTCGCTCTTTCACAGCCGAGTCTCTATAGCTGTTGATTTACCATTACACTGGGTCTAGATGTTCTCAAGTAATTAAAGTGAATCTTGAGTCTGGCTGCTCAAACTGGTCATTTGGGGCTTTTTGGCATGGGAGAGGCTATTAGGACACTGCTGACCTTCAAAACAACTAACCAAAATCTAAAACTGACCCTTACCTTGACCCTAACCGTAACCTAATTTTAACCAATTCTGAAATGAAATATCGGTTTGCAGGTCAGGAGTGTCCATATAGCCTTTTCCAGCTGGCATGGACTGAATGGCAAAGTGTGTGTGAAAGGTAACCAGAGAGGAGACAGCTGACTTTGTTTATTCTGACATATCCTTTTGTCAAGCTAGAAAGGGAATAGCTGACTAGTTGTGGCTGGATCGAACACACCATACTGATGGAGGGAGGTAGTCCATCACAAGAACAGAAAATGAGTATCTCTCCCAGGAGTTATGGCCTGGCTCTAGATGGGCAGATCAGCATCGGGCCTTGTGGCTCGCTTGGTGCAGGAGGAGAGAAATGTAAAGACTGTTCTGCTCTGCAAGAGATTTAAAAGTTCTCCTCTCTCTGCCTTCACAAATGACAAGACGGCTGGACTCTGACATCTTGTTAGTGATAGCATTAGGCCTCGATCGGAGATACATTCTGTGTCCCAAATGACATCCTGTTCCCTATCGGAGTATCTCTACTATATTATAGTGCACTAGTTTTGATGGCCCTGGTCAAAAGTAGCACACTACATGGGAATAGGATGCCATTTGAGACACACACTGTAAACCCCACCTGCAGTTTGTAGCTAGTTTCCTCTATGCTTCTCTATTCACCTCAAGCTGCTACTGTAGACTCAGAGAGAGGAAGAGAAAGCAGGAAAAATACCATATCTGTTGGTGGTGGAGTTTATATACTGAACAAAAATATAAACACAACATACACCAATTTCAAAGATTCTACTGAGTTACAGTTCATATAACAAAATCAGTCAATTCAAATAAATGAATTAGGCCCTAATCTATGGATTTCACGTGACTGGGCAGGGGTGCAGCCATGGGTGGGCCTGGGAGGGCATAGGCCCACCCATTGGGGAGCCAGGTCCAGCCAATCAGAATTCGTTTTCCCCCACAAAAGGGCTTTATTAGAGACATAAATACTCCTCAGCTACATGTGGTCTGCGGTTGTGAGGCCGGTTAGACGTACTGCCAAATTCTCTTAAAATGATGCTGGGAGTCGTCTTATGGTAGAGAAATTAACATGAAATACTCTAGCAACAGCTCTGTTTGACATTCCTGCAGTCAGCGTGCCAATTGCACGCTCCCTCAAAACTTGAGACATCTGTGGCATTGTGTTGTGTGACAAAACTGCACATTTTAGAGTGGCCTTTTATTGTCCCCAGCACAAGGTGCACCTGTGTAAGGATCATGCTTCTTGATATGCCACACCTGTCAGGTGGATGGATTATCTTGGCAAAGGAGAAATGCTCACTGACAGGGATGTAAACAAATTTGTGCACAAAATTTGAGAGAAATAAGCTTTTTGCGTGTTTGGAACATTTCTGGGATCTTTTATTTCAGGTCATGAAACATGGGACCAACACTTCACATGTTGCGTTTATATTTTTGTTCAGTATATATTTCATCCCTTCCTCCTCCTGCCACCGTACAGTGCATTGCGACCTCTGCTAATCTCAGTTCACTCCAAACACAAACATTGTTATTCTACTATTTGAGCTGCACATTTTCATGCCTGCGCTGCCGCTGACCCCTCAAAATGGATTATTTTTCCAGGCTGCTGGGAGGTGTGAACAGTCATTTGTGGTGAGGTAGTTTTCAACAGATTGACTTTGAGGCAGGGTCAAGGCATCGCCGCTTTGTCAAGTCAATGGTTCCTGGAGAAACACTGCACTGTCTGCACTGCAACTCAACCTGGAGCACTGGGTGACCTTTCTATACACAATACACTTGTTACCTAGCGCTGCCTTTTTATTTATGGAAGCAGCTGTTAGTCATTGTGAGAGACCTTGTTAAGAAGGGTTATTTCTTTATATGATATGTGGCTCCAGGCAGATATACATAATGTAATCTTACAGGCAGATTTTCTTTCCTTTTAAATGATATCCAATATATGCGGGTGACCCTTTTAAGTAGTGCTATGCTTGCTGTTTAAAATACATACATCTGCCACAGCTTACAGATACTGTTTTAAATCTCAACCTGAAGATAAGCTTAGGATTTGAGAGTTAGCAATAGGCCCTATGCTAATGTTTAAGGGAGTTTTAACTGGTGTAGATGAGGGTTGGATTTGAGGGTCTGCAGTGCATTTGTTTTAACTTCTAGGCCTAACCTTTATGAATACATGTAAGGTTAGGAGTGTTAACAGTACTGGTGTAGACAGTGGCGATTTTAGCATTTCAATCTTGGTGGGGCAAACTCAAAACATTTTTCTTAGATGCAGAGGTAGTCACCTGGAATGCATTTCAAATAACAGGTGTGCCTTCTTAAAAGTTAATTTGTTGAATTTCTTTCCTTCTTAATGTGTTTGAGCCAATCCGTTATGTTGTGACAAGGTAGGGTTGGTATACAGAAGATAGCCCTTTTTGGTAAAATACCAAGTCCATATTATGGCAAGAACAGCTCAAATTGGTAGTCTGCTTGTTGCAGGAGGCCAGTGGGCGGAGCTGGGCAGAGTTGGGAGGATCATCAGCTGATGTGGCGCACCTCTCTCTTCCCTGTCTGGCAGGCTGGCTTCCTCCACCTTTTGGTTGTTGGTCTGTTTTCACCATACAACATTCTCTGTCTTCCCTGTCTGGCAGGCTGGCTTCCTCCACCTTTTGGTTGTTGGTCTGTTTTCACCATACAACATTCTCTGTCTTCCCTGACTGGCAGGCTGGCTTCCTCCACCTTTTGGTTGTTGGTCTGTTTTCACCATACAACATTCTCTGTCTGGCAGGCTGGCTTCCTCCACCTTTTGGTTGTTGGTCTGTTTTCACCATACAACATTCTCTGTCTTCCCTGACTGGCAGGCTGGCTTCCTCCACCTTTTGGTTGTTGGTCTGTTTTCACCATACAACATTCTCTGTCTTCCCTGTCTGGCAGGCTGGCTTCCTCCACCTTTTGGTTGTTGGTCTGTTTTCACCATACAACATTCTCTGTCTTCCCTGTCTGGCAGGCTGGCTTCCTCCACCTTTTGGTTGTTGGTCTGTTTTCACCATACAACATTCTCTGTCTTCCCTGACTGGCAGGCTGGCTTCCTCCACCTTTTGGTTGTTGGTCTGTTTTCACCATACAACATTCTCTGTCTTCCCTGACTGGCCGGCTGGCTTCCTCCACCTTTTGGTTGTTGGTCTGTTTTCACCATACAACATTCTCTGTCTTCCCTGTCTGGCAGGCTGGCTTCCTCCACCTTTTGGTTGTTGGTCTGTTTTCACCATACAACATTCTCTGTCTTCCCTGTCTGGCAGGCTGGCTTCCTCCACCTTTTGGTTGTTGGTCTGTTTTCACCATACAACACCCTCTCCACTCATCCACACACTGCAGACACTACTGATCCTACAAACGTCCACAGCTTGTTACATTTTTGTATTTATTATTATTTAGTTTAATAAATGTATTCCTTTTTACATTTAAGTAATGCGTGGTCTCCCTTTGTTACGAACTATGAGCCAGGTTGTAAATTTAGAGAACTGAATTTGAAAACTGAATCTGAATGGATAAGAGCGTCTGCTAAATGACTAAAATGTAAAATGTAATGCATCTGAGAAGTTAAATATGAAACTTTGATAAACTTGAAATTATAGTTTGTAAACGATACAGACAATGAATGCAATATTTACCATACTGAAACTGATTATATAAATATTTAATTTGAATATTCAATTAAAATGAAATGAAATGTTCAGACTGAATGCAATACAGTTTCAAATCATGAAATACAAGTAAATAAATAAATTAAATAAAACAATTTTTAAAAAAAAGAACAGCTCAAATAAGCAAAGAGAAACGACAGTCCATCAGTACTTTAAGACATGAAGGTCAGTCAATACAGAAAATCTCAAGAACTTTGAAAGTTTCTTCAAGTGCAGTCGCAAAAAACATCAAGCGCTATGATGAAACTGGCTCTCATGAGGACCGCCACAGGAATGGAAGGTCCAGAGTTACCTCTGCTGCAGAGGATAAGTTCATTAGAGTTACCAGCCTCAGAAATTGCAGCCCAAATAAATGCTTCACAGAGTTCAAGTAACAGACACATCTTAACATCAACTGTTCAGAGGAGACTGTGTGAATCAGGCCTTCATGGTCGAATTGCTGCAAAGAAACCACTACTAAAGGACACCAATAATAAGAAGACTTGCTTGGGCCAAGAAACACAAGCAATGGACATTAGACCGGTGGACATTTGTCCTTTGGTCTGGAGTCCAAATTTGAGATTTTTGGTTCCAACCGCCGTGTCTTTGTGAGACGCGGTGTGGGTGAACGGATGATATACGCATGTGTATTTCCCACCGTAAAGCATGGAGGAGGAGGTGTTATGGTGTGGGGGTGCTTTGCTGGTGACTCCACAAATGTATTGTTAACAAACTATAGTTTTGTCAAGTCGGTTAGGACATCTACTTTGTGCATGACACAAGTAATTTTTCCAACAATTGTTTACAGACAGATTATTTCACTTATAAATAACTGTATCACAATTCCAGTGGGTCAGAAGTTTACATACACTAAGTTGACTGTGCCTTTAAACAGCTTGGAAAATTCCAGAAAAATCATTTGAGTCAATTGGAGGTGTACCTGTGGATGTATTTCAAGGCATACCTTCAAACTCAGTGCCACTTTGCTTGACATCATGGGAAAATCCAAAGAAATCAGCCAAGACCTCAGACAAGAAATTGTACACCTCCACAAGTCTGGTTCATCCTTGGGAGCAATTTCCAAATGCCTGAAGGTACCACGTACAAACAATAGTACGCAAGTATAAACACCATGGGACCACGCAGCCGTCATACTGCTCAGGAAGGAGACACGTTCTGTCTCCTAGAGATGAACGTATTTTGGTGCGAAAAGTGCAAATAAATCCCAGAACAGCAGCAAAGGACCTTGTGAAGATGCTGGAGGAAACAGGTACAAAAGTATCTATATCCACAGTAAAACGAGTCCTATATCAACATAACCAGAAAGGCCGCCCAGCAAGGAAGAAGCCACTGCTCCAAAACCGCCATAAAAAAGCCAGAGTACGGTTTGCAACTGCACATGGGGACAAAGATCGTAGTTTTTGGAGAAATGTCCTCTGGTCTGATGAAACAACAATAGAACTGTTTGGCCATAATGACCATTGTTATGTTTGGAGGAAAAAGGGGATGGCTTGCAAGCCGAAGAACACCATCCCAACTGTGAAGCACTGGGGTGGCAGTATCATGCTGTGGGGGTGCTTTGCTGCAGGGGGGACTGGTGCACTTCCCAAAATAGATGGCATCATGAGGAAGGAAAATTATGTGGATATATTGAAGCAACATCTCAAGACATCAGTCAGGAAGTTAAAGCTTGGTCGCAAATGGGTCTTCCAAATGACATTGACCCCAAGCATGCTTCCAAAGTTGTGGCAAAATGGCTTAAGGAGAACAAAGTCAAGGTATTGGAGTGGCCATCACAAAGCCCTGACCTCAATCCTATAGAATATTTGTGGGCAGAACTGAAAAAGCGTGTGCGATCAAGGAGGCCTACAAACCTGACTCAGTTACATCAGCTCTGTCGGGCCAAAATTCACCCAACGTATTGTGGGAAGCTTGTGGAAGGCTACCTGAAACATTTGACCCAAGTTAACCAATTTAAAGGCAATGCTACCAAATACTAATTGAGTGTATGTAAACTTCTGACCCACTGGGAATGTGATGAAAGAAATAAAAGCTGAATTAATTCATTCTATCTACAATTATTCTGACATTTCACATTCTTAAAATAAAGTGATGATCCTAACTGACCTAAGACAGGGAATTTTTACAAGGATTAAATGTCAGGAATTGTGAAAAACTGAGTTTTAATGTATTTGGCTAAGGTGTATGTAAACTTCCGACTTCAACTGTACATACTATATACATTTTATGGACACAGTCAATTTTACAATAGTTCTATTTTGTTTGTTTTTACTCCTGAACTTCCTCTACTCTCAACCTCTCCGATCATTTTCATGATGTCCATCCGGTTTGCTTCTATATGCCATGTCTTTCAAACTGTGCTCTTTCACAAAAGTTCTTAACCTATATACGTATTTTGGACACAGTATGTTTTACATTAGTTATCTTGTTGTTATTAGTCCCAACCTTCAGCTCCATTCAACCCCTCCCATCTATATCTTAACACCATCCATATAGGATTTCTATTTGCTTTATATTTTTCAGCTGTACTGTGATGTTTCACAAAAGTAACACTTTTTAACATTAATGAGTAAGCATTAATATTAAACTATTTCTAAACTATTAGCAAATTAGTGTTTCATCATGGACAGCGAGTGAGATGAGCTTATTTTTACGACTCCACTTGGCACCCTGTTTGGAGACCTGTGCCTTTATTCCAGTTGATGATTAGGTCTATTAACGTAGTTACCAAAGTGTCTGTGTGAATCCGGATGCTTTCAGTTCCACTTAGTAGAGCCAGACACTTGTAACATTTAATTTCCCACAACAACCTACACAGAGAGATGCTCTTAGTGAGTGAAAAGAGATGAGACATCTGCAGCATTACCAGTGTTCCTTAGTGAAGGCACAAAGTAGACTGGATATAGAGCCAGACTAGAACAGGTATTATTGTATAGAACCAACTGATTTAAATGTTGACTACTCTGCCACGCATGCTCTCCATTCAGTCTCCCTTCTCCTGTTGAATTCATTATAGATACAGGGTTTGGAAAGCACATTAGGCCTATAGCAGTAACAGCAGTCACAGTAGCCAAACACGAACACAAACACCACAATGTACTTCAAATCAACAGAGTTGAGCGGAAACTAGTCTGGGTGGACTCGAGCTAGCGAAATCACATAAAAATATGTTTTTATCATTTTCAGCACTCAAAGAATAGCATGCAATTACACGGGACAATGTCCGCCCACACTAGTCGCTGCTCAACTCTGTTGATGTGAAGTACATCGTGGAGTTGAGTTTTACTTGGCTACAGTAGCAGCTGCGCTGTGGTTAGTTCCTCAGCTCCCCCTTTTCCCAGCTCATAAACTGTGAAGTCATTAGATCTCTGCAACATCAAAGCCAAGGGCGTTGTGTATTTGCTGTGCACTCAACTTGCCACTTTAAATGCCTTCACTCGGCATCACGGGCAGAGCACTGCATTGTAAAGGAGGGATTGAGAGTTTGTATAGTTCAATGTCTACCGCCTCATTTCCCTGGGATTGGACCTAGCGCTTGTAGATTATGATATTTGTGGCCATATATTGATCATTGCTGGACACAGCTGTACGCTGTTTATCTTATAGTTATGTGTGTATTCTGTGTATATAAAGGCTATATCTTCCTGGTCTTAACGGTTGTTTCCTTGTCGTGGTTTATGTGACTGCATTATGCTGAATAGTATTCTGTATTAATGCGGTATTGTATTGTCCTGCCCCTTGTGGTGGTGTAGAGTGGCTGTATTGTTGCTTTTTGACATAGGCCTATGTGTTTTGTTCTTTATTGTATTGCACTGCCCTTGCGGTGGTGACTTTGGCTGTATTTCTGTCTGCTGGTAGGTAGCCTGTATTGTAATGATGCTGTGGTGGTAATTGGGATGCAGTATTAAGTATTGGGATGCGTGGTGGTGCTGTGAGGGGAGTCTGTGAGCAGCATGGGGCCTTAGTGTGACTCATCTTGGGATCTCCTGTGCTGTGCTGTCTGCGTGGCTGCATGACTGTTCTTCATGCATCACGCCTCATGCCTCGCTCGCTGATGTGACCACACCCATCGCAGGACAGAGCGTCACGCCCAGCCACAATATAATCTAATACTCTTCTAAAGTCATACTGAAGAAGTTTCTGGAAATTAGAGTTATACTGAACAAAAATATAAACCCAACATGTAAAGTGTTGGTTCCATGTTTCATAAGCTGAAATAAAAGATCCCAGAAATGTTCCATACACACAAAAAGCTTATTTCTCTCAAATTCTGTGCAAAAATGTGTTTACATACCTGTTAGTGAGCATTTCTCCTTTGCCAAGATAATCCATCCACCTGACAGGTGTGGCATATAAAGAAGCTGATTAAACAGCATGATCATTACACAGGTGCATCTTGTGCTGGGGACAATAAAAGGCCTCTCTAAAATGTGCAGTTTTGTCACAACACAATGCCACAGATGTCTCAAGTTTTGAGGGATCGAGCTGTTCCCAGAGAATTGTTCATTTCTCTACCATAAGCCGCCTCCAATGTTGTTGTTTTAAAGAATTTGCCAGTACGTCCAACGGGCCTCACAACCGCCAGCCCAGGACCTCCACATCCGGCTTCTACACCTGCGGGATCGTCTGAGGGGGGAGGGTGGGGGTGTTGAGGAGTATTTCTGTCTCTAATAAAGCCCTTTTGTGTGGAAAAACTAATTCTGATTGGCTGGGCCTGGCTCCCCAGTGGGTGGGCCTATGCCCTCCCAGGCCCACCCATGGCTGTGCACCTGCTCAGTCATGTGAAATCCATAGATTAGGGCCTAATTATTTTATTTCAATTGACTGATTTTCTTATATGATCTGAACTCAGTAAAATCTTTGAAATTGTTGCATGTTGCGTTAATATTTTTGTTCAGTTTAGAAAGTAGTAGGCCTTCCACAGATGGCTGGTGGGACCTTAGTAATGGCTGGAACCGAATGAATGGAATGGTATTAAACCATTGGTTTCCATGTGTTTGATAGCACTCCATTTACTCCATTCCAGCCATTTTATTATGAGCCGTCCTCCCCTCACCAGCCCCTTGTGAGGCTTACTCTATGTTTTCTCTATCATGATGATGCGTCAGTTGTATTTGCACAACATAAAGTTCCATTTGAATCTTCATATTCAAGTTTCTGTATTGAGGAGAGTCTAGGCCAGTGGTCACCTACCTATTTCCGAGTCAAGATCACTGAGTCAAAATGCAAGCAGAGATTTACCACTCAGATGACTTAAAAAAGTAAGTCTATGCAACATTAACCAATAAAAAACAGTTCTGTAGCAATGAGGTTTGTACAGTAGGCAATAGGCCCAATACATTATCACTGCATATTGGCTATGCTTGAATTGGCCTGCCAATGTTGTTCTTCTCAGACCATTTAGAAATTAGCTGACTCTCACCGTCCCTCCGCTCTCCCTCCCTCCCTCCTTCTGAGAAAAGGAGACAGTCTTCCAGCTGATGGCGAAACTCAAGTCGCATTGCATTATTTCTGCCTCATGCACCAATTCATGTTGTTACTCCTATGACCAGAGAAAGTGAAATATTCCACGATATTAAAAAAGACACAAGCCGCTAATACTAACAATGCAAGCTTATCGGAACACTTTGCTATACTCATTCATTACAGCTGCAGTGCTGGTTGTAGCGTGAGTGGAAGTAGGTAGAACAGGTTTTTTCTGGCTTATAAAAGTGTTGAACAAAGTGTTGACAGTGCTGAATAACAACTTAAACATGAATTTACTCATAAAAACAGCAGCTCTTTGCTGTATTCGTTGAGTCTCTCACCAGTCATGGTTTTGAAATCTCACAGTATCAACTTTGCTGTGCGTTCGAGGCTTCTTTTTACACTCTATGGCTTGAGGAAACTGTGCAGACAATGTGATCTGAGCTATCTGATTGGCCAGCGGTAGGACAATAGGTGCACTTGATTTGCTCTCTGGGCCTGCCGGGTAGGCAGAGTTCTACCTTCAGACACATGAAATGGTTCAAAATAGGAACAATTTGCCTTCCTGGCGCTGGGGCTGCTGAATCGAGTGCACCTAACACCAATAGTCTGAAACTAATAAAAAAAAATAGGAACGCAAGGCTTTATCGTTGGGTTTTTTACAGAAATGTTTGGTGATCGACTGGGAATGCCTTGGAGAACGACCAGTCAATCACGATCGACCGGTTGGTGACCACTGGTCTAGGGTAATCTTTAGTTTTACTTACTACTAAGAGTCTTTTAATACTGAGATCTCCACTAGCCTGCTATCTATCTATGGACGTCTGTCTACGACTTCTCTACAAAGTCTAATTTGTTCCCTTGACTTATTTAAGGTCCTGTGAGACACTTACATTTGTGAGTGTGTGATTGGATAGAATTTGAACCAATTCTATTTTTAATACTGTACTTAATTTTTCAACATTGTTAGTATATTTCCTTTTTTTATGGTTCTAATCATTACAGACCCCTTACACCTCATCACTACTAATAATGCAGATCTTGAAAATGCAGAACAAAGACCTAACTTCATTGTGTGAAAGGAGAGAAATGGGGGATTTATTATCTAGTGTATGTAGTAAACAATACACTTTGTTCTCCATAAACAGCATTGCAAATATTCTAGTCGCCTCTTCAAATTGTGCCCCGATAGGATTTCACTCCTACATGTTTTATGTTGCTATCGGTATGCTAATTAATTGGTTGAGTGTGGATGGGGAAAAGTATGGTTTTTATTCACAATCAAACTGATTAGAATATTTTCACACAAGCAGTTTTGAATTACTACTAATTAAGCTTGTGGTGTATTCAGAGAATAATATGTACGTTGTTCGCTGTGGGTACACTGCTCTTCCCTTTCTGATTTTGAATGTTTCACTCTAGTCAATTTTCTCAAGATACCAACCAAGTTGCACGGAAAGTCTGCCAAAAAGTGAGAAAGTCATTTTACAGCCATACCTTCTATTTCCCAGCTGCAGGGACAAGAGCTATTTACATTTACCCATTTATATTTACATTTACGTCATTTCGCAGACGCTCTTATCCAGAGCGACTTACAAATTGGTGCATTCACCTTATAGCCAGTGGGATAACCACCTTACAATGTTATATATATATATAATATTTTTTTTGTGGGGTGGGGTAAGGGGGGGGTAGAAGGATTACTTTATCCTATCCCAGGTATTCCTTAAAGAGGTGGGGTTTCAAGTGTCTCCGGAGGTGGTGAGTGACTCCGCTGTCCTGGCATCATGAAGGGAGCTTGTTCCACCATTTGGGTGCCAGAGCAGCGAACAGTTTTGACTGGGCTGAGCGGGAACTGTGCTTCCGCAGAGGTAGGGGGGCCAGCAGGCCAGAGGTGGATGAACGCAATGCCCTCATTTGGGTGTAGGGACTGATCAGAGCCTGAAGGTACGGAGGTGCCGTTCCCCTCACAGCTCCGTAGGCAAGCACCATGGTCTTGTAGCAGATGCGAGCTTCAACTGGAAGCCAGTGGAGTGTGCGGAGGAGCGGGGTGACGTGAGAGAACTTGGGAAGGTTGAACACCAGACGGGCTGCGGCATTCTGGATGAGTTGTAGGGGTTTAATGGCACAGGCAGGGAGCCCAGCCAACAGTGAGTTGCAGTAATCCAGACGGGAGATGACAAGTGCCTGGATTAGGACCTGTGCTGCTTCCTGTGTAAGGCAGGGTCGTACTCTCCAAATGTTGTAGAGCATGAACCTACAGGATCGGGTCACCGCCTTGATGTTAGCGGAGAATGACAGGGTGTTGTCCAGGGTCACGCCAAGGCTCTTCGCACTCTGGGAGGAGGACACAACGGAGTTGTCAACCGTGATGGCGAGATCATGGAACGGGCAGTCCTTCCCCGGGAGGAAGAGCAGCTCCGTCTTGCCAAGGTTCAGCTTGAGGTGGTGATCCGTCATCCACACTGATATGTCTGCCAGACATGCAGAGATGCGATTCGCCACCTGGTTATCAGAAGGGGGAAAGGAGAAGATTAGTTGTGTGTTGTCTGCGTAGCAATGATATGAGAGGCCATGTGAGGATATGACAGAGCCAAGTGACTTGGTGTATAGCGAGAATAGGAGAGGGCCTAGAACTGAGCCCTGGGGGACACCAGTGGTGAGAGCACGTTGTGCGGAGACAGCTTCTCGCCACGCCACTTGGTAGGAGCGACCGGTCAGGTAGGACGCTATCCAAGAGTGAGCCGCGCCGGAGATGCCCAGCTCGGAGAGGGTGGAGAGGAGGATCTGATTGTTCACAGTATCAAAGAGAGAAAAGAAAGAAGGGATACTGGTCTGTAGTTGTTGACATCAGAGGGATCGAGTGTTGGTTTTTTGAGAAGGGGTGCAACTCTTGCTCTTTTGAAGACGGAAGGGACATAGCCAGCGGTCAAGGATGAGTTGATGAGCGAGGTGAGGTAAGGGAGAAGGTCACCGGAGATGGTCTGGAAAAGAGAGGAGGGGATAGGGTCAAGCGGGCAGGTTGTTGGGCGGCCGGCCGTCACAAGTCGCAAGATTTTATCTGGAGAGAGAGGGGAGAAAGAAGTCAAAGCATAGGGTAGGGCAGTGTGAGCAGGACCAGCAGTGTCGTCAACCTTCTGTTGACGAAGTCATCCACAGAGGGGGGGGGAGGGGGGGGGGAGGATTCAGCAGGGAGGAGAAGGTGGCAAAGAGCTTCGTAGCGTTAGAGGCAGATGCTTGGAATTTAGAGTGGTAGAAAGTGGCTTTAGCAGCAGAAACAGATGAAGAAAATGTAGAGAGGAGGGAGTGAAAAGATTCCAGGTCCGCAGGGAGTCTAGTTTTCCTCAATTTCCGCTCGGCTGCACGGAGCCCTGTTCTGTGAGCTCGCAATGAGTCATCAAGCCACGGAGCTGGAGGGGAGGACCGAGCCGGCCGGGAGGATAAGGGACATAGAGAGTCAAAGGATGCGGAGAGGAGGGTTGAGGAGGCAGAATCAGGAGATCGGAGGGAGAAGGATTGAGCAGAGGGAAGAGATGATAGGATGGAAGAGGAGAGAGTAGCGGGAGAGAGAGAGCGAAGGTTGCGACGGCGCATTACCATCTGAGTAGGGGCAGAGTGAGTAGTGTTGGAGGAGAGCGAGAGAGAAAAGGATACAAAGTAGTGGTCGGAGACATGGAGGGGAGTTGCAGTGAGATTAGTAGAAGAACAGCATCTAGTAAAGATGAGGTCAAGCGTATTGCCTGCCTTGTGAGTAGGGGGGGACGTTGAGAGGGTGAGGTCAAAAGAGGAGAGGAGTGGAAAGAAGGAGGCAGAGAGAAATGAGTCAAAGGTAGACGTAGGGAGGTTGAAGTCACCCAGAACTGTGAGGGGTGAGCCATCCTCAGGAAAGGAACTTATCAAGGCGTCAATTTCATTGATGAACTCTCCAAGGGAACCTGGAGGGCGATAAATGACAAGGATGTTAAGCTTGAATGGGCTAGTGACTGTGACAGCATGGAATTCAAATGAGGAGATAGACAGATGGGTCAGGGGAAAAAGAGAGAATGTCCACTTGGGAGAGATGAGGATTCCTGTGCCACCACCCCGCTGACCAGATGCTCTCGGGGTATGCGAGAACACATGGTCAGACGAGGAGAGAGCAGTAGGAGTAGCAGTGTTTTCAGTGGTAATCCATGTTTCCGTCAGCGCCAAGAAGTTGAGGGACTGGAGGGTAGCCTCTGTTGGCAGCAGAACGGCAGTTCCAGAGGCTGCCTGAGACCTGGAACTCCACGTGGGTGGTGCGTGCAGGGACCACCAGGTTAGAGAGGCAGCAGCCATGCGGTGTGAGGCGTTTGTATAGCCTGTGCGGAGAGGAGAGAACAGGGATAGACAGAGGCATAGTTGACAGGCTACAGAAAATGGCTACAATAATGCAAAGGAGATCGGAATGAAATGAACTAAACAAGGAGAGAGCGGGGCCTCGCTCACCACAACACCCAAATATAACTCTCCCAACTTCCACCTCAGAAACTATAATTGTTGTAAACTACAGCGGTTCAATGTTTTCTAGGAATAGACTAACTTAGTTTATTCAGCTAGCTAACTTGGTACAGTATTCTTCCGTGAAAATCGTCCAGGGCACCTAGTCATAAGACGCCACAGCCTGCTAGCATGCCGGACTCCAACAACACGGTTTAGCACCAATACTCGGCCACAACAAACCACCAGTGTGTCAACACGCCAAGCAGATCATTCGTGTCCGTGTCTAACATTGTGGGTTAGTCCCGACAGCTTGAGCGAGTCAGTCGTCAATTTATTCAGCCAGTTAGTTAGCTAGAATAGTTAGCATACTAGCTAGCCATTGCTTTCAGACAAAGAAAAAACCCCTCCTTTCACGGCACGAACACACAGAGAGAGCCAAGCTAACGTTAACTAGTCACCCATGTCCCGAATTCCCTTGAACGACTCTGGCTACCAATATGTAAAAACAAAACACAAATGTAGGTTATAACTTACCCCTAGCAGCTACTGTTAGCTAGCCAAGTGCAAAGCTAGCCACTGAATTGACTCAGCCAGTTCGCGTCTGTTCGCTAGGTCGTTCCAGCTATTGTTTACTAGTAGCTATCCAGGTAGCAACAAGCTAGCTAAATTTCAAGCACAGTAGCCACTTACTACCTAACGTTAACGCTTCAGACAATGAGGTTAGAAAACAGCTGAATGGTAGGCATTATTGTATGTAATTATTGTAGGCACTCTTCTCAACCTTACCCCTTCTCAACCTTAATAAAAAGAGGTAACAACTGAAGTCAGACCAGTAGAAATGTTTAAGTGTCGAGTAGGCTTAATGCTTCACAAAAGTTTGATTAATGCTTGTGTTTTCCTCTTGTTTAGAACCAAAGCGTTGTGTTGTAACTGAAGCTGAACAGTGCATTCTCTGTTGTGTATTTAACGCTGATGTTTGATTTTGTACATTTAAAAAAAAAATGTTTTACACTGCTCATTTGTCTCAAACAGAAAAGTATTTGGAGCCTTTTTACCTGTTTTTTTTCACACCTATTCCTAACTTAACCCGCCAAGACAATGTGCTGTATGACGTTGGTACCCAGCCAGGTGCTAATGCGTCTCTCTCTCTTCACTGAATGAATGACAAATGGATGAATGGGCGATAATTGTGCACCTTACTTCACAATTGAATTAAAATTAGGCCTAACTGAATGATTTAGTTTAGAAAGGCAAAAGTGTAATGTTGAGTTTGTGTTATGCCTATTTACCAGCAGCAAATAATTTGACTGCGTGCCTTGCGGGTTGATACCATTGTCTTTTACGTTTTACTTTGTAAAAATAAGCTGTTATGGGACTGTTTTACTTACTATAACTCTATTACTAATCAAATGTATTCTGAGGGAAACGAAAACATGCTACATGTTGCAGTAGGCCTTTAGAATAATGCAAAACATATCCTTGACTCTATCCAAGTTGATGAGCGGGGAAACAAACGATGCCAGCCAGCCTTCACAGCCGGCCCCTCGAAACTACACCTAAACTATACCCAAACTAATTTCACACATAATAAGAGTAAGCCTATAGACAATAATCTGATGAGTGACAATATTAGGACTATCAATTGTCAAATTGTACATGAAGAGATGGCCCATCTTGTAATTTACAGATGCAGGGAAAGGATCATCACATTATCAAATCCTCCTTCAGTCACATGCAGGTAAAACATTGTGATTTCTTTATAGTATCAGAAAGACATTCTGCTGTTTCTATTACACTTACCTTTGTAAAATAGCTCTCATATTTCAATAGGTGCAGCTCTATTTCCAAATGTAACTTTTTCCAAGAATATCCGTGCTGTCCATGCATTCAGCACATGATCACTCGCACGGCAGCATTGCTCTGGCTACTAAGCAAAAACCAGTAACATAATAAACTTAGAATTAAAATATGCTATTTATTTATGCAATTTGTCCTTTACAATTGTTCATGCGCTGGTGCTTTTTTTTTTAGGAATACAGCAAATAATTTCACATACTTTGTCAAAAGAAGCTGTAACTGGACTTTATTAATTACTATAACTCTATACTAATCGACTCTACAAATAAAGTTGATCAAATGGATTACACTGTAATGTTTTGATTGTAAGGGAAACGAAAATAGGCTGTAGGCCTATGTTTTTTTCTAGGCCTTTGTAGAATTATACAAAATATATCATTGACTCTCTTTTATTGATACTGTATATTTCCACTAATATTGCTTAATGCAATTAATCCTTTACAATAGATTATACACTATTTATCAAGCGTTGGTGCTTATGTTTGCGCACATTGCAAGTTGATATGCATCTGATGCATTTGCTAAAGAACGCCCAGCTACGTTCTCCAGCGGGTACTTATAGGCTGAAAGGCCAGCCGGTTCTAGTGTTAAGTAGAACTCTGTCCTTTTCATCTCATAACAACGGCTTTGGGATTGATTTGCTACGCGCGCGCGTGTGTGTGCCTGTCTCTGTACGTGTGTGTGTCTGTATGTGCTCGTAAGAGAGGGAGAGTCCTATTCTTAGATGTTTGGAAAGTGTACAGGAATGTTAATTGGTATGACTGTTAGATCTGGGAGTATAAACGGTCCATGTCACCCACCTCTAATGGCTGAGTTTTCATCTATACTTTTCATAGCTGTCTATTTACCACCACAAACCAATGCTGGCATTAAGATTGCACTGAATGAGTTGTACAAGGCCATTAATCAACAGGAAAACGCTCATCCAGATGCAGCGCTCCTAGTAGCAGGGGACTTTAATGCAGGGAAACTTAAATCCGTTCTACCTCATTTCTACCAGCATGTTAAATGTGCAACCAGAGGGGAAAAAACTCTAGACCACCTTTACTCCACACACAGAGACGCATACAAAGCTCTCCCTCGCCCTCCATTTGGCAAATCTGACCATAACTCTATCCTCCTGATTCCTGCTTATAAGCAAAAACTGAAGCAGGAAGCACCAGTGACTCGGCTAATAAAAAAGTGGTCAGATGACGCAGATGCTAAGCTACAGGACTGTTTTGCTAGCACAGACTGGAACATGTTCAGGGATTCTTCAGACAGCATTGAGGAGTACACCACATCAGTCACTGGCTTCATCAATAAGTGCATCGATGATGTCGTCCCCACAGTGACCGTACGTACATACCCCAACCAGAAGCCATGGATTACAGGAAACATCCGCACTGAGCTAAAGGGTAGAGCTGCCGCTTTCAAGGAACGGGACTCTAACCCGGACGCTTATAAGAAATCCCGCTATGACCTCCGACGAACCATCAAACAGGCAAAGAGTCAATACAGGTCTAAGATTGAATCATACTACACTGGCTCTGACGCTCGTCGGATGTGGCAGGGCTTGAAAACTATTACAGACTACAAAGGGAAGCACAGCCGCGAGCTGCCCAGTGACACAAGCCTACCAGACGAGCTAAACCACTTCTATGCTCGCTTCGAGGCAAGCAACACTGAAGCATGCATGAGAGCACCAGCTGTTCCGGACGACTATGTGATCACGCTCTCCGTAGCCGATGTGAGTAAGACTTTTAAGCAGGTCAACATTCACAAGGCCGCAGGGCCAGACGGATTACCAGGACGTGTACTCCGAGCATGTGCTGACCAACTGGCAAGTGTCTTCACTGACATTTTCAACATGTCCCTGACTGAGTCTGTAATACCAACATGTTTCAAGCAGACCACCATAGTCCCCGTGCCCAAGAACTCTAAGATAACCTGCCTAAATGACTACCGACCCGTGGCACTGACGTCTGTAGCCATGAAGTGCTTTGAAAGACTGGTCATGGCTCACATCAACAGCATAATCCCAGAAACCCTAGACCCACTCCAATTTGCATACCGCCCCAACAGATCCACAGATGATGCAATCTCTATCGCACTCCACACTGCCCTTTCCCACCTGGACAAGAGGAACACCTACGTGAGAATGCTATTCATTGACTACAGCTCAGCATTCAACACCATAGTGCCCTCAAAGCTCATCACTAAGCTAAGGATCCTGGGACTAAACACCTCCCTCTGCAACTGGATCCTGGACTTCCTGACGGGCCGCCCCCAGGTGGTAAGGGTAGGTAACAACACATCTGCCACACTGATCCTCAACACGGGGGCCCCTCAGGGGTGCGTGCTCAGTCCCCTCCTGTACTCTCTGTT
The DNA here is from genome assembly GCF_964263955.1 of Coregonus lavaretus. Lineage (NCBI taxonomy): Eukaryota > Metazoa > Chordata > Actinopteri > Salmoniformes > Salmonidae > Coregonus > Coregonus lavaretus. The sequence continues at coordinate 30,566,086 of NC_140004.1, forward strand.
CACCCATGACTGCATGGCCAGGCACGACTCCAACACCATCATTAAGTTTGCCGACGACACAACAGTGGTAGGCCTGATCACCGACAACGATGAGACAGCCTATAGGGAGGAGGTCAGAGATCTGGCCGTGTGGTGCCAGGACAACAACCTCTCCCTCAACGTGACCAAGACAAAGGAGATGATTGTGGACTACAGGAAAAAAAAGAGGACTGAGCACGCCCCCATTCTCATCGACGGGGCTGTAGTGGAACAGGTTGAGAGCTTCAAGTTCCTTGGTGTCCACATCACCAACGAACTATCATGGTCCAAACACACCAAGACAGTCGTGAAGAGGGCACGACAAAGCCTATTCCCTCTCAGGAGACTAAAAAGATTTGGCATGGGTCCTCAGATCCTCAAAAAATTCTACAGCTGCACCATCGAGAGCATCCTGACTGGTTGCATCACCGCCTGGTATGGCAACTGCTTGGCCTCTGACCGCAAGGCACTACAGAGGGTAGTGCGTACGGCCCAGTACATCACTGGGGCAAAGCTCCCTGCCATCCAGGACCTCTATACCAGGCGGTGTCAGAGGAAGGCCCTCAAAATTGTCAAAGACTCCAGTCACCCTAGTCATAGACTGTTCTCTCTGCTACCGCACGGCAAGCGGTACCGGAGTGCCAAGTCTAGGTCCAAAAGACTTCTCAACAGCTTCTACCCCCAAGCCATAAGACTCCTGAACAGCTAATCATGGCTACCCGGACTATTTGCACTGCCCCCCCACCCCATCCTTTTTACGCTGCTGCTACTCTGTTAAGTATTTATGCATAGTCACTTTAACTCTACCCACATGTACATATTACCTCAACTAGCCGGTGCCCCCGCACATTGACTATGCAACGGTACCCCCCTGTATATATAGCCTCCCTACTGTCACTTTATTCTATTGTATATATAGCCTCCCTACTGTCACTTTATTTTTTACTTCTGCTCTTTTTTTTCTCAACACTTTTTTGTTGTTGTTTTATTCTTACTTTTTTGTTTAAAATAAATGCACTGTTGGTTAAGGGCTGTAAGTAAGCATTTCACTGTAATGTCTGCACCTGTTGTATTCGGCGCATGTGACCAATAAAATTTGATTTGATTTGATTTGATTTGCTTTGGAGATAAGACTAGGCGGGGGCCTTCAAGCATGAATGAGGGGCTTTTTAAAATAGATTCAAGATCAGGATGACCCACTGTTTCCATACCAGTAAAGGAGGACTCCATGACCATCCACAGCCTCTCCACAGTCACACCAAACCAGACCAGTGTCATCAGTGTCGTGTCCCACTGCTCAAATCACAATCCCTGTCTCCTCTAGTCATAACAAATGGAGATATTATTTCTCTTCAAATGAAGATATTACTTTTTTCAAATGGAGAAAATACTTTTTTTCAAATGGAGATATTACTTCTCTTCAAGTGGAGATATTACTTCTCTTCAAGTGGAGATATTACTTCTCTTCAAGTGGAGATATTACTTCTCTTCAAGTGGCGATATTGTATAGAGCAAGTGGATTCAACTTTGTTATTAAGGCCCAGTGCATTCAAAAACAAGATTTTCCTATGTTTTATATATATTTCCACATTGAGGCACTAACGCTGCCTGAGGAAGATTCTAGAAGTCAAAACGCGTAGCAGTTGTGCGTCCGGATCTACAATGCTGATCTGCTCCTATATATATTATTTTATTTATGTATTTCTTAATTCCATTCTTTTACTTTTAGATTTGTGTGTATTGTTGTGAATTGTTAGATACTACTGCACTGTTGGAGTTAGGAACACAAGCATTTCGCTACACCCGCAATAACATCTGCTAAATATGTGTATGTGACCAATAACTTTGATTAGATTTGTATTTTTATAAATATTTTCTGTTAGTAGTTCACTAAAGTTTATTGCAATGTACTGACCACCTACTCGTCTTCTTTATCACACTCTGAGGTTGGAATAATACTGTGAAATTGTGAAAATGCCCTTTTAGTGTAAGAGCTGTTTGAAAAGATCGCCTGAAATTTCAGCCGGTTTTGGTGGGTTTTGGCCTGCCTGGTGACTTCACCATGCGGTAAATTAGTTAATAGACCAATAAGAAAGAGTTCCAAACCTCTCTGCCAACAGCAGCACATTTTCACTTTTCCCCTCCCCACTCAGACCACTCCCGGACAGTCCTGCTCTTTGCTAAGAAGCTATTTTAGTTTCTTTTTGACTATTTTAATTGAAAACAATCACAGTATGGTACTTAATTGTTACCCAGAAATTATTTGATATTGAGATAAAAACTGCTGTATTGGACCTTTTAAGAAGGAATGTATTTTGGAACTTACGCAAATGAGGCACCAGGGCCAGTCCTTGCTGTTCTGCCACCCTAGGCGAGACCAAATGAGGTGCCCCTGCAAAACTAGAATAGTCCCAGTAAGCAAAATGACGTTGAAAGTTACCAAGTTAGGTTCAGTTTAGGTTCTAAATGAAAGGTGAAAGTACATATTTTCCGGATGTTGAATACATATTTTTCCGATATTGAAATCAGGCTCATTTTTGGTTCTGAATGAAAGTTGAAAATACGTAATTTATAGACGTCCATGTTTGTTCCAAATCAAGGCTGGTCAAGACTGCACCAAAAAAGACGTCCAAAAGGCATTGGCGTCAGTCCGTGCTTACTGAGATGTAGCCTATAGTGATGCCTGAAATGTAATGAATGCCCATCTATGTGGTAAGCCTACCGTTTTGTAAAACAGCAAAAAAAAGAAGTCCGGACAGGACCAGAAAATGACGTCCATAAGATGTCGGCTCGTGCTTACTGGTGTGTAGCCTACTACAGTGCCTTCGGAAAGTATTCAGACCCCTTAATTTTTTCCACATTTTGTTACGTTACAGCCTTATTCTAAATCTACGCACAATACCCCATAATGACAAAGTGAAAACAGGTTTTTAGATTTTGTTGCAAATTTATTAAAAATAACAAACAGATACCTTATTTACATAAGTATTCGGACCCTTTGCTATGAGACTCGAATTTGAGCTCAGGTGCATCCTGTTTCCATTGATCATCCTTGAGATGTTTCTACAACATGATTGGAGTCCACATGTGGTAAATTCAATTGATTGGGCATGATTTGGAAAGGCGCACACCTGTCTATATAAGGTCCCACAGTTGACAGTGCATGTCACAGCAAAAACCAAGCCATGAGGTCGAAGTAATTGTCCGTAGAGCTCAGAGACAGGATTGTGTCGAGGCACAGATCTGGGGAAGGGTAGCAAAACATTTCTGCAGCATTGAATATCCCCAAGAACACAGTGGCCTCCATCATTCTTAAATGGAAGAACTTTGGAACCAACAAGGCTCTTCCTAGAGCTGGCCACCCGGCCAAACTGAGTAATCGGGGGAGAAGGGCCTTAGTCAGGGAGGTGACCAAGAACCCGATGGTCACTCTGACAGAGCTCCAGAGTTCATCTGTGGAGATGGGAGAACCTTCCAGAAGGACAACCATCTCTGCAGCACTCCACCAATCAGGCCTTTATGGTAGAATGGCCAGTCGGAAGCCACTCCTCAGTAAAAGGCACATGACAGCCCGCTTGGAGTTGGCCAAAAGGCACCTAAAGGACTCAGACCATGAGAAACAAGATTCTCTGGTCTGATGAAACCAAGATTGAACTCTTTGGCCTGAATGCCAAGCGTCATGTCTGGAGGAAACCTGGCACCATCCCTACGGTGAAGCATGGTGGTGGCAGCATCATGCTGTTTTTTTTTTTTTCAGCGGCAAGGACTGGGAGACTAGTCAGGATCGAGGGAAAGATGAACGGAGCAAAGTACAGAGAGATCCTTGATAAAAACCTGCTCCAGAGCGCTCAGGACCTCAGACTGGGGTGAAGGTTCACCTTCCAACAGGAAAACGACCCTAAGCACACAGCCAAGACAACGCAGGAGTGGCTTCGGGACAAGTCTCTGAATGTCCTTGAGTAGCCCAGCCAGAGCCCGGACTTGAACCCAATTGAACATCTCTGGAGAGACCTGAAAATAGCTGTGCAGCAATGCTCCCCATCCAACCTGACAGAACTTGAGAGGATCTGCAGAGAAGAATGGGAGAAACTCCCCAAATACAGGTGTGCCAAGCTTGTAGCGTCATACCCAAGAAGACTCTAGGCTGTATGTAATTGCTGCCAAAGATGCTTCAACAAAGTACTGAGTAAAGGGTCTGAATACTTATCTAAATGTGATATTTCTTTATTTTATTTTTATTAGCAAACATGTTTAAAAACCTGTTTTTGCTTTGTCATTATGGGGTATTTTGTGTAGATTGATGAGGGAAAAAAACTATTTAATCCATTTTAGAATAAGGCTGAAACCTAACAATGTGGAAAAAGTCAAGGGGTCTGAATACTTTCCGCAATGGAATTTGATGAATGCCCAACATTTGTAAAACAGGCCGTTGCATTTGGTTTTATTAGTCCTGATTCCTGTGACTAATCAATTTGGCTATTTAAGGGCTGAATATCAGCTACCCAACTTTGTCAGGAGTTATTGTGAGCCTATTTGCAATGTGTTTGCAGAAGTATTTTATTTTCCCCTATGAGCAGCTTGTCAAAGATTGACGGATACAAACTTGAAACCACTGATCATGACAATGGGGTGAAACTCCTGGACAATAGTTGTGATTGTCCATTTTTACTTTGACCTGTCCTGTTTGTAGGATATGTTGTTTTGTTAACATGACAGCGCATTTCTTATTTGATTGGGCGTCATTTAGGTTCGGCTAATTGATCGCTGAAACCTGCATGATGTAAAAAGTGACCATCTCATTACATTGTCATACATTTTATCTCCAGCCTGTAGGCTACAGAAAAGGCCACATACTCTTTCTACCATATCCTATACGGTATCTGCTACATGATTTATGTTAATTTTTTTCTTTTCGAAACGTTGGTGGAGCTCCGCAGCGATGCATCTCTCCAACAGCACCCTGGAGAGGCGTACTGGGAATGAACAAGCAAAAATATTTAGCACTCCTGCTGGGCACTGTTTATCACAGGGCAGCATCAGCGCTCACCTAAAAAGCCCATATGCCACTGGTTGAGAGAAATTGTTATTGTTTTGGGGCAGAATTATGTGAGGTTTTATGTGTTGTTGTTGGAGGTGCGTCTTGGTCAGTTTAGCTCAGAAAATGCCGCCTCCTCAACGACACACATACACACACACTACTGCCCCTTCCTCCCTCCCTCTCTTACTTACCAGAGTCACACTTTCAAGGGCATTGAATTGGCATGAAGTCTGACTGCAGACTTATCCTCACAGATGCACCATATGCATTACAAGTTACATTTTCAATCAAAAAGATAACTATTTGACACACTGGAAAGAATCAACCAAAAAACGGAGCAAATTGGAACGCTAACTGGCCCTAAACAGAGAATACAGAGTGGCAGAATACCTGACCACTGTGACTGACCCCAAATTAAGAAAATCCTTGACTATGTACAGACCAGTGGAGGCTGCTGAGGGGAGGACGGCTCATAATAATGGCTGGAACGGAGGTAATGGAATGGTATCAAACACATCAAACACGTGGTTTCCATGTGGTTGATACCACCATTGACTCCATTCCAGCCATTATTATGAGCCGTCCTCCCCTCAGCAGCCTCCACTGGTACAGACTCAGTGAGCGTAGCCTTGCTATTGAGAGAGGCCGCCATAGGCAGACCTGGCTCTCGAGAGAAGACAGGCTATGTTCCCACTGCCCACAAAATGAGGTGGAAACTGCGCTACACTTCCTAACCTCCTGCCAAATGTATGACCACATTAGAGACACATATTTCCCACAGATCACACAGAACCACAAAGAATTTGAAAACAAATCAAACATTGATAAATTCTGTTAGGCGAAATACCGCAGTGTGCAATCACAGCAGCAAGATTTGTGGCCCGTTGCCATGAGAAAAGGACAACCAGTGGAGCACAAACAACATTGTAAATACAACCTTTATTTATCTGTTTATTTATTTTCCCTTTCATTCTTCAACTATTTGCACATTGTTACAACACTGTACATAACCAATAATATAACATTTGAAATGTCTGAATTATTTTAAAACTTCTGTGAGTGTAATGAATTTACTGTTAATTTCTGATTTGTTTATTTCCATTTTGTTTACTATCTACTTCACTTGCTTTGGCAATGTAAACACATGTTCCCATGCCAATATAGCCCTTTTGAATTGAATTTAAATGAGAGAGAGAGATTTACGCCTCATTGTTGAGAGAGAGAGTCTCAGTTCTGTCTGAGGTGTATGGTGGGGTAGTATTGATGTCTGACTGCCAAGAAGGCCTGGGATTGTAAACACTGCCTTCGTCCCAAATGGAACCCTATTCAGTACTTTTGATCATAGCCTGATGGGCACTTGTCCAAAGTAGTGCACTATGTAGGGAATATGATTCAATTTAGTACACAGCCACTGTAAGCGCCAGGGGAGAAGGGATGGAGCCGGTTTGTTGGGTATGCCAGCCGGGCAGCAATTGGCAGCGGTGTTGGTAATAGTCGGACTGAGCAACTCTCCAGTGATGAATAGTAGTGGTGTGTAATGTCCAATCTCCTCTGTTTCTCTCTTTGTTCTCTGCTGCCACCTATAACCCGGCAACCCAGCTCTTAAACTGTAATTGGTAATAAAGGGAGGGAGTTCCACTTGAGTTGATCTGAGATCAGATTTCAACAGGTCACATTGACCTAGTAGTGTTGTTTTGATTAATTCTCTCTACAGAGAGATGCGTTATTAAAGCAGATTGGAAACCAACAGTCTGGGAAATCAAAGAGCATGTTACCATATTACAACTTATTGTAATCTAACAGTGCACAGATTGTTCTGCTTTTCCACAAATATTGTGTAGTGTTGGTTATCAACCAACAAGCAAATGACGCAGGTGTGAAGGCCTGTGCAGCACAATGCAATGGAAAAAGGATGCAAGTATGACCTCACTTCATCGATTCATGTAGTTCATGCATTTCATTTAAGATTTTAGGGTCTACACCCCACTCAAATCAGACAACTCAGCGTTTCCAGTCAAGGCTGACCTGGTTGGATCTTCAATGGATGACATTTCCCCGTCCACTGAGTCACTACGGTTCCCCCAGTGGGCCGCCAGGGCCACAGAGAGATCACCCATCAAGGAGAGAGGGGTCCCTGAGCTCTCTGACTCACAGGTCCATTGATCATTGTCATCTCATTCTACAAAGTGCCTGAGGTGGTGGACTGGTAGACTGCAGCACCCCACTCCTGAAACCACCTCCTACTACGTGTCTCAGTCTGTGTATGTGACATACCAAAACTCATTTCTACTCCTGGAGTTGAGCCCACCCCTCCCCCTCCACCGACCCTTCCTAGGGCACCATCTAATTGACCTGCCACCTATAGCTGCATATAGCTTCCTGTATAATGCTGCCTGAGTATGTAGGCCTACAGAAGAAGAGTAGTGTGAAGAGGGCAGCTTTCTAGCCAGCCAGCTGATTATGAAGGAGCTGCAGACAGCCCAGACAGAGCTAGATGAGGTTGGGAGGTGATGGAATGGAACTGCTCTGCTCCCCCCACTCTAAATGAAAGGGCTGGGTCTGTCAGCGAATGAAAAGCTCAGTCTCTGCTTGGGAGAGAAGGCAGACGCGAGAAGGCAGATGCGAGACGAGAGAAGAAGCTAGCAGTCCACTACTGCAAGGCTGACCTGTCCCTCTTCCCTCCACTCCCTATTGTCCTCCACATTTCCAGAGCCCTTTTCTATTCTCTCACTACACACAGACTACCCTGGACCCTTACACGCGCACACAAACACTAACGCACACCACACATGACCTCAGGCTGTCTCGGAATAAATTAATAAAAAACACCCCACAAAGTTGCAGAAGTGTTACTGTTACCTCCTCCCTTCATCCAGGATACGGAGGTGGAGGTACGGACGGGGGGGGGGGGGGGGAGGAATCAATACTTTTCCATTAACCTGTCTCCTCCCTGTGAAGTAATAGGCTGGGCCCCAGCCTGGGGTGGGTGGTGTGCTGTGCTGTGCTGTGCTGTGCTGTGGCACGCCACTGACTGCTGCTGATAGTGATGGGGAGTCGGTGTGACCAGAGTGCATGAAGGAAAGGCCTCTCTGTCTGTATACACTGGAGCCAATGGTGTCCCTCTCATGTACACCTCTTTGTATACGCTGGAGCCAGCCAATGGTGTCTCTCTCACGTATACCTCTCTGTATATGCTGGAGCCAATGGTGTCTCTCTCTGATACACCTCATGCAGTCATTGACTGAATAGCAGCTATATGTTGTGGAGTAACCTTGTTGTTGTACCTATATACACTTCTATAGTATAACCTTATCTCTCTCTGTCCATAGTGTAACAAATGAATAATGTGTTCCATAGTGTAACAAATGAATAATGTGTTTCATAGTGTAACAAATTAATCATGTGTTCCATAGTGTAACAAATTAATCATGTCTTCCATAGTGTTAACAAATTCATTTTGCCAGCAGTATACCACCCAGCATCCCACTGCTGGCTTGCCACTGAAGCTAAACAGTGTTGGTCCTGGATGGGAGACCAGATGCTGCTGGAAGTGGTGTTGGAGGGCCAGTAGGAAGCCCTCTTTTCTCTGGTCAAAAAAAAAAAGATCCTAATGCCCCAGGTCAGTGATTGGGGACATTGCCCTGTGCAGGGTGCCGTCTTTCGGATGGGAAGTTAAACGGGTGTCCTGACTCTCTGTGTTCACTAAAGATCCCATGGCACTTATCGTAAAAGTAGGGGTGTTAACCCCGGTGTCCTGGCTAAATTCCCAATCTGGCCCTCATACCATCATGGCCACCTAATCATCCCCAGCTTCAAATTGGCTCATTCATCCCCCTTCCTCTCCCTTGTAACTATTCCCCAGGTCGTTGCTGTAAATGAGAATGTGTTCTCAGTCAATTTACCTGGTAAAATAAGGGTAAAATAAAAATGTGTTCCATAGTGTAACAAAGTAATCATGTGCGCTTGTACCGTACAGTACAGAGTGGCCTTTGTGTTAGTTGCAAATGCATACTAGGGCTATTGTGTTGTGCCTAACTACTAAACACGCATGAAACTAATATCTCTTTGAAGCTCAAGGTTGTTCCCAAGCATTCATTTGGCTGTGCTTACTCAAGATACATTGTCTGCTGTACTTTATAATTAGAACTACTAGTGATGGGGGGGGGGGGGGATTGATACAGTTGCATATCGCTATATTATTTTTGGACGATATTATATCAATATTTGTACAAATACTGTAGTTAGCTAGCGCTAGTCGGCTGTACCTGAGCCAAAATTCCGGTATTTTTCATCCTATAGCTTGTGAGCCAACATGGGTTCAGCACTTATATTTCCATGACTGATCAAAACTTGTTTTCTCATAGCTCTCTCTCGTCTCTCTGCAGCAGACATACAGTGGGGAAAAAAAGTATTTAGTCAGCCACCAATTGTGCAAGTTCTCCCACTTAAAAAGATGAGAGAGGCCTGTAATTTTCATCATAGGTACACGTCAACTATGACAGACAAATTGAGATTTTTTTTCTCCAGAAAATCACATTGTAGGATTTTTTATGAATTTATTTGCAAATTATGGTGGAAAATAAGTATTTGGTCACCTACAAACAAGCAAGATTTCTGGCTCTCACAGACCTGTAACTTCTTCTTTAAGAGGCTCCTCTGTCCTCCACTCGTTACCTGTATTAATGGCACCTGTTTGAACTTGTTATCAGTATAAAAGACACCTGTCCACAACCTCAAACAGTCACACTCCAAACTCCACTATGGCCAAGACCAAAGAGCTGTCAAAGGACACCAGAAACAAAATTGTAGACCTGCGCAAGGCTGGGAAGACTGAATCTGCAATAGGTAAGCAGCTTGGTTTGAAGAAATCAACTGTGGGAGCAATTATTAGGAAATGGAAGACATACAAGACCACTGATAATCTCCCGCGATCTCGACGCAAGATCTCACCCCGTGGGGTCAAAATGATCACAAGAACGGTGAACAAAAATCCCAGAACCACATGGGGGGACCTATTGAATGACATGCAGAGAGCTGGGACCAAAGTAACAAAGCCTACCATCAGTAACACACTACGCCGCCAGGGACTCAAATCCTGCAGTGCCAGACGTGTCCCCCTGCTTAAGCCAGTACATGTCCAGGCCCGTCTGAAGTTAGCTAGAGTGCATTTGGATGATCCAGAAGAGGATTGGGAGAATGTCATATGGTCAGATGAAACCAAAATATAACGTTTTGGTAAAAACTCAACTCGTCGTGTTTGGGGGACAAAGAATGCTGAGTCGCATCCAAAGAACACCATACCTACTGTGAAGCATGGGGGTGGAAACATCATGCTTTGGGGCTGTTTTTCTGCAAAGGGACCAGGACGACTGATCCGTGTAAAGGAAAGAATGAATGGGGCCATGTATCGTGAGATTTTGAGTGAAAACCTCCTTCCATCAGCAAGGGCATTGAAGATGAAACGTGGCTGGGTCTTTCAGCATGACAATGATCCCAAACACACCGCCCGGGCAACAAAGGAGTGGCTTCGTAAGAAGCATTTCATGGTCCTGGAGTGGCTTAGCCAGTCTCCAGATCTCAACCCCATAGAAAATCTTTGGAGGGAGTTGAAAGTCCGTGTTGCCCAGCGACAGCCCCAAAACATCACTGCTCTAGAGGAGATCTGCATGGAGGAATGGGCCAAAATACCAGCAACAGTGTGTGAAAACCTTGTGAAGACTTACAGAAAACGTTTGACCTGTGTCATTGCCAACAAAGGGTATATAACAAAGTATTGAGAAACTTTTGTTATTGACCAAATACTTATTTTCCACCATAATTTGCAAATAAATTCATTAAAAATCCTACAATGTGATTTTCTGGAAAATGTTTTTCTAATTTTGTCTGTCATAGTTGACGTGTACCTATGATGAAAATTACAGGCCTCTCTCATCTTTTTAAGTGGGAGAACTTGCACAATTGGTGGCTGACTAAATACTTTTTTCCCCCACTGTATAGTGAGCAATATGTTTGGAATATCAAATCGCAATACAATCGCAGTATCGAATCGCAATACATATAGAATCGTGAGAATCACAATACATATTGTATCGGCACTTAAGTATCGTAATAATATCGTATTGTGAGGTCCCTGGCAATTTCCATCCCTAATGATTACCTGTGTTTTCCCCAATGTCTGTAGTCTAGTTAGTGATGCCAAACAAGGCCACTGGTATTGTCCTAGACTCTTTTAAAGTGATTGCAGTGTGTTGGACAGGCTATAGTACTTCTAAGTTCAGTGAAGCTGTTTGACTTGTCTACCTATGGGGCCTAGCTAGCTACGTATCTCTGAAGCCCAAGACTCACTGGGAGAGAAGGTATATTTCATCAGACAGGCAGAACCATGAAATCAAATCGTATGATGCCAAGATGAAAGCAGCTGTATGTGAAATGAATACCGTAGGTTACAGTCGGTTCTAAACTTGTTTTCTCATGGCTCTCTCTCGTCTCTCTGCAGCAGACATATAGTGAGCAATATGTTTGGAATATGAAATCGCAATACAATCGCAGTATCGAAATGTATGCACTCACTAACTGTAAGTCGCTCTGGATAAGAGCGTCTGCTAAATGACTAAAATGTAAATGTAAATGATGGCAAACTTTGAAAAGGTCATGGCAGCAAGAATGTTTGTGATATGGATTAGCTGTATGTAGGCTACTCATGCGAGTGTGTACATGGCAGTGGAACACACATTTGACACAGTATGGGTGTATGAAATGTTGATTTCTGGCCACAGACTAGAGTAGGTAGGTATATTATATGCGGCCAGTAAGTTCTGATGAACTGCGTATGTAGGCCTATCCAGATAATTTAAGGCACTGTAACGCAGGTGCTGCAGTTGACAAAAGAAAGAGTCCTTGAGACTTGCCTTGTTTGGAGAGCTGGTGGCAAGGAGAGGAGGTTGGCGTGTGTTATGAGGAAGAGGAGGGAATAAGAGGAGAGCCCCGGGGAGAAGCACAGTGGGAGGACACCCCAGGAGCTCCCTGAGAGAAATAAGGCCCATATTAATAATCTGAGCAGTAATATCCATACTGCCATATCCTTGGTGCCCCTAAGGATGCATCAAAAATAAAGACGCCCCTCTGAATGCACCGCAGACAAAAATGGAATCAACGTGACTGGGATGGGATGGGAGTTGTAAATGATGTGATGTAGACCTCGACCCCACTTGACTGGATGCCACAAATGGCTAATCCTCCAAAAGTAGACTGAAATGTAACCCTACAGCAGTAGTTGTCGCTGTCCCAAATTCTACAGTTCACCATTATGTCCCAATACTCAGGCTGGGTGACATGTTTGTTTTTAGGCTATGTAAAGTACTTACAATTTCACAGTTAATTTCTGTTTGATTTTGTATTGTGGCAGGAAGTAAAGGTTGACTTTTGCTGGTGTGAATGTAAACAACCCTCTGTGATCTCAAAAGTATTACGTGTCTAAACACAATCCCTTTCACAGCTATGATACAGTGCTAATTGGGTTTTTGTCTGCTGGGTCTTAACTAGCTGAAGCACCTTTCACCAGTGGTGATATGGCCGTGGATATTGGAGCAGGAGAATGCACCAGCTGGTACATGAACTGTACATCATTTAGAAATGAGATCACTATGTCTTGTCCCTAGTTTGTCTTTGTCCCTGGATGCTCCATAATTTCCATTCCCCAAATGCTATTATGTTCCCATTACCGTCTGGACTGGGTTTGATCTGATGCTATTGACTTTATGCCAGGAATCATTTGGCTCATTTATCTTACAAAACAATGCCATTGTATGTTCCAGAAATTACCGTCCCTGTCTTTTTGGTTTCACATGTGTGTATATTATGGAATATCATATGAATGAAGCATTTCTCTCTCTCTCTCTCTCTCTCTCTCTCTCTCTCTCTCTCTCTCTCTCTCTCTCTCTCTCTCTCTCTCTCTCTCTCTCTCTCTCTCTCTCTCTCTCTCTCTCTCTCTCTCTCTCTCTCTCTCTCTCTCTCTCTCTCTTCTTCAAAAGGATTGTTTTTGCAGCGATGTGCACTGCAGCAGAAGACCCTCCCCCTGTCTGATCAATACTGGGCAGTCAGAGGTGTGTGTGCGTGCATGGATGCGTATTGGGGAAACATGGCAGGGAATTGCTCCCTGAAAATCCCCTAATGTAGATATGAATCTCTCCTCCAGTGAACAGACTATAAATCAAATCAAATTGTAGTTATCACATACGCTGAGTACAACAGGTGTAGACCTTACCGTGAAATGCTTACTTACAAGCCCTTAACCAACAGTTCAAGAAAGAGCAAAGAAAATATTTACTAAATAAACTAAAGTAACACAATAAAATAACAATAACGAGGCTAATGTAAGTAGTCCGGGTGGCCATTTGATTAATTGTTCTATAAACCACATCAGTCAGGGCATAGCATCAAGCATGGTGAATCAGTGAATATTTTTACCAAATCTTTAGTCAACCCTGCTTCATCCTTCATTGCTCTGAGCTCTGTTTTGGGTGTTAGACACACCTATCGGAGTGTTTTCACAGGTGAGATCAGCTCCTCTTGCTGGTGCACCTGCATTCCTCAATGTCATTGAGACAGATTGTCCAAAACAAGCGTGGCGGATGATTTCAGTTGATGGATGGTGTGATGGGGCTGGCTGGGTGAATCACAGCCATTTCCTGCTCTGGCTCTGTTTCCTCTCCTCCTCCATCTCCAGGTGCCTTAACGTAGTTATTCAGACACCATAACAAGTGAATCTCCGGTGGAGGGAAGGATGGGGAGTGGGGCCCATATCAGTCCACTTGCTTTTTGGTTGTGTGTGTGTGTTAAAACCAAAGAGAGAGAGAGAATCGTATGTGAGTAGAGAAAGAGAAAATGTGTGTTCAGGTGTGTGTGTATCCTCTCCTTGAGGAGGACAGCACCACTTTATCATGTCGCGGTCTGACCTCACAGGACAGACGCTTTTGGAGAGCCAATAGAGATGTACTGCCCTGGCTGGAGAATGTGACCAGACTAAGGCTTTATATCCCCAACTAAACAGAGCTGTAGAGGAACGGCAGGTCAGAGGAGATGGTGGGATGTTCAACTATATGAGCAGTGTGCCACAGTCAAAAGTGGTTGTTATGTTTTAAGCTATTCTTTACATAATGGAATCGATTGACTGGAAAGTTTTTTCTAACGCTGAGCACTTTGTGCATCTGAAATGATCCCTGTATTACAGTTAAATGTGTAATACATTTGGCTCTGGGCAACTAAATGTCAAACTTAGAGAAATCACAGAAGAATGTGAAATGATGAGTTTAGCTTTAGTTGTTAGCCAAGGTGGCTTGTTATTGTAGCATCCGCATGATCTGCAGTGGTGTGTGTATAATTTTTTGGTAATTAGACGGTACCTTCACTCACAAGAAATTACATTGTGTTTTGAACCGATGAATGCATGTCGCCCTTAGAGATCCTATTATAGGATGTCTATGATGTAGCCTGGCTGTGTGTGTCTATGTGTGTCTGTGTGTGTGTGGTGTCTTCTGTTTGTGTGTGGTGTCTGTCTTCTGTGTGTGTGTCCTCTGCGTGTGCTTGCATTTAAGTGTGTGAGCGTGTGTTTGGTATTCCCCATGCTGTCCCTGTGGCCTCAGATAAGTCTCTCATCTCTGTCATGGGACTCCACCGACAAGGCTAAGTTATTAATTGGTGTTCCTGAGCAGGCAGCCTGCTCCACCCCACACGGCCGAGCCAAGGGATTGCTGTTAAATCTCCAAGATAGTTCTGAGAAATTCTCCCATCTTTGAATAGATTAAGAAGTAATTATCATGAAAGATAAGAGGGAGAAATGTGCTCAGTGTTTTATAGACTCACAGAAGATCAGTCTTTGCTGGAACATTGTATTTCATGTTTTCAGCTGAGTGTACCCTGGTACGTTCTTGCTGTCTTGGACGTTGTTCATCAGGGCAGCCTGTCTTTGTCAGCTCGTGTTAAAACTCTCAGATCGGAGTTTGTTGTAGTTGTGTTGCCACTGAAGTTCCAGGTTTGTTCCGTCAATGTCACAGGGAGGGAGAGTGGTGTTTAGAAATCACACACGTCTGCCAAATAGAGATGGCCTCCCTCTCTTTGCATCTTCATCACTGTGTTGATACAATATTTCTTCTTCAATGTAGGCCTATAGTGTCGTTGTATCTCCAGAATAGCTTTTGGAATACAAAATAGCATTATAGACTATTTGAATGAAAACATACACTGAGTGTACAAAACATGACAGACTGACCAGGTGAATCCAGGGGAAAGCTATGATCCCTTATTGATGTCACTTGTTAAATCCACTTCAATCAGTGTAGATGAAGGGGAGGAGACAGGTTAAAGAAGGATTTTTAAGGCTTGAGACAGTTGAGACATGGATTGTGTATGTGTGCCATTCAGAGGGTGAATGGGCAAGACAAAATATTTAAGTGCCTTTGAACAGGGTATGGTAGTAGGTGCCAGGCACCGGTTTGTGTCAAGAACTGCAACGCTGCTGGGTTTTTCACACTCAACAGTTTCCCATGTGTATCAAGAATGGTCCACCACCCAAAGGACATCCAGCCAACTTGACACAACTGTGGGAAGCATTGGAGTCAACATGGTCCAGCATTCCTGTGGAACGCTTTCATCACCTTGTAGAGTCCATGCCCCGACGAATTGAGGCTGTTCTGAGGGCAAAAGGGGGTGTAACTCAATATTAGGAAGGTGCTTCTAATGTTTTGTACACTCAGTGTATATTGTAGTTGGCATGAAACAGTGAATGATTCTATTGGGAAACAAGGTTTTGATTGTTGCTCTGTCCAGGCTAAGTCCCAAAGCCCTGACACTGGCTGTAAATTGTACCTATAAAACTTTGGGCATTACTGAGATGCATTGGCAGCCTCAAGCTGGCCCGGGCTGTGCGTTCTACTCAATCAAATCTGTAAAAGGGAGTTCCCGGGGTAAGGTACAGAACAACAACCTTCCCACACCACAAGACAGAATGCTTGAATTGAAATTCAGTTTCAGTCCCTTTTCATACGAATCAGACATTCATGCATGGCCTCCAAATAGGTGTTTTGTTTTGCTCCCAACAGTTTTGGGATTAGTGATTCTGAAAGCATAAAGCCCTGAGTCTGTTCAGTAAAGGAGAGACATGATAGAATCAGACTGACTCATCAGTCAGTTAACAGAACTGTCTGTCTGTCCGTCTGCCTCTCCCTGCCTAGAGTAGAAGCACAGCGCCTGGAAGGAAAATAATATCCATGAAACATTAATGAGAATCCCGTTACCTCTACATCTTCTCCCTCATCCCTCCGTCCTTCCTCCTGGCTCTCACTATGAAAGCCCACCTCTATCTGTTTTTGTCACATTAAGGTATGTGGTGGAGACAACAAGGGCCCAGCGTCTCGGAGTAGGAGTGTAGGAGTTTTGCCTTTTAGATCATAATGAATAAGACAGAGGGTAGCTGATCCTAGATCTCTACACCTAATACAGGCCCAGGAGAAGGAATAATTCTGACTAAAACTGTAGGGGATGTGGTGGTGGTTGGAGTTGTCAACAAAGCAGCATGACAGAAATATGATTCCAAGTTTTTGAACTACTGGTAGTTTCTTTGAGAAAAAATACACTACATGACCAAAGGTATGTGGACACCTGCTTGTCGAACACCTCGCTCCAAAATCATGGACAACAAACATGCAGATGTAATAAGTGAAAACATTATCTAACTGGGGATAGCTAACATAATGTCACAAAGCATGATGCGCAAGCCAATTAACTTTCATTCTGAAATAACTTCATGTTTTCGAGTTAGTCCGATGTTAGTTTAAATACACTTGAAATTGGCATGTGAGCCAACTAGCTAGCAGGCTACCAGCTACAGGTAGCTATAGATAGCTAGCTGCTTATCAGAGGTAGATAACTGGTTCATTTGACCAAAAAATTGACCAAACTATTTCTCAATGTTTCAAAAACTTGCTGTATGTGCCTGATTTAAGTTGATCATGCTTTGTGATACACCCGGTTTTATGCTATTTTAGGCCACACAACGTCGCCCTGTCGCCTACAGTAGAACCTGATGAACACAGTCATGCTTTTTTGTCCTACCAGATCCGCGATGAGAAGGTTCTAGCTAGTGTATCCCTCTGTCCTTTGACTCTTGTTGGATGTAGTTGTCCGGTTTATCAGGTCCCAGGCTCCCATTACTTTTATGATTGTTTATTTACAAGTTAATTACACTTTTATTTTTGCGTTAGCGCAATCTGTACCTGACAGAGCCGATCTAGTCTCACATGCGGAAGTAAGCAGTCTGGCGCGGGAGACTTACTGGGAGCAGGGGAGGTGAGTGGAGTGGAGTGGAGCTGGAGTGAAGCGAGGAGCGGAGCGTTTGTAATTTGGCTGGAGCGTGGAGCGGATTTACATTTTTTGGGAGGTTGGCGTTCTCTCCAGCTTCAATTTCACTCTGGTACTGCTCAGCCACAAGCTCTGGGCATGCTCTGCCCATCATGTTTTATTTTTTTATTTTAATTAGGCCTCTTCTGTAGTATTTATTTAGCCTACACTAATGCACAGAGATGTTGATATCAGTTGACCAAGAAATAGGTCACAGCCTGTGTGTCACGATCGTCTACGAGAGAGGAGGACCAAGGCGCAGCGTTGAATGCGAACATTTTATTATATCAAGATGATCACACGATCAAAACAACAAAAACGAAACGTGACGTCCCTGGTTACATAAACCAACCAACACGGAACAAGAAACCACAAACACAAAGTGAAAGACAGACAGTTAAATATGTCTCCCAATCAGAGACAACCAGCTGACACTCGTTGCCTCTGATTGGGAGTCACTCAGGCCAACATAGAAATACAAACATAGAATTACACACCCTGGCTCAACATAAGTGTCCCCAGAGCCAGGGCGTGACAGTACCCCCCCCTAAAGGCGCGGACTCCGACCGCGCCAACTAAATACCACAGGGGAGGGACCGGGTGGGCACTCCGCCTTGGCGGCGGATCCGGCTCCGGGCCTGATCCCCACTCCCTCTCCAACCCCCCAATGTACCCCTGGTCCGGTCTGGCCCCGCTGGCCGGAGCTGGACTGCACACTGATGGAGCGGATTGCTCTAGCTCCGGCGTAACGCATCTGACTGGTGCCGGACCAGGCACCAGTGGAACAGGCACGGGCCGTGCCGGACCGACGACGCACACCACTGGCTTGGTGTGGGGAACAGGCACGGGCCGCGCTGGACTGACGACGCACACCACTGGCTTGGTGTGGGGAGCAGGAGCGGGCCGGACAGGGCTGACGAAACGCACCACTGACTTAGTGCGGGGAGCAGGAATGGGCCGGACTGGGCTGGCGACGCGCACCACTGACCTGGTGCGGGGAGCAGGAATGGGCCGGACTGGGCTGGCGACGCGCACCACAGACTTGGTGCGGAGAGCAGGAACGGGCCGGACTGGGCTGGCGACGCGCACCACAGACTTGGTGCGGAGAGCAGGAATGGGCCGGGCCGAGCTGGCGATGCGCACCGTAGACTTGGTGCGAGTGGCAGGAACAGGCCGGACCGTACTGGGAACACACACCACTGGCCCTACGTGGGGATCAGGAACAGGCCGGACCGGACTGGCAACACACGCCAGTACCTCTCGCCGTGCCTCTACATCTTCCACCCCCTCTTCGACCAGTGGCCCCCGTAACCTGGCGGCCTCCTCTGCCAATCCGCTGGGCCGCTCTGCCGCGGTCTCCTGCTGGCCCGTCGTCCACGGCGTTAGCCCCCCCCTAAAAATTTTCTGGGCGTCTCCCCTACCCGTGGACCAGGTCTCCATGTCCCTCGCCAGCCTTTCGCCCTTCTGCCATAATGTCAAGCCCTTCTCTTCCTCACTCGGCTTGACCCAGTCGAGGAGGCGAAGGAGATCTGTTAGGGATCTCCCTGGCGATGGCTCCTGGACACGCTGCTTGGTCACATCTTGGTGGTTTCTTCTGTCACGATCGTCTACGAGAGAGGAGGACCAAGGCGCAGCGTTGAATGCGAACATTTTATTATATCAAGATGATCACACGATCAAAACAACAAAAACGAAACGTGACGTCCCTGGTTACATAAACCAACCAACACGGAACAAGAAACCACAAACACAAAGTGAAAGACAGACAGTTAAATATGGCTCCCAATCAGAGACAACCAGCTGACACTCGTTGCCTCTGATTGGGAGTCACTCAGGCCAACATAGAAATACAAACATAGAATTACACACCCTGGCTCAACATAAGTGTCCCCAGAGCCAGGGCGTGACACTGTGTAATTAATGAAAAGACAACCAATGAGCACATGCAGCAGCACCGGAGATGTTTTGATTTCTATATAGGCTATTGTTTAAAATAAGAGGAGTTTACGTTTGTAACAGTGCTAAAGTTGTGCGCAACAGTGGCACTTAAAACTGAAGTGTCTGATCATCAATAGATTAGAGAAAAAGCCAAAACAAAATTAAACACAGCGGCCGCATAACCTATAATCGGTAGGTCCTCGTTTAATAGCCTACGACATGTTGTTGAAATGTTGAAGCTTTTTACTATAGACTACTTTAAAACCAAATGGTAAATAGTCACAAAAGTAGATGGGGTGTTTGTTAAATTATCTTTTTAAACAAAATATTAATGGAGTGAATTTAGAGCGGCATTTTTTTTTCCTGTGAGCATTGTGATTTTTTGCAGAGCGGGGAAAGGAGGTGGAACAGTGCACAAAGACCGCTCCGTGATCGCTGAGTGGGATTTCCAACCACTCAACTCCACTCACACTCTGATTGAGAGGGAGACTAGAGCACACCCAAAAGTTCTGACTGAGCGCCCATTTGAGCGCCCCAGGATGTTCCATTTACTTTGTGCTGTTAAAATGTATGCTATGAAATCCTGCGATTTCATTGGGGCAGTTCCCCCTCATAGCAAATAGCTTTCAAAACAATCCAAGCAATGGTCGCACAGCCTATGTGCCTGCGGAGCTGCTGCTGCTGCTGCTGCTGGCAGAGTAACTGAGGGGCAGAGTAGTAAGTAACTGAAAGGCTTGTTTTAAACGATATATTTTTATTATTATTATTTATTATTATTTTTGAAACAGGAAAATGTACACGCTTACCACACTTTTATGACCATTTAAAACATAATCCATGAATTATATAATATACACTGAACAAAAATATAGACGCAACAGTTACAGTTCATATAAGTAAATCAGTCAATTGAAATACATTCATTAGGCACTAATCTATGGATTTCACATGACTGGGAATACAGATATGCATCTGTTGGTCACAGTTACCTTTAGAAAATAGGTAGAGGCATGGATCAGAAACCACCATTTGCCTCAGTGACCACCATTTGCCTCATGCAGCGTGACACATCTTCTTCGCATAGAGTCGATCAGGCTGTTGATTGTGGCCTGTGGAATGTTGTCCCACTCCTCTTAAATGGCTGTGCTAAGTTGCTGGATATTGGCGGGAACTGAACATGCTGTCGTACACGTTGATCCAGATCATCCCAAACATGTCTGGTGAGTATGCAGGCCATGGAAGAACTGGGACATTTTCAGCTTCCAGGAATTGTGTACAGATCCTTACAACATGGGCCATGCATTATCATGCTGAAACATGAGGTGATGGCGGCGGATGAATGGCATTACAGTGGGCCTCAGGATCTCGTCACAGTATCTCTGTGCATTCAAATTGCCATCGATAAAATGCAATTGGGTTTGTTGTCTGTATCTTATGCCTGCCCATATCATAACCCCACCGCCACCATGGGACACTCTGTTCACAACGTTGACATCAGCAAACCACTCGCCACACAAGGCCATGTCTGCCATCTGCCCAGTACAGTTGAAACCGGGATTAATCCATGAAAAGCACATTTCTCCAGCGTGCCTGTGGCCATTTAAGGTGAGTATTTGCCCACTGAAGTCGGTTACGACGCCGAACTGCAGTCGTGTCAAGACCCTGGTGAGGTCGACGAGCACGCAGATGAGCTTCCCTGAGACGGTTTCTGACAGTTTGTGCAGAACTTCGTTTCGTTTCTGCAAACCCACAGTTTCATCAGCTGCCCGGGTGGCTGGTCTCAGACCATCCCGCAGGTGAAGAAGCCGGGTGTGGAGGTCCTGGGCTGGCGTGGTTACACATGGTTTGCGGTTGTGAGGCCGGTTGGACATACTGCCAAATTCTCTGAAACGACATTGGAGGCTGCTTATGGTAGAGAAATTAACATTAAATTATCTGGCAACAGCTCTGGTGGACATTCCTGCAGTCAGAATGCCAATTGCACACTCCCTCAAAACTTTTAGAGTGGCCTTTTATTGTCCCTAGCACAAGGTGCACCTGTGTAATGATCATGTTGTTTAATCAGCTTCTTGATATGCCACACCTGTCTGGTGGATGGATTATCTTGGCAAAGGAGAAATACTCACTAACAGGGATGTAAACAAATTTGTACACAACATTTTCCTCATCAATTTACACACAATACCCCATAATGACAAAGCGAAAACAGGTTTTTAGAAATTCTTGCAAATAAAAATTGAATAAAAACTGAAATACCTTATTTACATAAGTATTCAGACCCTTTGCGATGAGACTCGAAATTGAGCTGAAGCGCATCCTGTTTCCATTGATCATCCTTGAGATGTTTCTACAACTGGATTGGAGTCCACCTGGGGTAAATTCAATTGATTGGACATGATTTTGAAAGGCACACACCTGTCTATATAAGGCCCCACAGTTGACAGTGCATGTCAGAGCAAAAACCAAGCCATGAGGTCGAAGTAATTGTCCGTAGAGCTCCGAAACATTTCTGCATCATTGAAGATCCCCAAAAACACAGTGGTCTCCATCATTCTTAAATGGAAGAAGTTTGGAACCACCAAGACTCTTCCTAGAGCTGGCCACCCGTCCAAACTGAGCAATCGGGGGAGAAGGGCCTTGGTCAGGGATGTGATCAAGAACCCGATGGTCACTCGGAATGAGCTCCAGAGTTCCTCTGTGGAGATGGGAGAACATTCCAGAAGGACAACCATCTCTGCAGCACTCCATCAACCACTTTATGGTAGAGTGGCCAGATGGAAGCCACTCCTCAGTAAAAGGCACATGACAGCCCGCTTGGAATTTGCCAAAAAACACCTAAAGGACTCAGACCATGAGAAACAAGATTATCTGGTCTGATGAAACCAAGATTGAACTCTTTGCATTGTCTTGGCTGTGTGCTTAGGGTCGTTGTCCTGTTGGAGGGTGAACCTTCGCCCCAGTCTGAGGTCCTGAGCGCTCTGGAGCAGGTTTTCATCAAGCATCTCTCTGTACTTTGCTCCGTTCATGTTTCCCTTGATCCTGACTAGTCTCCCAGTCCCTGCCGCTGAAAAATATCCCCACAGCATGATGCTGCCACCATGCTTCGCCGTAGGGATGGTGCCCGGTTTCCTCCAGACGTGACGCTTGGCATTCAGGCCAAAGAGTTCAATCTTGGTTTCATCAGACCAGAGAATCTTGTTTCTCATGGTCTGAGAGTCTTTAGGTGCCTTTTGGCTAACTCCAAACGGGCTGTCGTGCCTTTTACTGAGTCGTGGCTTCCATCTGGCCACTCTACCATAAAGTGGTTGATGGAGTGCTGCAGAGATGGTTGTCCTTCTGGAAGGTTCTCCCATCTCCACAGAGGAACTCTGGATCTCTGTCAGAGTGACTATTGGGTTCTTGGTCACCTCCCTGACTAAGGCCCTTCTCCCCCGATTGCTCAATTTGGCCGGGCGGCCAGCTCTAGGAAGAGTCTTGGTGGTTCCAAACTTATTCCATTTAAGAATGATGGAGGCCACTGTGTTTTTGGGGACCTTCAATGCCGCCGAAATGTTTTGGGTACCCTTCCCCAGATCTGTGCCTCAACACAATCCTGTCTCGGAGCTCTACGGACAATTCCTTCGACCTCATGGCTTGGTTTTTGCTCTGACATGCACTGTCAACTGTGGGACCTTTATATAGACAGGTGTGTGCCTTTCCAAATAATGTCCAATCAATTGAATTTACCACAGGTGTACTCCAATCAAGTTATAGAAACATGTCAAGGATGATAAATGGAAGCAGGATGCACCTGAGCTCAATTTCGAGTCTCATAGCAAAGGGTCTGAATACTTATATAAATAAGGTATTTCTGTTTTTTATTTTTAATAAATTTGCAAAAAACTGTTTTCACTTTGTAATTATGGGGTATTGTGTGTAGATTGATGAAGGAACATTTAAAAAAAAATACATTTTAGAATAAGGCTGTAATGTAACAAAATGTGGAAGAAGTAAAAGTGTCTGAATACTTTCCAAATGCATTGTACTTTTTTTTTAAATGGGTGGACCTGAATACTTAGAGAACATCTCAAATATGCCTTGAAAAAAGCAATACTTGGGATGTTTTAGTTTTAATGAGCTCTAATATAAAGTCGGACAGCATCAGTGAACTGTATTTTCAGGCAGTATTTCACCAGGATATGCTTTTTAGAAACTACTGTGCGGCATGAGGAAATGTATGTGTGCACTGGCTCCAGCTATCTGAGAATAATGTAAAATGGATTCTATTAAAGCCTCCATTTCTTTTTGAACTCCTATTTGAAAGAGGAATTCCATTATTTCTTCGTGCTCCTGAATTACTCTGACAGAATGGAAACTCCGAACTCAAATAATTGAATGTGAGACAACCTGGATTTTTGTCTGGAAATCTCATGATGAGGACTTAATTTTTTTCTATAGACGGATTGAAAGGAAACCTGCCAGTGCAATCACATGTGACTAGAAGAACGAAACACATAGGCCTACAGTGTGTGGTTAAAAATACATACAGCCAGGGCTGTGAAAAGCAGTACTAGCATGGTTTCCTATGAGCCGTCATCTTGCTTTGTGCTCCGGTAACCAGTGGTTTGCAGTAAATGGCTGTTGATGCCAGTGGAGCTGCCTTTCCTCTACTTTCCGTGCCCAGCTCAGGAAATGGTGACTTACCCAGCATTCTATAAATAGATCCTTTCTTAGCGTAAAAGTGATGGCCAATTACATTGGGCTGAGTTCCTTTTAGTTTGCTGCTGAATGCCCTGGCCCTGGGGTGAAATTCAATAGTTGTTGGCCTGGACCCATCACTCAACTCCTGTTAAAGGGTTCAATGGTGATTTAGTAAGTGCTTTCTCAGTAGGCTAGAAAATATGTAGTAGTTAAGGTGAGAAGGAGAAAGGTGGAGACACTCATCCCTTGTCTCTGTTTGAGATGACCCCCCCCCCCCTTCCTCCGAGGCTAATTAAACAATGACAGGATATGCCATTGTCTGTGTCATGGCCGTCATAACGACCTTCACCAAACACATTCTCTGCACATGCAGTAAAATGCCCTATAGCTTTTAGCTTCACTGTCAGGCTCCAGTTCCCTTGACCTCACTTGTTTGTTTCAGTGATTAACTCTGATTAGACTTAAGATTCTCAACAATGAATCTGTTGTTTTCTTCCCTCAGACAGAGCTCTTATCTGTTCGCCAATGCTAAAAATATGTCCTTCTTAATTAGACAGTAATTGGCGTGAAACATGTTTAGTGTCGTGTAATGAACTGTAAAACCCATCTCTGAAAAATAACCCTAGACTGAACCCCCCCCTCCCCCATCAACTTTAATGTAATATTATGCCAGCGTGCCAGTGCCAGTACCAGTACCAGTCCTCTTGGCATCTCTGCACCACCAGGAATAGACCTAGGCTGCATCCCAAATGGCACCCTATTGCCTATTCCCTATATAATGCAATTTTTTTGACCAGGGCTGGTCAAAAGTAGTGCACTATATAAGGGATAGGGTACCGTTTGGGACACAGCCCTATAAACGATAATGTCCTCCCAGCAGCGTTTGATCTCCTGTCTGCCGATGACACATCTCTCTCTTTCTCATTCTCACCTGAGATAAAGTCCTGCGTCCCTCCCTCGTCTTTCTGGATGGATTCAGATGAGAGCAGAGCAGAGCCCTGCACAAGCCTTCCTGGGCTGCAGTACTAGGTGTCACATAATTGAAGAGTACAAGGTTTAGGTTGCCCTGTCATGCACAAATCCCAGCGTGGATCTTTTATTCAAACTGTCAGCGCGTGAAAACTCCTCCCTGCTAAGTTCTGTTTCTCCATCAGGGAGACTGATCATCCATATGTTCTAGAAGATAACGAGGCACTGGGATGAATTCACAACCGGCCTGCTGGGGTCGGACGCGCGCACACACACACACTCACACTAAAATCCAATTGTATTTGTCACATGCTTCATAAACAACAGGTGCCCCACGGGGGGTCAGTATGAAAAGAAAAAAAAGTTGTATGCACTAACTGTAAAGTCGCTCTGGATAAGAGCGTCTGCTAAATGACTAAAATGTAAATGTAGACTAACAGTGAAATGCTTACTTACTGGTCCTTTTCCAACAATGCAGAGTTAAAATATATAAAAAAATATATATAAATAGTGACACAAGGAATAAATACACAGAATAATGAATAACAATAACGAGTAAAAATAACATGGCTATATACAGGGAGTACCAGTACCGAGTTGATGTACAGGGGTACGAGGTAATTGAGGTAGCTATGTACATATACACTACCAGTCAAAAGTTTGGACACACCTACTCATTCAAGGGTTTTCCTTTATTTGTACTATTTTTATATTGTAAAATAATAGTGAAGACATCAAAACTATGAAATAACACATATGGAATCATGTAGTAACCAAAAAATATATTTTAGATTTTAGATTCTTCAAATAGCCACCCTTTGCCTTGATGACAGCTTTGCACACTCTTGGCATTCTCTCAACCACCTTCATGAGGTAGTGATCTGGAATGCATTTCAATTAACAGGTGTGCCTTCTTAAAAGTTAATTTGTGGAATGTCTTTCCTTCTTAATGCGTTTGAGCCAATCAGTTGTGTTGTGACAAGGCATTGGGGGTATACAGAAGCTAGCCCTATTTGGAAAAAGACCAAGTCCATATTATGGCAAGAACAGCTCAAATAAGCAAAGAGAAACGACAGTCCATCATTACTTTAAGACATGAAGGTCAGTGGGAAAAAAGTATTTGACCCCTCTGCAAAACATGACTTAGTACTTGGTGGCAAAACCCTTGTTGGCAATCACAGAGGTCAGACGTTTCTTGAAGTTGGCCACCAGGTTTGCACACATCTCAGGAGGGATTCTGTCCCACTCCTCTTTGCAGATCTTCTCCAAGTCATTAAGGTTTTGAGGCTGACGTTTGGCAACTCGAACCTTCAGCTCCCTCCACAGATTTTCTATGGGATTAAGGACTGGAGACTGGCTAGGCCACTCCAGGACCTTAATGTGCTTCTTCTTGAGCCACTCCTTTGTTGCCTTGGCTGTGTGTTTTGGGTCATTGTCATGCTGGAATACCCATCCACGACCCATTTTAATAATAATAATAATATGCCATTTAGCAGACGCTTTTATCCAAAGCGACTTACAGTCATGCGTGCATACATTTTTGTGTATGGGTGGTCCCGGGGATCGAACCCACTACCTTGGCGTTACAAGCGCCGTGCTCTACCAGCTGAGCTACAGAGGACCACAACACATTTTCAATGCCCTGGCTGAGGGAAGGAGGTTCTCACCCAAGATTTGATGGTACATGGCCCTGTCCATTGTCCCTTTGATGCGGTGAAGTTGTCCAGTCCCCTTAGCAGAAAAACACCCCCAAAGCATAATGTTTCCACCTCCATGTTTGACGGTGGGGATGGTGTTCTTGGGGTCATAGGCAGCATTTCTCCTCCTCCAAACACGGCGAGTTGAGTTGATGCCAAAGAGCTCAATTTTGGTCTCATCTGACCACAACACTTTCACCCAGTTCTCCTCTGAATCATTCAGATGTTCATTGGCAAACTTCAGACGGGCCTGTATATGTGCTTTCTTGAGCAGGGGGACCTTGCAGGCGCTGCAGGATTTCAGTCCTTCACGGCGTAGTGTGCTACCAATTGTTTTCTTGGTGACTATGGTCCCAGCTACCTTGAGATCATTGACAAGATCCTCTCGTGTAGTTCTGGGCTGATTCCTCACCGTTCTCATGATCATTGTAACTCCACGAGGTGAGATCTTGCATGGAGCCCCAGGCCGAGGGAGATTGACAGTTCTTTTGTGTTTCTTCCATTTGCGAATAATCGCACCACCTGTTGTCACCTTCTCACCAAGCTGCTTGGCGATGGTCTTGTAGCCCATTCCAGCCTTGTGTATGTCTACAATCTTGTCCCTGACATCCTTGGAGAGCTCTTTGGTCTTGGCCATGGTGGAGAGTTTGGAATCTGATTGATTGATTGCTTCTGTGGACAGGTGTCTTTTATACAGGTAACAAACTGAGATTAGGAGCACTCCCTTTAAGAGTGTGCTCCTAATCTCAGCTCGTTACCTGTATAAAAGACACCTGGGAGCCAGAAATCTTTCTGATTGAGAGGGGGTCAAATACTTATTTCCCTCATTAAAATGCAAATCAATTTATAAAATTTTTGACATGTGTTTTTTTGGATTTTGTTGTTGTTATTCTGTCTCTCATTGTTCAAATAAACGTACCATTAAAATTATAGACTGATCATTTCTTTGTCAGTGGGCAAACGTACAAAATCAGCAGGGGATCAAATACTTTTTTCCCTCACTGTATGTAAGAATGCTGTTCATTGACTATAGCTCAGAATTCAACACCTTGTACCCTCCAAGCTCATCATTAAGCTCGAGGCCCTGGGTCTGAACCCTGCCCTGTGCAACTGGGTCCTGGACTTCCTGACAGGCCGCCCCCAGGTGGTGAAGGTAGGAAACAACATCTCCACTTCGCTGATCCTCAACACTGGGGCCCCTCAAGGGTGCGTGCTCAGCCCCCTCCTGTACTCCCTGTTCACCCATGACTGCGTGGCCAAGCATGCCTCCAACTCAATCATCAAGTTTGCAGACGACACAACAGTAGTAGGCTTGATTAGCAACAATGACGAGACAGCCTACAGGGAGGAGGTAAGGGCTCTGGGAGTGTGGTGCCAGGAAAATAACCTCTCAATCAACGTCAACAAAACAAAGGAGATGATCGTGGACTTCAGAAAACAGCAGAGGGTGCACCCCCCTATCCACATCGACGGGACCGCAGTGTAGAAGGTGGAAAGCTTCAAGTTCCTTGGCGTACATATCACTGACAAACTGAAATGGTCCACCCACGCGGTAGTGTGGTGAAGAAGGCGCAACAGAGCCTCTTCAACCTCAGGAGGCTAAATAAATTTGGCTTGGCACCTAAAACCCTCACAAACTTTTACAGATGCACAATTGAGAGCATCCTGTCGGGCTGTATCATTGCCTGGTACAGCAACTGCACCGCCCGCAACCGCAGGGCTCTCCAGAGGGTGGTGCGGTCTGCCGCATGCATTACCGGGGGCAAACTACCCGCCCTCCAGGACACCTACAGCACCCGATGTCACAGGAAGGCCAAAAAGATCATCAAGGACATCAACCACCCGAGCCACTGCCTGTTCACCCCGCTATCATCCAGAAGGCGAGGTCAGTACAGGTGCATCAAAGCTGGGACCGAGAGACTGAAAAACAGCTTCTATCTCAATGCCATCACTGTTAAATTGCCGTCACTAGCACATTAGAGGCTGCTGCTGCCTATTGAAATCACTGGCCACTTTAAGAAATGGAACACTAGTCACTTTAATAATGTTTACATATCTTGCACTACTCATCTCATATGTATATACTGCATTCTATTCTATAATATTCTACTGTATCTTAGTCCATGCCGCTCTGTCATTGCTTGTCCATATATGTATATATTTTAAAATCCATACCTTACTTAGATTTGTGTGTATTGGGTATATGTTGTGAAATTGTTAGATATTACTTGTTAGTTATTACTGCACTGTCGGAGCTAGAAGCACAATCATTTCGCTACACCCGCAATAACATCTGCTAAACACGTGTATGTGACCAATAACATGTGATTTGATAATAAGCCGCAGTGTATGTCTCTGTGTGTGTGGTGTCAGTATGCATGTGTGCACATGTTATGTGTGTGGGCGTACAGTATGAAGTGTGTATGTGTGTGTGTGGTGTCAGTATGCATGTGTGCGCATGTCATGTGTGTGGGCGTACAGTATGAAGTGTGTATGTGTGTGTTGGGGTGTCAGTTGAAGTATGTGTGAGTGTGTGGGTAGAGTCCAGTATGTGTGCATAGAGTCAGTGCAAGAGAGTTGTTGCAAAAAAAATGGTGTTGCAGGTAGTCCGGATAGCCATTTCATGAGCTATTTAGCAGTCTTGTTTAGCAGTTTTATGGCTTGCGGGTAGAAACTGTTCGGGGTGCTGTCTGTTCCAGACTTGGTGCACTGGTACCACTTGCCGTGCGGTAGCAGAGAGAACAGGGCCGTACTCACTACCCTCTGTAGAGCCTTGCAGTCGGGTGCCCTGCAGTTGCCGTACCAAGCGGTGATGCAGCCAGTCAAGATGCTCTCACTGGTGCAGTTGTTGAACCTTTTGAGGATCTGAGGGCCCATGCCATATCTTTTCAGCCTCCTGATGGGGAAGAGGTGCTGTCGTGCCCTCTTCACAACTGTGTGGGTGTGTGTGGACTATGTTAATTCCTTAGTGATGTGGACACCGAGGAACTTGACGCTCTCGACCTACAGCCCCATCGATGTGGATGGGGGCGTGCTCGCCCCTCCACTTCCTGTAGTCCACGATAAGCTCCTTTGTCTTGCTGACATTGAGGGAGAGGTTGTTGTCCTGGCACCAGACTGACAGGTCTCTGACCTCCTCCCTATAGGCTGCCTCATTGCCGTCGGTGATCAGTCCTACCACCGTCGTGTCGTCAGCAAACTTGATGATGGTGTTGGAATCATGCACGGTCATGGGTGAACAGGGAATACAGGAGGGGACTAAGCACACACCCCTGAGGGGCCCACACACACACACACACACACACACACTGCTGTCTAATCACTGTGTGATCTGTCTCCTTGTGCTGTCTTTGAAGTGTGTGTAATGATGAATGCTGGTCTCAATGCGCTGACCTCTTTCCTGGTTTTATACTGCGACTTTTGCGGTCCGTTTCAGGGATAACTTTGAACCTTTTTGCCTATTTATGTACAAAATGTCCTCGTCCTCAAAGGAGAACCAAATCAAGACACTGGCTGGTGGCAATATTTGGTTCTGGGTTACCGATATTATCCCCAATATGATGTTTGATACTTCATATCAATGATGATATCATAAAATCACTTTTTTAGAGTAAAATGACCGAAAGTGGGGCAAGGGTTTTTCCCTTATGGCATTATTGTACAGCTTTTAAGATTTTTCTTTACAGTGGCACTACCTTTAGAACGAATGCCTCCAGTGTTCTTCTAGAACTAATTCACCCTAGAACTAGAGCCTCCAGTTTTCTTCTAGAACTCTTTCACCTTAGAAATAGAGACTCAAGTGTTATCATGATTCTCCCCTGATTCATTATGTGTGCATGAAGGAGTATTGTGATATGTGTCAGAGAGGTGAGTTGTGTTGTGGTGTAATCAAGCAGCAATCTCAGACAGAGTTGCTTGGAGTGGAAACATTGATTTATCTCTTTCTGCTACTGGAACTTCAACTAGCCGGTGCCCCCGCACATTGACTCTACACCGGTACCCCCCTGTATATATAGCCTCCCTACTGTTATTTTATTTAACTTCTGCTCTTTTTTTTCTCAACACTTTTTTGTTGTTCTTTTATTTGAGTTGTTTTATAAAAAAATAAATGCATTGTTGGTTAAGGGCTGTAAGTAAGCATTTCACTGTAATGTCTACACCTGTTGTATTCGGCGCATGTGGACAATACAATTTGATTTGATTTGATTGGTGGAAACAACAGGGTGGTAACTTTGCCTCAAGGAAACAAGGAAGGAAGGATACATTTCTGATGTATTGGAACAGGGCCATGGACATCCTCTACTTCTGATATAGCCTCTGCTGTCCTCTAAAGATCCCTGTCATGTCAACTTCCTCTTCCTTCCCACAATCCTTCAGAGATTTGAGAGCGCCACTTTGTTGTTGTAGGAAATATTTTCTCCGGTGGGGCATTTTCAATTCAGCTCTCTGTCTCCCTCCACATAGACTGAGTTCTGATGGACTTTCCTGGCTGCAAGGTCTTTTTACCTCCCTGTCTTCTCTCTCTCTCTCTCTAATAGAGGTCAGCTCTGGGATCATCCGCAAATTGAACCATTTCTTTCTTTCTTTTCTGACGTTGAAAGCCCCCGTCAGCCGGCCGGGCCTAATGATGATGTACTGTAATTTTCAGATGGAATACTCAATTAGCTACTCAGGTCTGCAGGAGCTAGGAGCTCACTGGCTTCACAATGGGAAGGACAGACATCTCTCAGTACAATGTGTCGGTCGGGGCTTTGCTTTCCATCATCAGGGTGAGTTTAATGGATGACCTTTGTCCATGGACACGGGGTGGAACACGGGGTGGGTTCTTGTTGTTTCGGGCCATGACTTTCTTCTAACCCCTACAGAATAGCGACATTTTTACCCAGGGTGCCAGCATGCAGCACCACGTCTGATGGAATGACAGTTAAGACCCCAGTCTTTCAGTAAAGGTTGTCTCACCTGAATTATAAATTTGGTTTGGGGGCCTCACCATAACCATTGTGGACGTCATAGTTATTTTGATTCTAAGTTGCACTTTAATAAAACATTGTGGGTAGTCTTCGAGTAAGGGTGCAATATGTGGAGGTTAGTTGTTATAATTGGCACACACATATCTTTGCTCAATACAATCGACTTAACCCTAAATTCCTTGAGGTGGGACTGGTCCTATGGGCGCCATGTAGCCTAGTGGTTAAAAGTGTTGGGCCACGAACCGAAAGGTTGCTGGTTCGAGTCCCGAGCTGACTAGGTGAAAAATCTGTTGATGCGCCATTGAGCAAGGCACTTAATCCTAATTGCTCCTGTATGTCTCTCTGGATAAGAGAATCTGCTAAATGAAGTGAGCTCATTCGGAGTCCACAAAACCCATGATGAGGCTTCCTATTCCACTTAGAATTGTATTTCAGTCTTGGGACAGTACAGGCTAATTGAGACACTCTTCTCTGAACAGAGGGCTCTGCATCACTGCCTACCTGATAACACACTCACTGTGTTAATAATACTTATCTAGGAAAAGTCAAGGACAGATGGGAACATTACTTAACAAATGGCAGAGATATTAAAATGTTAAATTCACATGACGTTCAAAAGAAGTCGGCAGCGGGTTTAGTGCTAACAGGATAGACTCTGAGAAGTATTGATTTTAAGGGATCTGAATACCACCTCAATCGCTTCTCATTGTCTGCGTGCCAAAACCTGGAAAGATTGGGGTGCATAAAGCGAGTGTATCGCATTAAGTAGTGTAAAAGGCATGTTGACTTAGTAATACTTTGGTGAAGTATTGTGTGTATTGGGTGTAATCTCCCCATTCTGAAGCCCTCCATCAAGGGCTTGCCTTGCCTGGGCTGTGACTGGAGAGGATTGAGCGGTGAGCAGTGTGATAACTAATGCAGCCTGGGCCCAGGCTTTTGAAGTTTGTCCCAGAAATCCAAGGTGCTCAAAGCGTATCTGTCTTTCGAACCCAGGATTCCCTGGAGAGGTAGAGATATTCTAATCCCACACCAAACCCAACGAGAAATTAAAGGATGGGGGGGGGGAAGTCGACTTAATGTTTTTTTTTTTTGGGGGGGGGGGGGGGGGGGGGATTTGCCCCAGGGCCCCTCCGATCATAACATAACATTACCTGGCTGATAGTGTATGGTGGATCTTATTTGGTACAGTACAGGGTAATATTAGATGTGGTCTAATTTGCTTGTCAGTATGCTATTCACACTGGTATGTTTACTCAGCCCTCTGTAGACACAGGCAAGGCAAGCCCTCCATCAAGGGCTTACACATGCAATCCGGTTTCCGAGCTGGTCATGGGTGCACTTCAGCCACGCTCAAGGTCCTAAACGATATTATAACCGCGATCGATAATAGACAGTACTGTGCAGCCGTCTTCATCGACCTGGCCAAGGCTTTAGACTCTGTCAACCACCGCATTCTTATTGGCAGACTAAATAGCCTTGGTTTCTCAAATGACTGCCTCGCCTGGTTCACCAACTACTTCTCAGATAGAGTTCAATGTGTGAAATCGGAGGGCCTGTTGTCTGGACCTATGGCAGTCTCTATGGGGCTGCCACAGGGTTCAATTCTTGGGCCGACTCTTTTCTCCGTGTATATCAATGATGTCGCTCTTGCTGCTGGTGACTCTCAGATCCACCTCTACGCAGATGACACCATTTTGTATACATCTGGCCCTTCATTGGACACTGTGTTAACAAACCTCCAAACGAGCTTCAATGCCATACAACACTCCTTCAGTAGCCTCCAACTGCTCTTAAACACTAGTAAAACTAAATACATGCTCTTCAATCGAACGCTGCTGGCAC
Organism: Coregonus lavaretus; assembly: GCF_964263955.1. Classification (NCBI taxonomy): domain Eukaryota; kingdom Metazoa; phylum Chordata; class Actinopteri; order Salmoniformes; family Salmonidae; genus Coregonus; species Coregonus lavaretus. Next base: position 30,599,631 of record NC_140004.1, read on the forward strand.
CCGCCCACCCGACTAGAATCACCACTCTCGACGGGTTTGACCTAGAGTATGTGGACAACTACAAATACCTAGGTGTCTGGTTAGACTGTAAACTCTCCTTCCAGACTCACATTAAGAATCTCCAATCCAAAGTTAAATCTAGAATCAGCTTCCTATTTCGCAACAAAGCCTCCTTCACTCATGCTGCCAAACATGCCCTCGTAAAACTGACTATCCTACCGATCCTTGACTTCGGCGATGTCATTTACAAAATAGCCTCCAACACTCTACTCAGCAAATTGGATGTAGTCTATCACAGTGCCATCCGTTTTGTCTCCAAAGCCCCATACACTACCCACCACTGTGACCTGTACGCTCTTGTTGGCTGGTCCTCACTACATGTTCATCGTCAAACCCACTGGCTCCAGGCCATCTATAAATCACTGCTAGGCAAATCCCCGCCTTATCTTATCTCATTGGTCACCATAGCAGCACCCACCCGTAGTCTGCGCTCCAGCAGGTATATCTCACTGGTCATTCCCAAAGCCAACACCTCCTTTGGCCGCCATTCCTTCCAGTTCTCTGCTGCCAATGACTGGAACGAATTGCAAAAATCTCTGAAGCTGGAGACTCTTATCTCCCTCACTAACTTTAAGCATCAGTTGTCAGAGCACCTTACCGATCACTGCACATGTACACAGCCCATCTGACATTAGCCCACCCAACTACCTCATCCCTATATTGTTATTTATTTTGCTCTTTTGCACCCCAGTATCTCTATTTGCACATAATCTCTTGCACATCTAGCATTCCAGTGTTAATACTAATTGTAATTATTTTGCACTATAGCCTATTTATTGCCTTACCTCCATAACTTGCTACATTTGCACACACTGTATATATATTTTCTGTTGTATTTTATGACCTTATGTTTTTTTTACCCCATATGTAACTCTGTGTTGTTGTTTTTATTGCACTGCTTTGCTTTATCTTGGCCAGGTCGCAGTTGTAAATGAGAACTTGTTCTCAACTGGCTTACCTGGTTAAATAAAGGTGAAAAAATAAATAAAAATAAAATAAATAAATAACATGTTCACTGTTGTATTTAGATGTGTATGTTTACATAGTTGACATTTTATGCTCATATATTCTATTTTATGAGATGTTTAGGAGGCCTGGTGGCACACAAAAGTGGTGTTTCCTTCTCTATTCCTCCTCTAATTGAGACACTCTTCTCTGAACAGAGGGCTCTGCATCACTGCCTACCTGGTGACAGACACACCCACACACCCCTCTACCTCTCTCCAATCATCCATCACTCTGATACCAGGGAGATGGGGATGAGGAGGAGGAGGAGGAGGAGGAGAAGAAGGGAGGATCAAACTTGGCCACTCTTACCTGCCAGCTCCACTCCCAGATAACACTGCATTGCAGAGAAGTGGATAGACAATCAGCCAATCCCCAGACAGGGGATGCATCCCAAATGGCATCCTATTCCATTTATAATGCAAAACTATTGACAAAAGCCACATGGGCCCTGGTCAAAAGTAGTGCACTATATAAGGAATAGGGTGCCATTTGGGATGTATAACCATCTCAGTCAGCCCGGGCCCCATCCCATTCATTATTAATCAGAGAATTACACAGGGGCCTCCTCCAAATTGTGTGGGGTGATGGGACAAGTTGTGATAGAATATGCAATGCTCTGCATACTGTAGGACTGAAAGGGATTGAAAGGCAGTAGTCAATACAGTATCAGACACTAATATTACATGAGATGTCTTTAGTTAGCTGCAGTGCCAGTATGGAGATGTTAGGGGTGACAGAGAAATCATGGTTGTGGTGTGTCATAAATGGACAGATTCATGTGTGGCGGAAAGGTGTGTTACGTCACTGTGTTAATAATACTTATCTAGGAAAAGTCAATGACAGACAGGGACATTACTTAACAAATGGCAGAGATATTAAAATGTTAAATTCAAATGACGTTCAAAAGAAGTCGGCAGCGGGTTTAGTGCTAACAGGATAGACTCTGAGAAGTATTGATTTTAAGGGATCTGAATACCACCTCAATCGCTTCTCATTGTCTGCGTGCCAAAACCTGGAAAGATTGGGGTGCATAAAGCGAGTGTATCGCATTAAGTAGTGTAAAAGGCATGTTGACTTAGTAATACTTTGGTGAAGTATTGGGTGTAATCTCCCCATTCTGAAGCCCTCCATCAATGGCTTGCCTTGCCTGGGCTGTGACTGGAGAGGATGGAGCGGTGAGCAGTGTGATAACTAATGCAGCCTGGGCCCGGGCTTTTGAAGTTTGTCCCAGAAATCCAAGGTGCTCAAAGCGTATCTGTCTTTCGAACCCAGGATTCCCTGGAGAGGTAGAGATATTCTAATCCCACGCCAAACCCAACGAGAAATTAAAGGATGGGGGGGGAAAGTCGACTTAATGTTGTTGTTTTTTTGGAGGGGGGGATTTACCCCAGGGCCCCTCCGATCATAACATAACATTACCTGGCTGATAGTGTATGGTGGATCTTATTTGGCCTGGAGTCAGATTTCAAATAGAACGTAGCTGTGTTGAAGATCTAATGGGTTCAGCCACAGTGGAAACCTCCCCTGCTAACAGCATCAGGAACCAGGTTAGGTTAGGGTGGTAAGGGAGCAGTCGGACTGCCTATCCAACCCTAGCCCAAGATGTACTCTTAAGGAGCCTTGTATGTTATTTTCAGAAGTAGACTGGCTCTGTCATCCAAAACAGACAAATACTCCATCTAAACGTGAATCGATTCTCAATTGCGATACGGTTCTAGAAACATAAAGCACTTTACTTTCATATCACATCAAAATAATTTCACAAATGCACACTTACTGTACACTGTTTTAACCTGCTTTATCACAGTTGCAGCCGGCAGTATTTTTCAGTTACAACACGTTTCTAGTGGCCTTCTTCCGTTACACACAGGTGTTCGGAGCACTCTAGATAGCAAATTAGCACAGGTGGTCCCTCTGTCTTCCGTAAACACGCGATGTAACATGGAGATATGGCCGTGTGGGAACACTAACCCTAACCCTATAAATGTGTGTATCAATTGAACCTTTAATCGCTGATATGAAAGATAAGGTCCTTATGCTTACAAAACCGTACCGCAAACGATGCGTGTGAATGTTCAGACCGAGCATAGGGGCTCTTAACAAAACTCCCCCGTACAGAAGACGCCTTCATCCAATGACTCTTATGTGTAATGTAATGGAACTGAGAGTCATGATCAAGAGCTAATCCAACCCATGCTGGCTGCACCACTGCAGAGGGAAAGTGCTAAGGGATGTCAGGGCTTGTCTGATTTCATCACTGCTGAGGCCTTCAAAGACTCTCTCTGCCCAGCAGCAGCAGTACCCTGCCGTCCTGTCTGGTTATTATATCCACTGCCAGAGAAGACTCCCTAATCTTTCAGACCGGTCGGGACCATTTACCGTACAAATTAGGTTGTGGGGTGGGGTGGGGTGGGGGTGGGTGTACAGTGTAGAGTGACTGACTCAAGTGTATGTGCATGCCCGTGTGTGTTAACCAGTAGTGGTTGTATTATGTTAAGGCAATATTTTAATGATGCACCGTTGGTATGGTTGGTTGATTATTTATTTCTCCATGTCCTTGTTTTCTCTTCACTGTGTGAGGCAGATCTTCCCGGGTGGATCATAGCAACCTGTCAACTCTAACAGAGCTGCCCCCAGTCCACTCCCAGCCATCTGACAGACCCGACAAACATCAAAGGTAGCTACCGCAGCTCCTCTCTCTCTCTCTCTCTCTCTCTCTCTCTCTCTCTCTCTCTCTCTCTCTCTCTCTCTCTCTCTCTCTCTCTCTCTCTCTCTCTCTTCATCCCTGCCTTTAGTCATTTTCCATTCAACACATAATTTAGTCTATTACCTGACAGAGGCTTTTTGGCGCTCCGGTACCGCTTGCCGTGCGGTAGTAGAGAGAACAGTCTATGACTAGGGTGGCTGGAGTCTTTGACCATTTTTAGGGCCTTCCTCTGACACTGCCTGGTATAGAGGTCCTGGATGGCAAGAAGCTTGGCCCCAGTGATGTACTGGGCCGTACGCACTACCCTCTGTAGTGTCTTGCGGTCGGAGGCCGAGCAGTTGCCATACCAGGCGGTGATGCAACCAGTCAGGATGCTCTTGATGGTGCAGCTGTAGAACCTTTTGAGGATCTGAGGACCCATGCCAAATCTTTTCAGTCTCCTGAGTGGGAATAGGTTTTGTAGTGCCCTCTTCACGACTGTCTTGGTGTGCTTGGACCATGTTAGTTTGTTGGTGATGTGGACACCAAGGAACTTGAAGCTCTGAACATGCTCCACTACAGCCCCGTCGATGAGAATGGGAGCGTGCTCAGTCCTTTTCTTTTTCCTGTAGTCCACAATCATCTCCTTTGTCTTGATCACATTGAGGGAGAGGTTGTTGTCCTGGCACCACACGGCCAGGTTTCTGACCTCCTTCCTATAGGCTGTCTCGTTGTTGTCGGTGATCAGGCCTACCGCTGTTGTGTCATCGGCAAACTTAATGATGGTGTTGGAGTCGTGCCTGGCCATGCAGTCATGAGTGAACAGGGAGTACAGGAGGGGACTGAGCACGCACCCCTGAGGGGCCCCCGTGTTGAGGATCAGCGTGGCAGATGTGTTGTTACCTACTCTTACCACCTGGGGGCGGCCTGTCAGGAAGTCCAGGATCCAGTTGCAGAGGGAGGTGTTCAGTCCCAGGGTCCTTAGCTTGGTGATGAGCTTTGAGCTTTAATTACTGGCATCACATGTATTCTCTCTAATTGAATATAATGTAACACATATACAAAATAAACTTATTTGATGCCACACTGTAACATTCTGTCTAATATGATAGCTCACTGAAAATACTATGCAGAGGGGGAATCAAATCAAGTTTAATTTAAACAGCACATTTCAGACATGGAATGCAACGCAATGTGCTTCACAGGAAAAAACAATGAAAAAACTAAACTGGAATATTTACTACACAACAAACATAAGAGGACATAAGAGCATAAAAAACTAAAGAATTACAATAAAAACTGAACGACTAAAAAATAACCCTAAGGAAATTATGCATACTATATAGGACTGTACTGGTAAGAGGTTTTCCTTTATACACAGTAGACCTAACTGTACCTCCTACATATGTGGAGAGACTAGAGGAACACTGGGAGCACACAAAGAGCCATATTGTGTGTGGCAATATAAATCAAAATGTCCACGTGTGTGTGACTGCCTGGGTCTCAGAGTTTCCACACAGAGAAGAGCTTCAAAGAAAAAGGTAGAAGGACATTGATGGTAAACAATGGCTTATTTTCTTCTTAGTTTTTGAAATTTATCAGCAATGGTTCTCCACTCTCCTCACTAAGCTTTGATTATCCTACAGTGGATTAACATTCACTTTAATGTTCGATAGAGGACAGGGAGGATACTGAGGATAGGGTGGGTGACGGTGTGTTTTTGGTTCGATGAGAGAAAGAGTAAATCTTCAAAGTCAAGTGAGATTACCTGTTCTTCTGTTACCTAGCTATTTAAAACAGACTGGCAGGCTTGTGTTAGTACTGTTGCATCTTTGATGCCTTTTAGAATATTAGGTATGTATTAGAAGTGACAATGTGTTCCTGGTAGGTGCTGCTGCTGCTTTATTGCCAAAGCCAATACCTATTCATCTCTAACGCTCCCCAAGCCCTTCTTCATTCTCACTCTGACAGAAATTTGTGCAACGCGATACTAATAATGAAGCACTATTCTCTCTGCTCCATCTTGTTTTTCTCTGGAGATGTTATTCCATTTGAGTGGACGATGATAATGAAAACATCCCCTGTTATTTTGTCTTCTCATACTTTCTCAGTTTTTCTTTAGACAAAATGTTGAAGAACGCAACACTCAAGTCATAATGTAAAATTGTCGTGTTTGGTACCAAACCACCTTGCCATTAAAATGAGTGACGTTTTCTTTTTCGTGTTTGGGAATAATTCCAGCAATTTTCTAGCCATTCAACGTGCTAAAAGACTGTACGACTCCAAAGTGTTCCTGAAGCCTAAAAAACTGAATTCCTGACTACTAGACTATTAATCACTACTAGACTGTCAGTCATTCCCACGTAAAGGCTTTGACATTTTGAACAGGCTGAAGAAATATCAGTAAGGGTGCATCCCAAATGGCACCATATTCCCTATATAGTGCACTACTTTTACCAGAGCCCTATGGGCCCTGGTCAAAATTAGTGCACTTCAAAGGGAAGAGGGTGCCATTTGGAATGTAACCTAAGGGACTGGAAATCACTGCTTGTTTGAATCTGTGCGATGCCCCCTTAATGTCTCTAATTTGGCGTCTAATTGTTAAAATGTATTATCCATCAGCGAGCTCAGACCCCCAACACACACACACACACACACACACACACACACACACACACACACACACACACACAAACATACACAGGAGCAGGTGTTTTTAAGTAGCCCTTTGTACCATTGAGACCTCCCTTATCAGATGGGCATCAGATGGGTTTAGACAAGGAATTAATTTAAGCCGCAATTATGGGCCCTAGAAGGGAGGAATTGGCAGTCAGCGCTAAAAGTGCATAGGTTGGAATTTAGTGGCACCAGTTCCCTAATCAGGTGAGTGTCTCTGGATGGATACCGGGCACTGATGGTCTCACTCAATTACCCTCATCACGGTGCCCCCCCCCCATTACCCATACCCCCCCCCCCCACACACACACCGATTCCCCTACACCCCCTTCCCACTCAGCCCACCCCACGTCTAGGTTTGGGGGTGCCTCCATAATGGAATATAAAGCCAGGCTCTCTCTTTGTTCCTGGTTGAGTCCTCTCAAAGTGGGGCTTAATTAATTTGCACTGGAAACGTCTTAATGTAGCGTTCAAAGCTCTTTTGGAGGAGGCTAAAATGCTAATGAAGCAAGCCAATACTAATCCAACCTTGGTTTATGACACTTCAGGAGGTTGGGCTAAGGCTCAAAAGCAGAAGCAGGAATGTGCTTATCATGTTCGTCCTATACTCTCAAGGGGGTGTTAGGGTGGATGTGGGTGGCTATAGGTGCATTTGAATGCCCAAGGCTGAACACTAAACAGAGAAGGGCCTCATCATGATGATGTATGCTGAAATGACAAGAGCCCTTGTATTGCCATTCCATTTTAGAATGGTATAGGTCGTTATCAATAAAACGTCACAATACAGTGCAGAGCGTTCGATTTGGCTGCTTTGGGGCAAGGGAGTCCCCCAGCTCCGCTAAAACCATTGACAACTATATGCTGTTTTCAAGGGATTGTTAAATACATTTGATAACTATTTGGTTTTATCGTCACCTCTTGAAGAGCATAGTCAGAACTACACATTTCCGATTATTCCACATTTAGCTCTATCATCAGTTATACAGCAAGTAACTACATGCTTTTCATGATCAGTAAACATCAATTTATAATGTAATTTCAGATACGTGAGGGTATCCTATCCATTTGGCATGTAGCTAGCTAAGCATGTATCATTTAGCTTGCTTCATTAGAGATTGGCTTTTGGAAAGAGCTTGACATCGGCAAGTCCTTGTCCTGGTAAAGTTGTCATTTGGACTACTGTCAACACCACTATAGATGGCAAGCAAATCAAATAAGTTTATCCCCTGAAAGTTAGCTTGTTAACTAGCCAATTTGACGTGGTCCATCAATCAATGTAGCCTATCATGTTTGTCAGCAGTAATTGTGATTAAACACTCTTAAAAACAATGTTCAAAAGGTGATCATGTTAGCTAACTTCGCTAGGTAGTCATAGGTCTACTTACCACTATGTTTAGCCAACTGTACAAAGTTTCTACCGGTAGCTTGCAAGGTAAACATTATCAGCTAAGATGTCCACGGCAAATGTGCCCTTCGGCTGCTTGACAGGCAGAGCCGACAAAGGATGGGAAATTCACCTAAATCACTCATACTTGTCAGGTATAGTTCACTTATTTTATATCACTCAAATATCCAATTAATGGTGGCCAATATTGAGAGATATCCTGAAGCTACCCTCACGTATTTGAAATTACATGATCAATTGATGTTTACTGATCATGAAAAGCATGCAGTTACTTGCAGTAGGCTATAACTCTGATAGTGCTAAATGTGCGCAATGGTTTTGCATGGAATAATCAACAAATGTTAGTTCTGACTATGCTCTTCAAGAGGTGATAATATGACAAGAAAATAGTTAACATTTATTTAACAATCCCTTGAAAATGGCACGTAGTTGTCAATGGTTTTAGCGGAGCTGGGCATCTCCTTGCCCCCCAGCAGGCAAATCGAACGCTCTGTACCTTATTGTGACATTTTATTGATAACGACCAATACCTATTCCAAAAGTAAAATGAGGAGACCTGACCAATGTGGTGGTAACGATTTATAGCTGAGTTTTCCTGTGGAGGGGCAGGGGGGTCTTTTGAAGTGAGGCAGCAACTGACTGGCTGCTGCATCTCATCTCCCCTCAGAAATACCAGCACGCTGGAATTGTGGCCACGTGGCGTGAGAATACATTTATTACCCAGCTATTTTTAGCATCATGCAGGCCCAGGGTTTGTGCTGAAACACATTTATCCTTGAGGAAAAGCCCCACACCAGTATAACTGGGACTCAGGAGTCCGCCTCAGAGCAAGGTGCTGCATTTTGCATTCGCTCTGTGGTGGAATAGAATATACACTGAATTTAATTTTCATTTTTCATTTTTACACCTTTAGAGCAGTCAAATTGACCACATCCTTTGTGGAATTAGGTTAATGACATTTTAATGTTTATTTTAGCTTTTAATATTATGAAAATGATTTAACCCCTCTCTCCAATAATATCGTCACCACAAAATGCTATGCTTGGCCTCCCAGTGTGTTTTGAGGGGTGTTCTACCATGTACTTAGTGTAGTAAATAACAGGAGTGTTGGTTAGACCACTGATGCAGTGCCTTAGACCACTGAGTGGCGCAGTGGTCTAAGGCACTGCATCGCAGTGCTAACTGTGCCACTAGAGATCCTGGTTCGAATCCAGGCTCTGTCGCAGCCGGCCGCGACCGGGAGACTCATGGGCGGTGCACAATTGGCCCAGCGTCGTCCAGGGTAGGGGAGGGAATGGCCGGCAGGGATGTAGCTCAGTTGATAGAGCATGGCGTTTGCAACGCCAGGGTTGTGGGTTTGTTTCCCACGGGGGGCCAGTATAAAAAAAAAAAAAAATAATAATAATGTATTCACTAACTGTAAGTCGCTCTGGATAAGAGCGTCTGCTAAATGACTAAAATGTAAATGTTATTGGTGGATGGGGTTAAACATGGGGAGACCTTGGAGTGCTCTCCTCTCCCACTCCCCTCAGCCCCAGACTATTAGTAAACATCTGCTGTGTAAACTCTGAGGGTCTTCACACTTACTAGACTTTTCGCAAAAATACCCTCGGCTACACATATACTGCAATGTAAACTTGCAAACTTGTCACGTCTCGACCGCTACCTCTAGAGGTAGCGCACGACACTCGCCCAACAGTTTCCCCCCTCAGTGCAAGGCAGTGTAAACAGAAATGTCTCGTGGACTAACAGTACAAATAATAATATAATGTAATATCACATTTTCCTGATAAAAAAACAACAACATTTTACCTGAAATTGTAGTAACAGTCTGTTACATTCTGAAATTGTCTCTCTTTTGTTTTTGCAAGTGCTGCGGCTACTGTCTCTGGCTGCGTGGAGAGTAATCCACGGAGACTCTGTGCCACAAAATGAGTGACAACTTTACAAAACCGAGTCTCAAGTCGAGTCTCAATTCATGAAATTTGTGACTTGAGTCCACACCTCTGCCAATTTGTAAATATTACCAACAGAGTGAATGAAAAAATTGTTTCAAAATTGTCACACTGCTGGGGATTTGCAGGATGTTTAATGATACAGGTAAAATGAGGGCTCTGATTGGTTACATTGCCTACTATACCAATTTCCCTGTACAAAATGGCCCATAACTTTATAACTAGCAGAGAGTTCCAGAGTGGGATTTGATAGGCCGGTAGAGTATATTATGTTCAACAATATATTGACTAGTTAGCGGTTCAAATAGAGATACACAATCCACACAGGAGTCAGGAGTGTCATAGAAATCATTATTTTATTTAGTTTTTATTTAATCATAATTTATACACTTTATGATAATAAACAAATATGCATAAATAATATTACAAAAGGGTTCTAACAAAATTCCTATATAAACTAGTTGACGCTTAAATGCAAGCTAAACATAAAATAAATGTATCACCACAACAACATTCTCTTTAGATAAATCAACTAATCAGCTTTACGATTAAAAAATACATAATAATAATTAGCCAAATCAAAAATGTTATATTTTCAATGTATGTATTTCATGTATATATTTTTTAATATTCATAAATTAATGTAAGAAGTGTTATTGAAATCAAAATACAACTCATATAACAGAGAAAGTGGTAAAGCTTCATATGACACCAGCTTTTGTTTTGTAGCACCTACAGATAAAACATTATAGTTTTAAAGGAGGCCTGGAAAGGCCAAAATGTCACAAATATTCCAACTTCAATTAATGACTTCTCATTTATGCTTTAAGATACAAATGTCAAATATATGTCAATAATCCTTCCTCCAAAAGACCCTTCTATGGATTTCTTTCTAGTTTCGTGAATAATCACCCTATTATAGTATTTACCATAGACCAGAACCACTGTTTTGATGATGAAAGCTGTGGAAAAAATATCCAGTAACCCCCCATTTGACAGATCTCTTTGAAAGGGAATAGTCCTGAAAAGTACAGCTGAGGCTGTGTGATGGTGGCCATAGCCTCTCATGTCTGTCTGTGTGGAGAGGGAAAACAAACATGAGAAAGCCCTCTCAACCACCAATACCGCCACACCCCCCATCCCATCTCACCACTCCCTGACCCGTCACCAGCATGGAGCTCAACTTCAAATGACGTGGGCTCCTCCACACTGCTTTGCTATGAGAGTGTTGTCATACTGATCTCCATTTTGGATAAATAAATGATGAGCCAGAAACAAACATCAAAAGGGGATTGTGTGCGTCAAAGGGAATATGGTTCTCTCTCTCTCTCTCTCTCTCTCTCTCTCTCTCTCTCTGACCATCTCTCTCTGTCTCTCTCTCTCTGACCCTCTCTCTCTGTCTCGCTGACCCACTCTCTCTCTGACCCACACTCTCTCTCTCTCTCTCTGACCCACTCTCTCTCTCTCTCTGACCCACTCTCTCTCTCTCTCTCTGACCCACTGGTTCCTATATGGAGAACAGGGAGTTCTGGTTACAGACATACATGCGCGCACATGGTCACACACTGCAATCCGACCTGCTCAGGATTCTAATCAACACATCTGCATCTCCTGCCAAGCTAACTTTCTCTTTATCTCTCTTTCTCTCTTTCTCTCACTCTCTCACTCTCTCGCTCTCTCACTCTCTGTTGTAGCTAATTTAAGGATGAGTTGATGGATGTCCTTGTGTGGTTTCAGATGTAATACAGTGTCTACGTTGTTGACTGTGTATTATGTTTTTGTTGTCGCTCAGTGATTGCTCTTTTTCTCCACTTGATTTTCTGGGCTTTGAAAACAATGATGTAATTTCTGGTTTAACCCTTGTCTGTTCTCATCTTTTATTACCTTCCCTCCTTTTCTAGCTTTTCTTCCTTCTAGCCATCAGGCTCTTCCACTCCTTTTACTATCGGTAGAGAGGGGGATGTCTGTTATCTAACTCCTCTCAGTCTACTAATCTACTAGGTGTGTATTCATAACACCCTGTGTGTGTGTGTGTGTGTGTGTGTGTGTGTGTGTGCGCACGTTCGCCCGCACTTGTGTGTATGACTGTATTTACTTCCATTTGTTATTGTGCGATCAACCCCCTTGATATCATTCCACCATCTATTATGGACACCAGTGTTTGACAGTGACGTAGGCTACATATCATTTTGCATTTGTTTACTGAAGCTCATGATGGGTGAGTGGAACAGTATGGTAAAGGCATGGATGACAAGTCAAGTCAGTTGTGGTGGAGCATGCTTGGACATCTTGGTTATGTATGCCTGTGGTAATGTACTGTGGGTCTCGGTGTATATGTGCATGTACTGCAAATTAGCATTTGCATTGATAGCACCAGGTGGAAACTCACCTCATCCTGAACCACCACCAAATGTCTATGTAAAAGAGTGTGAGAGACTATTGTTTGGATGTAATTGTGTGCAAGGCTCATCCATGTTTTTGGCATGTACAGCATGTGGAACCGTGTATTTGTCTCGTCTCTGTATTTGGAACATATCCTCCTCATATTTTCCTGTAACTAAGGTCTCGCAACACAATTGAATAAGTGGTTTTTCCTTCTTCCAACTTCTTCATGGGCATCTTCATGTTTAGTAGAATACAGTCATCAAGCCAACCATGTCAGACTGGTTGAGTGTCTGTAATGACCTGGTGCGTCTTCCCTCTCTCCACCCCCTCTCCCCTTGTTCTCTGACCGCTGCCCCACCGAAGCTCAGCTCAGTCCAACCCAACCCCTTTTACTCACGCCATCGGGTCACCCTCAGCCATGGAGGATTATGACGTGCGCTCGGCCGCCAGTATCCTGGCCTCGGTGAAAGAGCAGGAGGCGCGCTTCGAGCGTCTGACCCGGGCCCTGGAGGAGGAGCGACGCCACGTCTCCCTGCAGCTGGAGCATTCCGACATACCCCCTGACAGGCTGGGAGGGACTGGGCTTAACGCTAACCTGCCACCTAACAGCCAACGCCTGGCCTGGCAGCAGGTGGTGATGCAGGTAAATCATGCCAGCACGCCTCAATCGCCTGCCTGCCTGTCCGCCTACCTGCCTGCTTGATCCGACTATCCAATCCCCCTCCATTTGAGCTGTGTATGTGTATTTGTCTCATTGCAATCATCGTCACCATCTCTTCGTCATCATCTCTCATTCTCCTGGGCTTCTGGTGGCTGATCCAAGCCCTTGTATTATATCTGTTGTGCTGCCTGGATGGTGACGTAAACATTACAATGTGGTGTGGTGTGGTGACGCATCCTCTTTAAAGGGGGGATGATATTCCACCACTCTCTCTCCTTATCTCCTCTCACCTACAAACCACCACCACCCAATCCAATCCCGTCTCCTTCTATCCAGTGTTTTTTGATAATGGTCGAGTTAGTTTACCATGGCCCGGGGCCCCGGGTGAGCAGAGTGTGCTCATTTTAGACAATTCCATTGGTCCTTAAGTGACATTTCCACCCACCTGGGGCACCGGGCCATGCAAAACTTCACCATTGTCTTGTGGTCTTGCTGCTAATTGGATTGTGTCTGTTCATCCAGCTCTGCCCGTGGCTGGAGGACATTTGGGTCCTGGTTGGTGCCTGGGAGTGGAGCTGTGGTGACTGCTCTGGCTGAGGTTGAAGGACATTTGGGCCTTTTCTGGGCCTGGGCTGGGAGTGCTGGTGACTCAGTCCTTGGCTGAATGATGTTTGGGTCCTGGGAGTGGAGCTGTAGTCCCTGGCTGGGGTACATGGACCTTTTGGCTCTTGTTTGGGCATTGCCTGGGAGTGCTTAGTGCTGTTGACTTCTCTGGCTGGGAATGTGTTGAAGGAGATGTGAAGTGAGGCAGACATGATCCGCTGAAATGTCAGTGGTCACCATCCACGGCCCATTGATTTACAGTACAGCGCAAACTCCTGACTCTTGCGGATGGGCATTTCCCTGCATGCACTGCTTTCATAATGTTGAACTCAAAATGCATTTAGTTTTCATAGATTGTGCCAACGTTCATTTCTGTGGCTCGTTGCCTGTTTAGCCCCAAATACTGATAATTAGGTGCCAGTATGTGGATTCCCAGCTGAGTAAGGGATAATTAGGTGCCAGTATGTAGATTCCCAGCTGAGTAAGGGATAATTAGGTGCCAGTATGTGGATTCCCAGCTGAGTAAGGGATAATTAGGTGCCAGTATGTGGATTCCCAGCTGAGTAAGGGATAATTAGGTGCCAGTATGTGGATTCCCAGCTAAGTAAGGGATAATTAGGTGCCAGTATGTAGATTCCCAGCTGAGTAAGAGATAATTAGGTGCCAGTATGTGGATTCCCAGCTGAGTAAGGGATAATTTGGTGCCAGTATGTGGATTCCCAGCTGAGTAAGCCTTGTTCCCCCCCTCGCCTCACGCTTTGATGAACCAAGTCCCTGACTTGTTGATGCCCACTCATACTCATAAATCGTGCATGATTTACCGAGAACTGCTTAATACGACAGCCAGTGAATTAGCTCTTTTACAGGCGGATCACTGCATGGCTATCACTCACAGCCGGCTCACTGTTGTGGCTCCAAGGTGAAAGGCTGTGGCCCGTCACCCGTCTCCCTGCATCGGGGGGTCAATTGGGGCGAAACGGCCACACACAACGTTTTACACAGACCCACCCCTCTTTACACTCATCCTAAGGAGTTGTATCTCCCTGGCTGGCTGGCTGCACCGTGGAAGGAGCCTACCATTACATAATGAAGGTGTGTACAGTGGGGGAAAAAAGTATTTAGTCAGCCACCAATTGTGCAAGTTCTCCCACTTAAAAAGATGAGAGAGGCCTGTAATTTTCATCATAGGTACACGTCAACTATGACAGACAAATTGAGAAAAAAAATCCAGAAAATCACATTGTAGGATTTTTTATGAATTTATTTGCATATTATGGTGGAAAATAAGTATTTGGTCACCTACAAACAAGCAAGATTTCTGGCTCTCACAGACCTGTAACTTCTTCTTTAAGAGGCTCCTCTGTCCTCCACTCGTTACCTGTATTAATGGCACCTGTTTGAACTTGTTATCAGTATAAAAGACACCTGTCCACAACCTCAAACAGTCACACTCCAAACTCCACTATGGCCAAGACCAAAGAGCTGTCAAAGGACACCAGAAACAAAACTGTAGACCTGCACCAGGCTGGGAAGACTGAATCTGCAAAAGGTAAGCAGCTTGGTTTGAAGAAATCAACTGTGGGAGCAATTATTAGGAAATGGAAGACATACAAGACCACTGATAATCTCTGATGAATGGTGAGCAAAAATCCCAGAACCACACGGGGGGACCAAAGTAACAAAGCCTACCATCAGTAACACACTACGCCGCCAGGGACTCAAATCCTGCAGTGCAAGACGTGTCCCCCTGCTTAAGCCAGTACATGTCCAGGCCCGTCTGAAGTTTGCTAGAGTGCATTTGGATGATCCAGAAGAGGATTGGGAGAATGTCATATGGTCAGATGAAACCAAAATATAACTTTTTGGTAAAAACTCAACTCGTCGTGTTTGGAGGACAAAGAATGCTGAGTTGCATCCAAAGACAGTGGGGAAAAATATACAGTGACGTGTACCTTTCATCATAGGTACACGTCAACTATGACAGACAAAATGAGATTTTTTTTCTCCAGAAAATCACATTGTAGGATTTTTAATGAATTTATTTGCAAATTATGGTGGAAAATAAGTATTTGGTCAATAACAAAAGTTTCTCAATACTTTGTTATATACCCTTTGTTGGCAATGACACAGGTCAAACGTTTTCTGTAAGTCTTCACAAGGTTTTCACACACTGTTGCTGGTATTTTGGCCCATTCCTCCATGCAGATCTCCTCTAGAGCAGTGATGTTTTGGGGCTGTCGCTGGGCAACACAGACTTTCAACTCCCTCCAAAGATTTTCTGTGGGGTTGAGATCTGGAGACTGGCTAGGCCACTCCAGGACCTTGAAATGCTTCTTACGAAGCCACTCCTTCGTTGCCCGGGCGGTGTGTTTGGGATCATTGTCATGCTGAAAGACCCAGCCACGTTTCATCTTCAATGCCCTTGCTGATGGAAGGAGGTTTCACTCAAAATCTCACGATACATGGCCCCATTCATTCTTTCCTTTACACGGATCAGTCGTCCTGGTCCCTTTGCAGAAAAACAGCCCCAAAGCATGATGTTTCCACCCCCATGCTTCACAGTAGGTATGGTGTTCTTTGGATGCAACTCAGCATTCTTTGTCCTCCAAACACGACGAGTTGAGTTTTTACCAAAAAGTTCTATTTTGGTTTCATCTGACCATATGACATTCTCCCAATCCTCTTCTGGATCATCCAAATGCACTCTAGCAAACTTCAGACGGGCCTGGACATGTACTGGCTTAAGCAGGGGGACACGTCTGGCACTGCAGGATTTGAGTCCCTGGCGGCGTAGTGTGTTACTGATGGTAGGCTTTGTTACTTTGGTCCCAGCTCTCTGCAGGTCATTCACTAGGTCCCCCCGTGTGGTTCTGGGATTTTTGCTCACCGTTCTTGTGATCATTTTGACCCCACGGGGTGAGATCTTGCGTGGAGCCCCAGATCGAGGGAGATTATCAGTGGTCTTGTATGTCTTCCATTTCCTAATAATTGCTCCCACAGTTGATTTCTTCAAACCAAGCTGCTTACCTATTGCAGATTCAGTCTTCCCAGCCTGGTGCAGGTCTACAATTTTGTTTCTGGTGTCCTTTGACAGCCCTTTGGTCTTGGCCATAGTGGAGTTTGGAGTGTGACTGTTTGAGGTTGTGGACAGGTGTATTTTATACTGATAACAAGTTAAAACAGGTGCCATTAATACAGGTAACGAGTGGAGGACAGAGGAGCCTCTTAAAGAAGAAGTTACAGGTCTGTGAGAGCCAGAAATCTTGCTTGTTTGTAGGTGACCAAATACTTATTTTCCACCATAATTTGCAAATAAATTCATAAAAAATCCTACAATGTGATTTTCTGGATTTTTTATTCTCAATTTGTCTGTCATAGTTGACGTGTACCTATGATGAAAATTACAGGCCTCTCTCATCTTTTTAAATGGGAGAACTTGCACAATTGGTGGCTGAAGACTGAAAAGATTTGGCATGGGTCCTCAGATCCTCAAAATATTCTACAGCTGCACCATCGAGAGCATCCTGACTGGTTGCATCACCGCCTGGTATGGCAACTGCTTGGCCTCCGACCGCAAGGCACTACAGAGGGTAGTGCGTACGGCCCAGTACATCACTGGGGCCAAGCTTCCTGCCATCCAGGACCTCTATACCAGGCGGTGTCAGAGGAAGGCCCTCAAAATTGTCAAAGACTCCAGCCACCCTAGTCACAGACTGTTCTCCCTGCTACCGCACGGCAAGCGGTACCGGAGTGCCAAGTCTAGGTCCAAAAGACTTCTCAACAGCTTCTACCCCCAAGCCATAAGACTCCTGAACAGCTAATCATGGCTACCCGGACTATTTGCACTGCCCCCCCACCCCATCCTTTTTACGGTGCTGCTACTCTGTTAATTATTTATGCATAGTCACTTTAACTCTACCCACATGTACATATTACTTCAACTATCTCAACTAGCCGGTGCCCCCGCACATTGACTCTGCACCGGTACCCCCCTGTATATATAGCCTCCCTATATATATATAGCCCCCCTTATTTTACTTCTGCTCTTTTTTTCTCAACACTTTTTTTGTTGTTGTTTTATTTTTACTTTTTTTGTTAAAAGTAAATGCACTGTTGGTTAAGGGCTGTAAGTAAGCATTTCACTGTAATGTCTGCACCTGTTGTATTCGGCGCATGTGACCAATAAAATTTGATTTGATTTGACTAAATACTTTTTTCCCCCACTGTGTGTATATATATATATATATATATATATATATATATATATATATATATATATATATATATATATATATATACATTACCAGTCAAAAGTTTGGACACACCTAACTTTTTTTTTTTTTTAATTTACATTGTAGAATAATAGTGAAGACATCAAAACTATGAAATAACACATATGGAATCATGTAGTAACCAAGAAAGTGTTAAACAAATCAAAATATATTTTTTATATTTGAGATTCTTCAAATAGCCACCGTTTGCCTTGATGACATCTTTGCATTCACTGTTTTCTTGGTAAGCAACTCCAGTGTAGATTTGGCCTTGTGTTTTAGGTCATTGTCCTGCTGAAAGGTGAATTCATCTCTGTGTCGGTTGGAAAGAAGACTGAACCAGGTTTTCCTCTAGGATTTTGCTTGTGCTTAGCTCCATTCCATTTATTTATTTATCCTGAAAAACTCCCCAGTCCTTAACGATTACAAGCATTCCCATAACATGATGCAGCCACCACTATGCTTGAAAATATGGAGAGTGGTACTAGGTAATGTGTTTGGATTTGCCCCAAACGTAACACTTTGTATTCAGAACAAAAAGTTAATTGCTTTGCAACATGTTTTGCAGTATTACTTTAGTGCCTTGTTGCAAACAGGATGCATGATTTGGAATATTTGTATCCTCTATAGGCTTCCTTCTTTTCACTCTGTCAATTAGGTTAGTATTGTGGAGTAACTACAATGTTGTTGATCCATCCGCAGTTTTCTCCTATCACAGCCATTAAACTCTGTAACTGTTTTAAAGTTACCATTGGCCTCATGGTGAAATCCCTGAGCGGCTTCCTTCCTGTCCGGCAACTGAGATATAGGAAGGACGCCTGTATCTTTGTAGTGACTGGGTGTATTGATACACCATCCAAAGTGTAATTGATAACTTCACCATGCCCAAAGGGATATGCCCAAAGTCTGCTTTAATTTTTTTACCCATCTACCAATAGGTGCCCTTCTTTGCGAGGCATTTGAAAACTTCCCTGGTCTTTGTGGTTGAATCTGTGTTTGAAATTCACTGCTCGACTGAGGGACCTTACAGATAATTGTATGTGTGGGGGGACAGAGATGAGGTAGTCATTCAAAAATGATGTTAAACACTATTATTGAAAAAAGAGTGAGTCCATGCAACTTATTATGTGATTTGATAAGCACATTTCTACTCCTGAAATTATTTAGGCTTGCCATAACAAAGGGGTTGAATACTTATTGACTCAAGACATTTCATCTTTTCATTTTTTATTAATGTGTTAAAATTTCAAAGAACATAATTCCACTTTGACATTATGGGGTATTGTGTGTAGGCCAGTGATAAAAAAATATCAATTTAATCAATTTTAAATTCAGGCTGTAACACAACAAAATTTGGAAAAGGCAAGGGGTGTGAATACTTTCAGAAGGCACTGTATATGAGGGATGAGGATGGTGGAACTCACCCGGCTCTCTGTTGTATGAAGGATGAAGAAGGCATCTCTCTCCTATCTTCTCCTATCACAGCCACACACACACACATCTCCTACTCTCTCCTCCGTGCATGATGGATTAAAATGGGCTTGGGATCAGCGGATCGTAGCTCGGGGGCTCCCAGCCTCCAGCGCAGGGGCAGCCCTCGATGGGCCCCTCTGTTATTAAAAGTTGGGGTCAGAGAGGAGAGGCAGCCAGAGTCTGATTAATGGTATAGCAAGTAAATGCTTAATGAAAGTGATTAGCCGTTGATTTAGAAAGAGCTCTCTTCAACTCCAGAGAGTGTTAGGACTCTATTGCTGGCAGCGGACGCTGTTTTCTATTCTGCCTTATTGTTCTCTTGGCTCTCAGGTTTGTTGTTTTCAATGCAAGCCTTTGACAATGTTGTTCCAACATGTTCCAAAATTCATCACCAAAATGGTTCATACAATGATGCACTTTTGCCCCTGTTGTTTTGTGTACTGAGAGAGAGATAACCTTGTGTAAACACAATGTCAACAGTGGGTTACTGGACTCCCCAGAGTAGACAGGGAGGTTTGTAAAGGCTGTCTGATTGGTAGGGGTAAGGTGGAGGAGACCCGTCCTGATCCTGCTGTTGACTGGTGTATTTGAGCATGCTCCAAAGAGCTCCTCTCTCTAATTCATGGATGTCCTGTGGAGAGGAACATCAGCATGGTGGTCAAAACTAGACAAACAATAAATAATTCACTGCTTTGGAATAAGCTAGCATCAACATCCCTGTTAAGCTGACTGGGTTTAGCTGTTGTTGCTACACACAGAGGGTAATGGAGAAAACACAACGATAATTTTAATACAGATTGTTTGAGCTGTGTTCTCATGGTCCAGTGTATGTTTGGTGAATTGTTAATGAAGATGTTATATTATCACATGCTGTGCTACCGTCACTGTGCATTAGTAAGGTCATGGTTTCTGTAAACACCAGCCTGCCTATTTCCCAAGACATACTGTATTTCAGATGACTTTTTTTCTCTCACTCATTGTGATCGAACACTTACTAAAGTGCTACTAGGGGATTTCTGAGCCTTTTTTCATTGATGTCTTCTGAAGAATATCAAGACAATGCTATCAGACACAGTATATTGTGTTCCAGGAACCACTGACACAAAGCATGTCTTTCAATTCTCATTCATTCACTCACAGCAAGTGACCAGTGACACACTTAAACCAAGGCCGAGCTCCAAACGGTACCCTATATAGTACACTACTTTTGACCTGAGCCTTATGGGCCTTTGACAAAAGTAGTGCACTATGTAGGGAATAGGGTGCCATTTGTGTCCCATACCAGGTATGTTTTCCTACTGTGGTAAATAGATTTTTGCCACAGTAGGGGGGAATGGTGGTGGCACCCTATAGAAACTTGATCTGGTTAGTATTCAGACAGTATAGCTAGTGAGATAGAGATGGGCATTTGAGCTAGAGATGGGCTGGGGCGGGGTGCACTACCGACTACCCCTGTCCTGTGCAAATGTTATGAGGTTCCTTTAGAGGAACGGTGCATCGTTTGATCTCAGTGCTGTCGGTGGGTGAGATGTATGGACCTCAGACTGGCCCTGGGATGGCACTACACCACACCGCTCTCCACACGAACACACAGACACGCACGCACGCACAGACACACCCTGCAACGCCACAATTGACACAAAGGCACAGTGCTATAGCGATGGCAGGCATGCAGGCAGATACAGTGGGGAAAAAAAGTATTTAGTCAGCCACCAATTGTGCAAGTTCTCCCACTTAAAAAGATGAGAGAGGCCTGTAATTTTCATCATAGGTACACGTCAACTATGACAGACAAAATGAGAAAAAAAAGTAGGATTTTTTATTAATTTATTTGCAAATTATGCTGGAAAATAACAAAAGTTTCTCAATACTTTGTTATATACCCTTTGTTGGCAATGACACAGGTCAAACGTTTTCTGTAAGTCTTCACAAGGTTTTCACACACTGTTGCTGGTATTTTGGCCCATTCCTCCATGCAGATCTCCTCTAGAGCAGTGATGTTTTGGGGCTGTCGCTGGGCAACACTGACTTTCAACTCCCTCCAAAGATTTTCTATGGGGTTGAGATCTGGAGACTGGCTAGGCCACTCCAGGACCTTGAAATGCTTCTTACGAAGCCACTCCTTCGTTGCCCGGGCGGTGTGTTTGGGATCATTGTCATGCTGAAAGACCCAGCCACGTTTCATCTTCAATGCCCTTGCTGATGGAAGGAGGTTTTCACACAAAATCTCACGATACATGGCCCCATTCATTCTTTCCTTTACACGGATCAGTCGTCCTGGTCCCTTTGCAGAAAAACAGCCCCAAAGCATGATGTTTCCACCCCCATGCTTCACAGTAGGTATGGTGTTCTTTGGATGCAACTCAGCATTCTTTGTCCTCCAAACACGACGAGTTGAGTTTTTACCAAAAAGTTATATTTTGGTTTCATCTGACCATATGACATTCTCCCAATCCTCTTCTGGATCATCCAAATGCACTCTAGCAAACTTCAGACGGGCCTGGACATGTACTGGCTTAAGCAGGGGGACATGTCTGGCATTGGAGGATTTGAGTCCCTGGCGGCGTAGTGTGTTACTGATGGTAGGCTTTGTTACTTTGGTCCCAGCTCTCTGCAGGTCATTCACTAGGTCCCCCCGTGTAGTTCTGGGATTTTTGCTCACCGTTCTTGTGATCATTTTGACCCCACGGGGTGAGATCTTGCGTGGAGCCCCAGATCGAGGGAGATTATCAGTGGTCTTGTATGTCTTCCATTTCCTAATAATTACTCCCATAGTTGATTTCTTCAAACCAAGCTGCTTACCTATTGCAGATTCAGTCTTCCCAGCCTGGTGCAGGTCTACAATTTTTTTTCTGGTGTCCTTTGACAGCTCTTTGGTCTTGGCCATAGTGGAGTTTGGAGTGTGACTGTTTGAGGTTGTGGACAGGTGTCTTTTATACTGATAACAAGTTCAAACAGGTGCCATTAATACAGGTAACGAGTGGAGGACAGAGGAGCCTCTTAAAGAAGAAGTTACAGGTCTGTGAGAGCCAGAAATCTTGCCTGTTTTTAGGTGACCAAATACTTATTTTCCACCATAATTTGCAAATAAATTCATTAAAAATCCTACAATGTGATTTTCAGGAAAAAAAATTCTCAATTTGTCTGTCATAGTTGACGTGTACCTATTATGAAAATTACAGGCCTCTCTCATCTTTTTAAGTGGGAGAACTTGCACAATTGGTGGCTGACTAAATACTTTTTTCCCCCACTGTATATCCCTCACTGGCAGAGCCCAGGAGCCCCTGGCCTCTCGTAAATCACCTGCAGCCTAACATTGAGCCTCAGTCCACCACACCTCCTCCTCCCTTCTTCCCCTCCACCCCTCTCTCCCTCCGTTCTCCTCCCAGTGTAATTAGGAGGAACATTCTCGCTTCCCGTAAATGTGTCATCACCTCTCTGTGAAACGGCGGCAGTGTGGATTTTTTTCTTCCCCACACTGTATGCGTCCAAATGGCACCCTATTCCCTATATAGTGCACTACTTTTGACTAGAGACCTATAGGCACTGGTCAAAAGTAGTGCACTATAAAGGGAATAGGGTGCCATTTGGAACGCAGACGCTCGTTTTGTATGTGGCCCCCCTTCCTCTCTGGCTCTTTTCTCTTTGTCTAGCTCGTCTACATAGCTAGGCTATATTGTACTGATCTCTCTCTCTGACATTCCAATTCCATTGGTGTAGAGTTTACGGTTGATCACTTGTGCCCCAGTGTTTTTGTGACATACAGAGAGACAGAGGTAGAGATGCCTTTTGTACGGCAGGCTATTTATATTCCTGTGGGTTGGGTGACTCAGACCTTCATCCTTCAGATCAAATCCCTCTCTGGTGTATGTACTTCATTCCAGTCTGTCCTGGTGCACCCACCTATCTAGGCTCCCGAGTGGCGCAGCGGTCAAAGGCGCTGCATCTCAGTGCTTGAGGCATCACTACAGACCCCCTGGTTCGATTCCAGGCTGTATCACAACCGGCCGTGATTGGGAGTCCCATAGGGCGGCGCACAATTGGCCCAGCGTCGTCCGGGTTTGGCTGGTGTAGGCCGTCATTGTAAATAAGAATTTGTTCTTAACTGACTTGCCTAGTTAAATAAAGGTAAAGTAAAATAAAAAAATAGGGACCCTGGGACTGAACCCCTCCCTCTGCAGCTGGTTCCTAGACTTCCTGAAGGGCCGGCCCCAGGTGGTGAGGGTAGCCAACAACACCTCTGCCACGCTGAACCTCAACACGGGGGCCTCTCAGGGGTGTGTGCTTAGTCCCCTCCTGTACTCCCTGTCCACCCACAACTGCGTGGCCAGACACGACTCCAACACCATCATCAAGTTTGCTGGCAACGTGACGGTGGTAGGCCTGATGAGTCAGCCTACAGGGAGGAGGTCAGAGACTTAGCAGTGTGGCGCCAGGACAATAACCTCTCCCTCAACGTCAATAAGACCAAGGAGCTGATCATGGACTATAGGAGAAAGAGGGGAGAGCTCGCCCCATCCACATTGACTGGGCTGTTGTGGAGAAGGTCGAGAGCTTCAAGTTCCTTGGCGTCCATATCATTAAGGTCTTAACGTGATCCACACACACCCGCACAGTCGTGAAGAGGGAACTGCAGTGTCTCTTCCCCCTCAGGAGGCTGAAAAGATTTGGCATGGGCCCTCAGATCGTCAAAAAGTTATATTTACATTTTACATTTTACATTTGAGTCATTTAGCAGACGCTCTTATCCAGAGCGACTTACAGTTAGTGAGTGCATAATATTTTTTCATACTGGTCCCCCGTGGGAAACAAACCCACAACCCTGGCGTTGCAAACGCCATGCTCTACCAACTGAGCTACACGGGACTATGCTGCAACATCGAGAGCATCTTAACTAGCTGCATCACCACTTTGTATGGCAAATGCACCGCCCTTGACCGCAAAGCACTACAGAGGGTGATGCGGACAGGCTAGTACATCATTCGGGCCGAGCTCCCTGCCATCCAGGACCTCTATGTCATGCGGTGTCAGAGGAATGCCCGGAAAATTTCCAAAGACTCCAGCTACCCATGCCATACACTGTTCACTCTGCTACCGTCCGGCAAACGGAACCGGAGCATCGGCTCTCAGACCAACAGGCTCCGAGACAGGTTCTACCCCTAAGCCATAAGACTGCTAAATAGTCAGTGAATGGTACCCAAATTATCTGCACTGACTCTATCTTGCATTGACCCTACGCAAAATCACTCAACTATATATACAGTACACACCAGTGGAGGCTGCTGAGGGGAGGACGGCTCATAATAATGGCTGGAACGGAGGTGATGGAATGGCATCAAACATGGAAACCATGTGTTTGATGTGTATGATACCATTCTACTCATTCCACTCCAGCCATTACCACGAGCCAGTTCTCCCCAATCTCCTGAGTGGCGCAGTGGTCTAAGGCACTGCATCGCAGTGCTAACTGTGCCACTAGAGATCCTGGTTCGAATCCAGGCTCTGTCGCAGCCGGCCGCGACCGGGAGACTCATGGGCGGCGCACAATTGGCCCAGCGTCGTCCAGGGTAGGGGAGGGAATGGCCGGCAGGGATGTAGCTCAGTTGATAGAGCATGGCGTTTGCAACGCCAGGGTTGTGGGTTCGATTCCCACGGGGGGCCAGTATAAAAAAAATATATATAAATGTATTCACTAACTGTAAGTCGCTCTGGATAAGAGCGTCTGCTAAATGACTAAAATGTAATGTAAATGTAATTGAGGTACCACTAACCTCCTGTGATACACACCATATACACTCACACACACTACATTGCCACTCCCACACAAAACCCACACATATTCACATACACTACATATGCACACACACACAACGCATACCGACACAACACAAACACACATACATACACATTACACACACGCACACTCACACACTTTTACACTCATCATTTGCTGCTGCTACTCTGTTCTTTATTTTACTCTTATTATTGTCTATCCTGATGCCTAGTCACTTTACCCTGCCTTCATGTACATACAGTATCTACCTCAAATACCTTGTACCCAGTGGCGGCTGGTGAAAAATATTCTCGGTGGGGCTGTGCCATACTTTTTTTTTCCTGTAACCATCGCGATATATTTTAACACAAACTGCAGGACAGCAGTGCTCAGTGAAACATTCAGTAATTATTTAATGCCAATATTAAAAAGTTGAGGCATTCTTACACAAAAACATATTACACAAACCCAAGCCTTTCATTTGCATTTAAAGTGAACTTTTCACCATTGGTAGTAAACAGGCAACGCAACAGGCATGCTGTCAGAACAGAGTGGAAAGTGGACAATAACATGAAATTATTATAAAGTTTATAGGAAATCTTACACTGTATAAAAGGATGTATAATATAGAAATGGATATCAAGTGGATGAACTCAAACCTTTGACTGGAAGAATAGCATACAGTATTTTATGATCATACTAAATGTGACTAATTGTTAATGTGCTCCAGAACTGCAACAATTAATTGATACAAAACAACATATATACAGTAATATTAGCAAAGACACTATTAAGACTTTCTAGAGTACCATATATAACTGGATTTTTTATGCTAAGGTCAACTATATACAAAGAAACATGCGGCCAGAGCTGCTCTGTGTGTGTGTGTCTGTCATCTTATTTGTACAGGAATTTTGCCCGTCTGTCCTTCTGAGTGGCAAACCTCTCAATGACCCTTTGATTAAAGTCAGGAATGTCCCTGACAAGTTTCTTCTCCATGGAGAGCATGGCCAGAGCGTTCAGGCGATCCTGTGTCATGCTGTTTCTCAGGAAGGTCTTGATCCTTTTCAGTGTAGAGAAGCACCTTTCTGACTCAGCAGTTGTCATGGGTGTGGTGATGAGGATCTTGAGGAGGCTGGCAGTCTCTGTGAAAGTGCTCTGAAGGTTGTTCTCCATGAAGAACTGGTACAGGGGCACTGCACCACTACAAGCCTTGAACTCACTGTTCTCATAGATGAGGGACAGTTCGGTTTTGAGCTTGGCCTTGTTCAACATGGGGTACGCCTCCACGGTTGTTTCAAGCGCTGTATCGGGGAACTTCACACTGTGTTGTGGGAACAACTCTCCGTGCAATAGTGTTGCGCTGATGAGGTGCTGGGTGAAGGAGAACCTCTCTTTGGCATGACTCAGGATGGTATCACATACCTGTAAAAGATACATCATCAGCTTTAATTTGCAATTAAGCTATTTTGATGCAAGTGATCCTGACTGACACATGCCTATGTCCAACTCAAGTATATGATTACCAAGGTGCTGATTGTTCAGGGTTTTGGCTACATACTACCAGGCCTGAAAAAAGTTCTAGGGGGAAACACTGACAATTACATCACAACTTACCTCTATAGCCAACCTCTGTTGTTCTCCTGGTCCCAGCATCCTCCGTCGCTTGATGGGCTGTTGCTGCTCGTCAGATGCGCTGTCCCCACACAAAGAGGGAATTGAGGCCCTGGGTCCAAAAAATAAAGTTTAATTTGATAACTTGCAATCAGACTTCTTAACTCACTGTAATTCCCCCTCAACACACAACCAGTGACTTTTATATATATATATATATACAGACAGACAGACAGACAGACAGACAGACAGACAGACAGACAGACAGATAGTGTGTGTATATACACACAAACTATGTCTAGTAACTGCTTTTAACCTGTGATGTACATAATTAACTGATGTTATTACGTTTTAAAGCCTTTTTCTATTACATTTGTGAGAGGGATGCAACATCATTTTGTTCTGCTGTGCACTTAGCAATAAAGTTAATCTTCAATAACAACTAGGCCTCTTCTAGAAATTGACCTGGTGGACACCTGAATAATTATTACAAACTGTGTAGTACTTTCCTGCATTATTATCAACGTCTGATTGTGTCTTCTCTTTCCTTTTAAAATACTAAAACAAATATAATTGTGACGGCTCTATGATAATCACTCACTTTGATGACCAGACACATTTAGGCTTTTAAACTGTTGTAAGTGAACTATTCATCTTTCTAACAACATCTTTATCAGCCAATAGTAAATATAGTTATTTACCTGATTGTTAGCATGCTGTCTGTGAACCTCTGGACAAGTGCTTTAATGAAGACAGGGTCGATGTTCCTCTTCTGCAGCTGGCTGAAAAGCATGTCCACATTTGGCATGATCTTGTGGAACAGTGCCAGGAAAAAACAGAAAGCCTCGTCTTCGAGCATCCTCACAAAGCCCCCCGCCTCTCTGACAGTCGGGGCATCAAAGTTCCCAGAGTCTCTGATGGTCTGGAAACACGTTAGGAGGTCATCCCTGTACTCGTACACAGTGTTTACAGCGCGACTGTGGAAGTTCCACCGTGTTGTAGAGGCTCTGGGGAGTCTATGCGCAACCACTTCGTCAAGCACGGTGGTTCGCTTGGGAGACCTGGAGAAGAAAGCAGAAAATCCTGCAAGGTCGGAAAAGAAAGTGCCGATCCTGGGGATGCGTGAAGTAGCCTGCTGCATGATGAGGTTCAGCTGATGTGCATAGCAGTGGACGTAGTGCGCATTTTCGTACACATCCACTATTTTACGCTGCATTCCGCCGGTGGCTCCCCTCATCACACTTGCTCCGTCGTAAGCCTGGGCAATAAGTTTGGCCTTTTGTCCATGTGAGAGTATGGTGCTGAGCCTCTCCAGCAGCGCTGTAGCGATGGTGTCGGCGGTTGCGTTCTCGATCAAAATGAACTCGAAAAAACGCTCTTGGACGTTACTTTTAGCATCGATGTAGCGTATCACAAGCACCAACTGGCAGTGGGTGGAAACGTCAGTCGTCTCGTCAGCTTGAATGGCGATAAAATCAGCACTCTTTACTTCCTCCAGGATGTAATCCTTAAGCACTGACAGCATACAGTCCAACAGCTCGTTCTGTATCGTCTTTGACGTGCCCTTAAAAACGGTAGCTGTCTTCAGGTGCTCCTCCAGCACACTGTCGAGGGAGGCAACAAAATCCACTAAGCCCCGGAAAATGCCGGGGTTGTCCGAGGAGTCAGTCTCCTCATGCCCACGCAAGGCCAACTCAAAAGCCCCACAGAACTTCACACAATCGATAATTTTGGATAGAATGTGCCTGTTTTTATCCACCTCCTCATTGTGTTTCCTCACCGCAATCCTGTGGCCGTCATCCAGCTGCGTAGCAATGTTCACCCTTCCTAATACAGCTAGCTTTACAGAGTTGTCCATGTGTGCCCTGGTGTTCTCATGTTTCTTTACCTTCTCTGACAGGTGCTTCATATCCCTCACTCCGGTACCTGTCCATGCTGAATCTGACCCCGTCGTTTTAAAAAGCAAGCACGGAAAGCAAAATAAAGCATTAGCATCAGTGCACCCAGCTAGCCAAGCCTTCCTGGTGTACCAGCTACGGGAGAAGCCGCGCATATACTGCTTCCCTTTCTCGCTAGCCTGCTGTCTGATTGAGAGGTCAGGTTGATCTGGGCCCAGCTCTTTCACCCGAACTTTCTCTGACAAAGTTCTCCTCTCAAACGGATCTTGGAGGAGAGATTTCACCGAGTTAGGGTTGGGTCTTGGAGGAGTAACGTTTGCGCTCGCCATTGTCGTCTAGTAAAAATGGCGCCACTGGAGCCCGGTCCTTATTTTATCAGGGGCGAGCTTGGGGCGATAAAATAATCGCCCTCCTTGGATTCGAATTAAAATCGCTGATTAGCTACATTTTATGTCATACATTCATATCTTAAATTAGCAATTGGCTTAACTGCTACGTAGACCCGCCTCCTCGGGGCACTTTCTGTATCGCCCAGAGCTGACGAGGCGTTTGACAGGCAGAGGAAAGGTTGCGAATATGATTTTCTATCATATCTTACACATATTACTGTGTGCATTCCATATTTCAAACACACAAATATTGACATACTGATGTTTTTATTATTATTATTATTATTTTTATTTATTTTTTATTTTATTTTTTAAAATAATTTTATTTAAGGGGGCGGCGCCCTAGCGCCCTCTATCGGCCAGCCGCCACTGCTTGTACCTCTGCACATTGATCTGGTACTGGTACTACCTGTATATACTGTAGCTCCATTCTAGTGTAGTTTATTTTACTCCTCTTGTGTTTCTATTTTATTTACATTTTGTATTATTACAGTGCCTTGCAAAAGTATTCATCCACCTTGGCGTTTTTCCTATTTTGTTGAATTACAACCTGTAATTTAAATCGATTTTTATTTGGATTTCATTTAATGGACATACACAAAATAGTCCAAATAGGTGAAGTGAAATGAAAACAATAACTTGTTTCAAAAATGTATACAAAATAAATATAGGAAAAGTGGTGCGTGCATATGTATTCACCCCCTTTGCTATGAAGCCCCTAAATAAGATCTGGTGCAACCAATTACCTTCAGAAGTCACATAATTAGTTAGATTGCACACAGGTTGACTTTATTTAAGTGTCACATGATCTCAGTATATATACACCTGTTCTGAAAGGCCCCAGAGTCTGCAACACCACTAAGCAAGGGGCACCACCAAGCAAGCGGCACCATGAAGACCAAGGAGCTCTCCAAACAGGTCAGGGACAAAGTTGTGGAGAAGTACAGATCAGGGTTGGGTTATAAAAACAATATCAGAAACTTTGAACATCCCACGGAGCACCATTAAATCCATTATTAAAAAATGGAAAGAATATGGCACCACAACAAACCTGCCAAGAGAGGGCCGCCCACCAAAACTCACGGACCAGGCAAGGAGGACATTAATCCGAGAGGCAACAAAAAGACCAAAGATAACCCTGAAGGAGCTGCAAAGCTCCACAGCGGAGATTGGAGTATCTGTCCATAGGACCACTGTAAGCCGTACACTCCACAGAGCTGGGCTTTACGGAAGAGTGGCCAGAAAAAAGCCATTGCTTAAAGAAAAGAATAAGCAAACATGTTTGGTGTTTGCCAAAAGGCATGTGGGAGACTCCCCAAACATATGGAAGAAGGTACTCTGGTCATATGAGACTAAAATTGAGCTTTTTGGCCATCAAGGAAACGCTATCTCTGGCGCAAGCCCAGCACCTCTCATCACCCCGAGAACACCATCCCCACAGTGAAGCATGGTGGTGGCAGCATCATGCTGTGGGGATGTGTTTCATCAGCAGGGAAACTGGTCAGAAATTCTTGAGGGAAACCTGTTTCAGTCTTTCAGAGATTTGAGAATGGGACGGAGGTTCACCTTCCAGCAGGACAATGACCCTAAGCATACTGCTAAAGCAAACACTTGAGTGGTTCAAGGGGAAACATTTAAATGTCTTGGAATGGCCTAGTCAAAGCTCAGACTTCAATCCAATTGAGAATCTGTGGTATGACTTAAAGATTGCAGTACACCGGTGGAATCTATCCAACTTGAAGGAGCTGGAGCAGTTTTGCCTTGAAGAATGGGAAAAGATCCCAGTGGCTAGATGTGCCAAGTTTATAGAGACATACCCCAAGAGACTTGCAGCTGTAATTACTGCAAAAGGTGGCTCTACAAAGCCAAGGGGGGTGAATACTTTCACAAGCCACTGTATTTTGTATCATTGGGAAGGGCTATTTCACGTTAAAGTTTACACCAGTTGTATTCGGCGCATGTGACAAATACAATTTGTTTTTTACATTTGATCCCAATCAACTAAACCATTGCATTCACTAGCTAAAAGCACTAAGAGTTTCTGAAAATCGCTTCAATTTTTTCCCCCTCCGGGACTTAACGATGGCTTCATAGAAGGTCTGTGTATTGCTTTAGGTTGTGGTGGGGCAGTGTTGCGTTTGTCTGTCTGGTCTCTGGACAGCACTAAGTGTCTGTCTCTGTTAGAGAGATGACCATGATAGTCTAATTTGACCTGGAGTCAGAGTCACAATACGTCCTGCCACGGCTGGCCATGGAGCGACCCATGTGTTTAAAATAAGGGGGTCTCTCTCGCTCTCTCCTTTACTAGACCCCGTGCCACTCCAGGAATGTGACCTTCTGCCTCACTGACTAGTTGTGTATATAACCAAACAAGGCCAGACCCTGACCCCCTTCACCTGATTGGATGGCTAAATTGAAAACAGTCAGAATGCTCCATGTGCTTTGTAGTTTAGAGGTGTTTGGCTCTTCAAAGCCTTGCTTTAGTTATGCTAATACGTTTCAGGTACTGGTGCGACATTTTTACTGCATGAGTTACAAGCATGTAAATGGCACAGCAAACCAGGACCAGAAGTTTCATTCCAACAATATTTTGGGTTTAAGAAGTACACATTCAAGACAAATGTTGGTGTCTGCCTTGCTTAAAGCCTTGAGATTATCCTCTACACCAATACACATTTTTATTGTAGCCCGGACAAGCACACCTGATTCAACTTGTCAACTAATCACCAGGCCCTGAATGAGTTGTATCATGTATGTTTGTCCGGGGCTACAACAAATGTGTGCTGTTGGGGGTACTCGAGGACCGGAGTTGGGAACCACTGCTCTACACTATGTTAAAGCTCATAGTCTACCAATATGGTTTGGCCAGAGGCGCAGTGAGGGGACCCCGGCTCTGCCATCCGCCACAGAGACTGGCAGGGATTCACAGTGACAGCAGCGTATGTGCACCAGGAGCTCTGTAGGTATACCTGTCACATCAGTCACATCAGTCATGGCAGCCCTGTCATGGTAACCCCATTGCACGCACCGTTTCTACCCATCCAGCAGGTCTGGGACTGGGGCAGGTGTGGGTCTGGGTGACAGAGAGCGAGTTATGCACTGCTTTTGGCCAGTAGCAGACCAAGGGCCTCTTGACTTTGCACATGAAGTCATTACAGCAGGGCAGAGTGGCAGAAGTGAGGTCTGGAATGTGGACTGTCTCACACTCCATGTGTCTGAGTGCAGCTTTGGCGGGATGGAGAGGAAATGATTATTGCCAGAGGAGGAATGTGTCAGAGAATAAGAGCTACTACTGTTGTCTTTCTCTCCCACAGCCTCAGTCAACCAGACCTGGGCAGTGTGGCCGTCTGGGGGCTCCAACACCGACACACACAATCATAGAAAGAAAGGGAGGAGAGAGGGGAGAAGGAGTGAGAAAGAGTTTGTGAAATTGAGGAGGGAAAAGGGATTTGTTGGGAAGTGTTGATTGCATTGGCATGTTCAGGGGAATGGCGGCGGAGGGAATGGCGGCCGTTTTACACTATTCTGTGTATTTTTTTGTGCTGATCTTAACTTTTTTGGTACATAATGTTTCCGCCATCGTTTCCTACAGTGCATTCGGAAAGTATTCAGCCCCCTTGACTTTTTCCACATTTTGTTACGTTACAGCCTTATTCTAAAATAGATTAAATAGTTTTCCCCCCTCATCAATCTACACACAATACCCCATAATGACAAAGCCAAAACTGTTTTTTAGACATTTTTGCAAATGTATTAAAAATAAAAAACGTAAATATGACATTTACATAAGTATTCAGACCCTTTACTCAGTACTTTGTTGAAGCACCTTTGGCAGCGATTATAGCCTCGAGTCTTCTTGGGTATGACACTACAAGCTTGGCACACCTGTATTTGGGGAGTTTCTCCCATTCTTCTCTGCAGATCCTCTCAAGTTCTGTCAGGTTGGATGGGGAGCGTTGCTGCACAGCTATTTTCAGGTCTCTCCAGAGATGTTTGTCGGGTTCAAGTCCGGGCTCTGGCTGGGCCACTCAAGGACATTCAGAGAATTGTCCTGAAGCCACTCCTGCGTTGTCTTGGCTGTGTTCTTAGGGTCGTTGTCCTGTTGGAAGGTGAACCTTCGCCCCAGTCTGAGGTCCTGAGCGCTCTGGAGCAGGTTTCCATCAAGGATCTCTCTGTACTTTGCGCCGTTCATCTTTCCCTCGATCCTGACTAGTCTCCCAGTCCCTGCTGCTGAAAAACATCCCCACAGCATGATGCTGCCACCACCATGCTTCACCGTAGGGATGGTGCCAGTTTCCTCCAGATGTGACGCTTGGCATTCAGGCCAAAGAGTTCAATCTTGGTTTCATCAGACCAGAGAATCTTGTTTCTCATGGTCTGGGAGTCCTTTAGGTGCCTTTTGGCAAACTCCAAGCGGGCTGTCATGTGCCTTTTACTGAGGAGTTGCTTCCGTCTGGCCACTCTACCATAAAG
Source organism: Coregonus lavaretus (assembly GCF_964263955.1). Lineage (NCBI taxonomy): Eukaryota > Metazoa > Chordata > Actinopteri > Salmoniformes > Salmonidae > Coregonus > Coregonus lavaretus. The sequence goes on from NC_140004.1 coordinate 30,632,961, forward strand.
GCCTGATTGGTGAAGTTCTGCAGAGATGGTTGTCCTTCTGGAAGGTTCTCCCATCTCCACAGAGGAACTCTGGAGCTCTGCCAGAGTGACCATTGAGTTCTTGGTCACCTCCCTGACCAAGGCCCTTCTTCCCCGATTGTGCATGCTCAGTTTGGCCTGGCGGCCAGCTCTAAGAAGAGTCTTGGTAGTTCCAAACTTCTTCCATTTAAGAATGATGGAGGCCACTATATTCTTGGGGACCTTCAATGCCGCCGAAATGTTTTGGTACCCTTCTCCAGATCTGTGCCTCAACACAATCCTGTTTCGGAGCTCTACGGACAATTCCTTCGACCTCATGGCTTGGTTCTTGCTCTGACATGCACTGTCAACTGTGGGACCTTATATAGACAGGTGTGTGCCTTTCCAAATCATGTCCAATCAATTGAATTTACCACAGGTGGACTCCAATCAAGTTGTAGAAACATCTCAAGGATGATCAATGGAAACAGGACACACCTGAGCTCAATTTCGAGTCTCATAGCAAACGATCTGAATACTTATGTAAATAAGGTATTTCTGTTTTTTATTTTGAATACATTTGCAAATATTTCAGAAACCTGTTTTGTCTTTGTCATTATGGGGTATTGTGTATAGATTGATGAGGAAAAAAATAATGTAATACATTTTAGAATAAGGCTGTAAAGTAACAATGTGAAAAAAGTAAAAGGGCCTGAATATTTCCGAAAGCACTGTATGACTGAAAAGAGCTTCTGGGCATCAGAACAGCTATCACTAACCTCGATTTGGACGAGGACTTCTACTTCAATGAGTCGGAGGTGAAAGCCATTGATTATCACGGACCAGACCCAAATCCCAGACACTTGAAGAAGGAACAGACGACGATATAGAGGACGGCACCCTGATGAGACTGCTGCGAATGAAGAAATCCCCTCTACCCTCTGTTCTATTGGCATATGTGCATTCGCTGGAGAATAAACTGCACAAGCTCTGTTCGAGACTATCCTATCAACAGGACATTAAGAACTGTTATATACAATGCTTCTCAGAGTCATGGCTGAACGAGGACATGGATAATATACATCTAGCTGGTTTTTCTATGCATCGGCAGGACATAACAGCAGAGTCCGGTGAGATCGGGGGGGTGGTCTGTCTCTTTTATTAACAGCTGGTGAGCGATCTCTAATATTAAGGAAGTCTTGAGGTTCTGCTCGCCTGAGTTAGAATACCTCATGATAAGCTGTATACCATACTATTTACAAAGCTGTCTATTTACCACCACAAACAGATGCTGGCACTAAGACTGCACTCAAGGAGCTGGATAAGGCCATAAGCAAACAAGAAAATGCTCATTGAAGCGGCGCTCCTAGTGGCCGGTGATTTTAATGCAGGAAAACTGAAATCCGTTTTACCTCATCTCTACTAGCATGTAACCTGTGCAACCAGAGGGGGAGAAAACTCTAGATCACCTTTAGTCCACGTACAGAGACGGTATACAAAGCTCTCCCCCACCCTCCATTTGGCAAATCGGACCATAACTCTATCCTCCTGATTCCTGCTTACAAGCAAAAATTGAATACGGAAGTGGTCCGATGAAACGGATGCTAAGCTACAGGACTGTTTCGCTAGCACAGACTGGAATATGTTCTGGGATTCATCTGATGGCATTGAGGAGTATACCACATCAGTCAACGGCTTCATTAATACGTTCATCGACGACGTTGTCCCCACAGTGACGTATGTACATACAGTTGAAGTCGGAAGTTTACATACACCTTAGCCAAATACATTTAAACTCAGTTTTTCACAATTTCTGACATTTAATCCTAGTAAAAAGTCCCTGTCTTAGGTCAGTTAGATCACCACTTTATTTTAAGAATGTGAAATGTCAGAATAATAGTAGATAATAATAATAATAATAATAATAATAATAATAATAATATGATTTATTTCAGCTTTTATTTCTTTCATCACATTCCCAGTGGGTCAGAAGTTTACATACACTCAATTAGTATTTGGTAGCATTGCCTTTAAATTGTTTAACTTGGGTCAAACGTTTCGGGTAGCCTTCCACAAGCATCCCACAATAAGTTGGGTGAATTTTGGCCCATTCCTCCTGACAGAGCTGGTGTAACTGAGTCAGGTTTGTAGGCCTCCTTGCTCGCACACGCTTTTTCAGTTCTGCCCACACATTTTCTATAGGATTGAGGTCAGGGCTTTGTGATGGCCACTCCAATACCTTGACTTTGTTGTCTTTAAGCCATTTTGCCACAACTTTGGAAGTATGCTTGGGGTCATTGTCCATTTGGAAGTCCCATTTGCGACCAAGCTTTAACTTCCTGACTGATGTCTTGAGATGTTGCTTCAATATATCCACATAATTTTCCTTCCTCATGATGCCATCTACTTTGTGAAGTGCACCAGTCTGTCCTGCAGCAAAGCACCCCCACAGCATGATGCTGCCACCCCCGTGCTTCACGGTTGGGATGGTGTTCTTCGGCTTGCAAGCTACCCCCTTTTTCCTCCAAACATAACAATGGTCATTATGGCCAAACAGTTCTATTTTTGTTTCATCAGACCAGAGGACATTTCTACAAAAAGTATGATCTTTGTCCCCATGTGCAGTTGCAAACCGTAGTCTGGCTTTTTTATGGCGGTTTTGGAGCAGTGGCTTCTTCCTTGCTGAGCGGCCTTTCAGGTTATGTCGATATAGGACTCGTTTTACTGTGGATATAGATACTTTTGTACCTGTTTCCTCCAGCATCTTCACAAGGTCCTTTGCTGTTGTTCTGGGATTGATTTGCACTTTTTGCACCAAAGTACGTTCATCTCTAGGAGACAGAACGCGTCTCCTTCCTGAGCGGTATGACGCTTCATGGTCCCATGGTGTTTATACATGCGTACTATTGTTTGTACAGATGAACTTGGTACCTTCAGGCGTTTGGAAATTGCTCCCAAGAATGATTTCTTTTGATTTTCCCATGATGTCAAGCAAAGAGGCACTGAGTTTGAAGGTAGGCCTTGAAATACATCCACAGGTACACCTCCAATTGACTCAAATTATGTCAATTAGCCTATCAGAAGCTTGTAAAGCCATGACATCATTTTATGGAATTTTCCAAGCTGTTTAAAGGCACAGTCAATTTAGTGTATGTAAACATCTGACCCACTGGAATTGTGATACAGTGAATTACAAGTGAAATAATCTGTCTGTAAGCAATTGTTGGAAAAATGACTTGTGTCATGCACAAAGTAGATGTCCTAACCGACTTGCCAAAACTATAGTTTGTTATCAAGACATTTGTGGAGTGGTTGAAAAACGAGTTTTAATGACTCCAACCTAAGTGTATGTAAACTTCCGACTTCAGCTGTATCCCAACCAGAAGCCATGGATTACAGGCAACATCCGCACTGAGCTAAAGGCTAGAGCTGCTGCTTTCAAGGAGCAGGACACTAATCCGGACGCTTATAAGAATTCCCGCTACGCCCTCTGACGAACTATCAAACAGGCAAAGCATCAATACAGGACTAAGATCGAATCCTAGTACACCGGCTCTGACTCTAGTCGGATGTGGCAGGGCTTGCACACTATCACGGCTTACAAAGGGAAACCCAGCTGAGAGCTGCCCAGTGGCCAGAGTCAACCAGACGAGCTGAATGCCTTCTACGCTCGCTTCGAGGCAAGCAACATTGAACCATGCATGAGAGCACCAGCTACACGTTGACATTCACAAGTCCACAGGGCCAGACGATTTAACAGGTCGGGTACTCAGAGCAGTGACATTTTCAACCTCTCTCTGACCCAATCTGTAATACCTACATGTTTCATGCAAACCACCATAGTTCCTGTGCCTAAGAATGCCAAGGCAACATGTCTAAATTATTACCGTCCGAAGCACTCACATCTGTAACCATGTAATGCTTTGAAAGGCTGGTCATGGCTCAAATCAACACCATCATCCCAGAAACCCTGGACCCACTCCAATTTGCATACCGCCCCAACAGATCCACAGATGACGTAATCTCTATTGCACTCCACAATGTCCTTTCCCACCTGGACAAAAGGAACATCTACTGTACGTGAGAATGCTGTTCATTGACTACAGCTCAGCATTCAACACCATAGTGCTCTCCAAGCTCATCACTAAGCTAAGGACCCTGGGACTGAACACCTCCCTCTGCAACTGGATCCTGGACTTCCCGATGGACCGCCCCCAGGTGGTGAGGGTAAGCAACAACACATCCGCCACGCTGACCCTCAACACGAGGGCCCCTCAGGGGTGCGTGCTCAGTCCCCTCCTGTATTCCCTGTTCACCCTCTACTGCGTGGCCGTGCACGATTTCAACACCATTATCAAGTTTGCCGACGACACGACGATGGTAGGCCTGATCACTGACGACGATGAGAAAGCCTATAGGGAGGAGGTCAGAGACCTGCCAGTGTGGTGCCAGGACAACAACCTCTCCCTCAATGTGGGCAAGACAAAGGAGCTTATCGTGGACTACAGGAAATGGAGGGCTGAACACGCCCCCATTCACGTTGACAGGGCTGTAGTGGAGCGGGTCGAGAGCTTCAAGTTCCTCGGTGTCCACATCACTAAGGACCTTTTAATGGTTCAAACACACCAACACAATTTTGAAGAGGGCACGACAACGCCTCTTTACCCTCAGGAGGCTGAAAAGATTTAGCATTGGCCCTCAAAAAGTTATACAGCTGCACCATTGAGAGCATCTTGACTGGCTGAATGACCGCTTGGTATAGCAACTGTGCTGCATCCGACCGCAAGGCGCTACAGAGGGTAGTGCATATGGCCCAGTACATCACTGGGGCCAAACTCCCTGCCAACCAGGACCTCTGTACCAGGCTGTGTCACAGGAAGACCCTAAAAATTGTCAAAGACTCCAGCCACCCAAGTCATAGACTGTTCTCTCTGCTATCGCATGGCAAGCAGTACTGGAGCGCAAAGTCTGGAACCAAAAGGCACCTCAACAGCTTCTACCCCCAAGCCATAAGACTGCTCAACAGTTCATCAAATGGCTACCTGGACTATTTACATTGACCCCCATTATGATGTATTCATTTATCGTAATTGTCCCTTGCACTGTGTCTATGCAAACTCACTAGACACACACACATACTGCACTGACACTCCAACACACACACAGTCTTGTCTAACTAACCTTGTGGGGACACACAATTCAGTCCCATTCAAAATCAAATTTTCCCTAAACCTAACCCTTAACCCGAAAACCTAACCCTAAACCTAACCCTAGCTCCTAACCCTAACCCTAAACCTAATTCTAACACTAATTCTAACCTTAACCCTAAATCACCTAGAAATAGCATTTGACCTTATGGGGACTAACAAAATGTCCCCAATTGGTCAAATGTTTGTTTGTTTACTATTCTTGGGAGACTCCTGGTCCCCACAAGTATAGTTAAACTCCTCCACATACACTCACACACACAAAATACACACAGACATGCATATTGACGCCACATACACACACACACACACACACACACACACACACACACACACACACACATAGACACACTTTCACACTCTTCACATACGCTGCTGCTACTCTGTTTATTATATATCCTGATTGCCTAGTCACTTTTACCCCTACCCACATGTACATACTGTATTACCTCAACTACCTGGTACCCTGGACATTGACTCAGTATTGGTACAACTTGTATATAGCCTTGTTATTGTTTTTGTTGTGTTACTATTTCCTTTTTATTCAGAAAATATGTGTCTTACTTTTTAACTCTGCATTGTTGGGAATGGGCTCGTAAGTAAGCATTTCACTGTAAAGTCTACACCTGTTGTATTCGGCGCATGTCACCAATAAAATGTGATTAAATTTGATTTCTGTGAGTGCCAAAATGATTGTATTCAAGTATTGTGGTGTTGAATTGATGAGTTTTAAGGAGGAGTAGCATTCTGAGATGGTATAGGCATCCTAAGCTATACTTGCCCTTTCCTAGGCCTTCCAAACACCGGCAGGCTAGTATGTTATTATTTCACTGAATAGGGAGAGAAAACTCCCTTTGTTACAGTAATGGGAAGATAACATAGTCATCCTCAATATTGCTCAGTTGACATTTTCTTGGAAAGAATTGCATACTGTTGACAGTCATGAGATTCCGTTTTTGCAGGCTCTGCTACTGTGAGCACACACATCCTCATGTACTGTAGCTATCAGACTGGTGCTTGTTCCAACCTTGCTGATAGACCTGCATACATTTACCAGAAGGAGATGGTGTCTCGCAGCTTGTCAACTGATTTAGCTAGTTCCTCTCTCTCTCCCTCTCGCTCTCTCTCTATTTCTGTCACCCTCTCCCTCTCACTCCCCCTCTCTTCTCTCTCTCTCCCTCTCACTCCCCCTCTCTTCTCTCTCTCTCCCTCTCACTCCCCCTCTCTTCTCTCTCTCACTCCCCCTCTCTTCTCTCTCTCTCCCTCTCACTCCCCCTCTCTTCTCTCCCTTTCACTCCCCCTCTCTTCTCTCTCTCTCTCCCTCACCCCCTCTCTTCTCTCTCTCTCACTCCCCCTCTCTTCTCTCTCTCTCCCTCTCACTCCCCCTCTCTTCTCTCTCTCTCCCTCTCCTCCTTTTCTCAGGGAAGCAGAAAACATGATATTACCAGATGCAGCTTCAGCTGAGGTGTCTGTCAGTGCGAGGCATGTTGCAGTACATTAACCTTTTCTCCATCTGTTCCCAGACAAATACAGACCGACAGACAGACAGGCAAGAAAATGACTAATTGTGTTTGATGACCTGCGATGGATTTTTTATAACTTTTTTTTTTTACGCGCTGCTCAGTGTTGCAGAGCGCCTAGCACCGTGTCATGGGTAATGTGAGAATATTGTAAAGGCTATGTTGTCGGTAAATAATTAAGTGTGTAATTTGAAGATCATAAAATGCTGGGATGCAGACTGCGGTTTTATGTAAAATAGTCTCTCTTGAAGACTGACTCGAGTAGTTGTTTTCCACAGAGAAGTGAACTGATATAATACTATGCACAGCTAGGGAATGCAAACCTCAGCCATTTCCCTTTCTTCTGAGGATTTTGGCCTTTTTTGTATTAGGTCTTTTTTCCAAAGTGTAGTCAAGCCTTCACAAAGTTGTGTCCTATAAAGAAAAGTCGCTTGCTTGAGCTCCTGTCTTAGTCTTGGCCAAGTACATTTACATGATTAGATTAACATTCTTCCTCACTTTGGGTCACAGTATTATAGCTGAATTATTTTACGCCGGCAGTTTTCCCCCCTCATATCAAGTGCAGTAAGTGAAGGAAAGGGATCAAAGAGTTGAGAGAGAGTGTGTAAAAACTTGCAGTGTAGGGTGCCCTCCCCTCTTTTGGGGAAGAGCGCTGTATCTCTCTCTCTCTCTCTCTCTCTCTCTCTCTCTCCAATTCAAAGGGATTTATTGACATGGGGAAACATATGTTTACATTGCCAAAGTACAAAAGGGAAAACAAATCAACATAAATATGGGTTGGATTTACAATGGTGTTTGTGCTTCATTGGTTGCCCTTTTCTTGTGGCAACAGGTCAGAAATCTTGTTGCTGTGATGGCACACTGAAGTATTTCACCTAATCGATATGGGAGTTTGTCAAAGTTGGATTTGTTTTTCGAATTCTTTGTGGGTCTGTGTAATCTGAGGGAAATATGAGTCTCCAATATAGTCATACATTTGGCAGGAGGTTAGGAAGTACAGCTCAGTTTCCACCTAATTTTGTGGGCAGTGTGCACATAGCCTGTCTTCTCTTGAGAGCCAGGTCTGCCTATGGCAGTGGCGGTCGGTGTCATTTAAGATTAGGAAGGATTTTTTTTTTTCATGAGCATGGCTTTATTTCTATTACAGCATATTGGATGACTGTCATTCATATTCCATTCACCCAGCTCAATGTAACATCGATAGGTTTAGGCTACTACATAATACTCAAATTTAGTCCAAATAGTTGCAAACAAGAGTTTCTATTGGACAAATTCAGGTATGTCCCTGTTATCCCTGTTTCATTCCGTTTGCTTCCGTTTATGAAATGTTTTTCAACAGAATTGGCGGAATGAATACACCCATGATCACCCGCAAACACAGTTCACTTTCGTAGCAGCCACATACTGTACAAACAGCATGATCACTTTGCTTGTTGTATAATTCCTTCTCACATCTACACGCTCTCCTCCTCTCACCTTTTCCATTCGCTTGTGACCAGGCGAAAAAACCTTTCCAAGCCAAACCTCCATAACATAACCGCTAACCGCTACACACAGCCTACATCGTTGTCACCATATTAGCTAACATCATAGTCAACATAGCTACTATAACTAATGTTTTAGTAAACCTGTTACAATTATGCAGTACAGTGTACAGGAAGCAGTTTAGCAGTTACACTGGCGGGCCCCGGTGGCAATAAATTAGTAAAAGCTTTCCTTGACTTGGAAGTGTTACGCTGTTGGATAGCCATAGCCAGCTAGCTAACATAGCATACCTCTCTGTTTGAGCTGGGTGTTTGAGTAGGCTAAACTAGCTAGCTGCATTTGTTAGCTAAGTAAGTGAAAGTGAAAAAAATACAACGAAAAATAGCTCTCTCTCTCACTCTCTCTTGCTTCTCCTTCATTTTTGAAGAAATTAATTTGTTCAAAACTGTTCAACTATTGTATTTCTCTCTCTTTGAGTCAACTACTCACCACATTTTATGCAGTGCTAGTTAGCTGTAGCTGTGATGCGTGATTTGAAGGAGTCAGGCGCAGGAGGGTAAATCACAGTATACAGAGTTTATTCCGTAATACAGCGTTAACCAGTCCAGTGCGCAAAACAGGCACACTGGAACAAACAGGCACACAGGGAAAATACCCGGCAATACAAAATACGCTGAGCTCAACCAAGCTACTATCTGCTCACAATAAACAATCACCCACAAGGACAAGGGGGCAGAGGGAACACTTATACACATACTAATGAGGGGATGTGAACCAGGTGTGTGTAATAGACAAGCCAAAACAAATGGAATGATGAGATATGGAGCGGCAGTGGCTAGATGTCACGTTCGCTTAAGGAGGAGGACCAATGCGCAGCGTTGAATGCGTACATATTATTTATTAAACAGATCACCTGATCAAAACAACGAACGAAACGTGAAGTCCTTCGATACACACAAACCAAAAGGAACAAGAAACCACAACACAAAGTGAAAAGACTGATAGTTAAATATGGCTCCCAATCAGAGACAACCAGCTGACACTCGTTGCCTCTGATTGGGAGTCACTCAGGCCAACATAGATATACAAAACATAGACTTACACACCCTGGCTCAACATAACATAGTCCCCAGAGCCAGGGCGTGACAGTACCCCCCCCCAAAGGCGCGGACTCCGGCCGCGCCAAACAACCACAACAGGGGAGGGACCGGGTGGGCACTCCGCCTCGGCGGCGGATCCGGCTCCGGACATGACCCAGGCACGGGTTGTGCTGGACTGACGACGCACACCCCTGGCTTGATGCGTGGAGGAGGAACGGGCCGGACCGGGCTGACGAAGCGCACCCCTGACTTGGTGCGGGGAGCAGGAATGAGCCGGACCGGGCTGACGACGCGCACCACTGACCTGGTGCGGGGAGCTTGGATGGGCCGGACTGGGCTGGCGACGCGCACCACAGACTTGGTGCGGAGAGCAGGAACGGGCCGGACAGGGCTGACGAAACGCACCATAGACTTGGTGCGGAGAGCAGGCACGGGCCGTGCCGGACTGACGACGCACACCACTGGCTTGGTGCGGGAAGCTTGGATGGGCCGGACTGGGCTGGCGACGCGCACCACAGACTTGGTGCGGAGAGCAGGAACGGGCCGTGCCGGACTGACGACGCACACCACTGGCTTGGTGCGGGAAGCTTGGATGGGCTGGACTGGGCTGGCGACGCGCACCACTGACTTGGTACGGAGAGCAGGAACGGGCCGGACAGGGCTGACGACGCGCACCACAGGCTCGGTGCGAGAGGCAGGAACAGGCCGAACCGTACTGGGGACACACGCCACTGGCCCTATGCAGGGATCAGGAACGGGCCGGACCGGACTGGTAATACACCCCAGTACCTCTCGCCGTGCCTCCACACTTTCCCTCTCCTCTGTGACCAGTGGCCCCCTTAACCTGGCGGCCTCCTCTTCACACCCGCTGGACCGCTCCATCGCGGCCTCCTGCTGCCCCGTCGTCCACGTCGTGAGCCCCCCCCTAAAAAATTTCTGGGGTTCTCTCCTCCCCGTGGACCAGGCCTCCCTAGCTCTCGCCAGACTCTCGATCCATTGCTTCATAGACCAGCCTCTCTCCTCTTCACTTAGCGTGGCCCAGCCGAAACTCCTACTCCCCTGATCCAAGGTCCTTCCTCTCTCCTCTTCACGCTGCTTGGTCCTGTCTTGGTGGTTTCTTCTGTCACGATCGTCATGGAGAGACCAAGGCGCAGCGTTGCGGGTGAACATATTTATATTTATTAACTAGATCACACGATCAAAACAACGAACGAAACGTGAAGTCCTTCGATACACACAAACCAAAAGGAACAAGAAACCACAACACAAAGTGAAAAGACCGATAGTTAAATATGGCTCCCAATCAGAGACAACCAGCTGACACTCGTTGCCTCTGATTGGGAGTCACTCAGGCCAACATAGATATACAAAACATAGACTTACACACCCTGGCTCAACATAACATAGTCCCCAGAGCCAGGGCGTGACACTAGAAGGCCGGTGACGACGAACACCGAAGCCTGCCCGAACAAGGAGAGGAGGCAGCTTTGGAGGAAGTTGTGACAGTAGCTTATGCTTTCAGTACAAGATTAATTATCTGATCCTTTGATGGACAACATATCAGTTCATGCTGCAAGAGCTCTGATAGGTTGGAAGACGTCCTCTGGAAGTTGTCATAATTACTGTGTAAATCTATGGAAGGGGGTGAGAACCATGAGCCTCCAAGGTTTTTTATTGAAGTCAATGTACCAATAGGAGGACGGAAACTAGCTGTCCTCCGGCTACACCATGGTGCTACCCCAGAGAGTGCTGTTGAGGCTACTGTAGACCTTCATTGCAAAACAGTGTGGTTTAATCAATTATTTGGTGACGTGAATATATTTAGTATAGTTTTATCAAAAAGGCTAACTTTTTTAAATGTTTTACTATTTTTATTTTTATACAATTCACTGAGGAGGATGGTCCTCCCCTTCCTCCTCTGAGGAGCATCCACTGGCCTACGGCGGCCTCTCTCAATATCAAGGCTATGCTCACTGAGTCTGTACATAGTCAAAGCTTTCCTTAATTTAGGGTCTGTCACAGTGGTCAGGTATTCTGTTTTTTTGTTAATTATGTGTCAAGTAATTCTCTTTTTGTTTTCTCATGATTTTTTTTGGTCCAATTGTGTTGCTGTCTTGGGGCTCTGTGGGGTCTGTTTGTGTTTGTGAACAGAGCCCCAGGACTAGCTTGCTGAGGGGACTCTTCTCTAGGTTAATCTCTCTGTAGGTGATGGCTTTGTTATGGAAGGTTTGGGAATCGCTTCCTTTTAGGTGGTTGTAGATTTTAATGACTATTTTCTGGATTTTGATCATTAGTGGGTATCGTTCTAATTATGCATTATTTAGTGTTTTACATTGTACACGGAGGATGTTTTTGCAAAATTCTGCATGCCGAGGCTCAATTTGGTGTTTGTTCCATTTTGTGAATTCTTGGTTGGTGAGAGGACCCCAGACCTCACAACCATAAAGCTAATGGGTTCTATAACTGATTCAAGTATTTTTTTGCCAGATCCTAATTGGGATGTTGATTTAATGTTCCTTTTGATGGCGTAGATGGCCCTTCTTGCCTTGTCTCTCAGGAAGTTACCTGTGGTGCTGATGTTTAGGCCGAGGTAGTTATATTTTTTGGTGTGCTCTAGGGCAACGGTGTCTAGATGGAATTTGTATTTGTGGTCCTGGCAACTGGACCTTTTTTGGAACTCTATCTCTCTCCCCCTTCCTTTGGCATGTCGGTGGGATGGGGTGGGGCCAGTGCAGGGCTCTCTGTATGTGTATGCTTCAGCTGCATCTGTCTGTCAGCTCCCCCCACTCCCACTCCCCTGTCAGGGACTTCCTTTGCATAGATGCTGCATGAGGAGGAGAGAGGGAGGGAGATAGACAGAGGGTCGAAGCTGTTATACTCTCACAACACAGGGAAACTGCTGCCTGTCTGGGAACTATTCTATTCACACACCCCTCCTCCTTCCCTCTTTTCTCTTAAACCCAGTGTTTTGTTCCTCTCTCCGGGTAACTTTTGTTAGAGAGAGAGAGTGTGCTGTTTTGCTCCCCTCCTTCACTGGATTCCTACTACCGTCTTTGATTTGTCCATACGGCTGAACATTTCAGTATCTCCGCTGAGCAGAGGAAAGAGCAGGCATTTTTCCTCCCTCTCAGAGAGAGAGAGAGAGAGAGAGAGAGAGAGAGAGAGAGAGAGAGAGAGAGAGAGAGAATGTCTGTCTGCCTCTGAGCTGCCTTTGCGCTTACGGAAATAAGGAACTACAGACAAAAGGGGGGGGGGAATAACTTTTCAGAAAGAAGGAAATTCTTTAGCTTTTTTGGAGGAGGTTTAACAAAGGGATTTGAATGATGCCTGCTGAAGTGAAACAGGTTAGTACTGTGATTACTCGCTCTCTCAACCTTCAGTCTCAATCTTTTTCCTCCTCCATCTCTCTCTACTTCTCCTGTGTTTTCCTTTTGTATATGGTCATTGTGCTGGATGATAGAGGGTTAATGATGTTTCATGTTTGATATGTGAGGCTTTGTTGTCCTGGGAGGTGAAATTATACATCAGTGTTTTTGTCAGTTTCCCGCAAAACATCTTCAGTAACTGGAAATATAATGTATTTTTTGCATTGTCCTTCAGGAGGAGTGTGGTGTATGCGTGTGTTTACTAGTCTCTAGAGCAGGGGTAGGCAACTAGATTCAGCCGCAGGCTGATTTTTGTCGGAGCGGATGGTCGGGGGGGCCGGAACATAATTATAATAATTTGTACACTGCAAATTGACCACCACTAAGTCCAAAAAGAGATTGGATTTGAAAATAACAATAATTTCATACCTTGATTACATTGAGACACAATATGTATTTATTCTAGAGAATACTTGGGAAAATATTTTTTTGCGTGGGAATTCCTGGTGATTTTTTATTTATTTTAATTTTACGTAATGTAATTAACTATTTATTTACACTATATGTAGCCTGTAGTGTACTCTGAGAAGAGCATACAGATGTATATAGATGGGACTACTGCCTTGTAAGCAGTCATCGGTATCATATATGGGTAGTCTATGCACGTTGCCACAGACTGGAAGTCTATCAGTAACATTCTGATTTCCAGATTATACACATATCGAGTTCTGTTGATGACCCCCACAGTAGCCCTATGTAATATCTTGGATCCCATTTAGGGTGAGCGGTGGAAGTGATGTGCTGGAAGTTTCTCTATAACGATTGGTTGTAAGAGCCAGGGCGACCACAAGACTGGATTTATAACCTCCCTGTAAGGGCCAAACGAAGCTGTGGTTGCTGGAGGACAACTGTTACGGATACAGGTATCCTGTGTCCTGTGTTTTTCTCTCCTTCTGCCCTAATCACAGGTGTCCTGTATGTTCCTGATTGGTGGTCGTTGAGGTGTCTGATGATTGGACCAATCAGTGAACATTCCTGTGAATTGCACCACCTGTTACTCGTTTGTTCAATCACACATCCCATGTTATAAAAACCAAACTTGTGTGTGTTGCAAGAGAGAGAGACTTTTTGCCATATGTGAGTATGGACACGGTGGTGTCCTGCGTGTTGTGTACGCACTTAGTGGTTGGTTACCCTATTGGTAACGTTATTAGAATATATTTCTTTACCTGAGTGTGGATACTGTTGTATCCTGTGTACTTATTTAATTGCTGATTACCCTGTTTAGTAGCTTTGTGTGTTTTTGGGAAAAGGGGAGTTTAAGCTAGTTGCCCTTGGGCGTACATTACCCGTAGGAAGAAATCTGTCTATAAACACCAGTTAGACCTGAGCGGACCACCCACTGTATTTTTGTATGGTAGCAGTAGCCTAGCGGTTCTTCAGGCAGGCTAGATCAGTTTAGGGGGTTTTACACTATTGTTTCATTTCTTGGGTCCTGCTCAGCCCTTTTTCCCAAACCTTTACCGTGTGTTTAGCAATAAACCATTTAAGTTTGACGGTAGTTCATGGTTGTTGTGTCATTTTTGGTTCTCACTGTTCCATGTCACACTTATAATTTGCATAATTTATGTTACGGGTCTCATGTCCATCCACCCTAGACGTTTAGAGCCACGGGGTTCGTAACATGAAGTGGGGGTTCGTCCGGGATCTATCCCATGCTACTCGTGCAAATTAGTAAGTGTCTGGTTCAGTGTTGAGCTTGGCAGCTGTACTACCTGTTTTTTTTGTGTTCAGTAGTCGACGGCTCGTGTTGCTAGTAGGATGGCTACTTTTGATTTGGAAGCATTTTTGGAAAACCCTACGTGGGAGATTTTTGAGAATTGTCGTAGAGTGGATCTACAGGCTTTGGCTGACCACTTTTCTGTACCCATACCGAGGGGTTTAGTGAAAGCAGAAGTTAGGGAAGTAGTGCTAGCGATATTGTTAAACGAGCGAGTGCTTGAGTTACCGCCGCCTGAGTCTGCTGCTCCTGTAGGGGATGTGGTTGCTGTTCCTGTAAGCCCATCAGTGTCTGAGGACGAGACTAAGGCTCCAGCCACATTGCCCCGTTATGACCCACTCTCCCCACTGACTGACAGTGATGCCAGGATGGATGTCCGCTCGACACGGCTCCAAATGGAGGCGGAAGAGCGGGCACAAATCAGGCAAGACAAGCTGGAGATGCGTAAAATGGAGCTAGAGGCAGAACAGGAGACGCGTAAGATAGAACAGGAGACGCGTAGGCTTGATCAAGAACTGGAGACGCGTAGGCTTGATCAAGAACTGGAGACGCGTAAGATGGAACTGGAGATGCGTAAAATGGAACTAGAGGCAGAAACAGCGAGGTTAGTCTCTGCTAATACTATGCCTGCTAGTGAGCCATCCTCACCAGCTGTGTCATCTGCTACGTTTGATATTAGTAGGCAGATCACCTTGGTACCTGTGTTCAGGGAGTCAGAGGTTGATTCCTATTTCAGTGTTTTTGAACGTATAGCGGTAGCATTGAAATGGCCCGACGAGGTATGGTGCCTATTACTTCAGTGTAAGCTAACAGGTAAAGCCCAAGAGGTTCTGGCAGCGCTACCTCTTGAAGACAGTTTGAATTATGAGGTGGTCAAAGCTACTGTTCTTCGTGCCTATGAGCTTGTTCCTGAGGCATATCGACAGAGATTTAGGTCTCATAAAAAGTCTCCTACTCAGACTTATGTGGAGTTTGCTAGAGACAAAGGAAATCTGTTTGACAAATGGCACAGTGCTAGTAAAGTAACTGATTTTAACTCTCTACGGGAGTTAATCTTGTTAGAAGAGTTTAAAAATTGCTTACCCGAACGCATTGTAGTTTATCTGAACGAACAGAAAGTATCCTCACTGTCGGAAGCGTCTGTATTGGCAGACGAGTTTGTGTTGACGCATAAGAGCGTGTTTTCGGCTCGTACGGAGAGCCGGGCTGCGGAGTTGCTAACTTTTAATCCTAGTCGACCAGCAGTACATCCAGCACGCCCAAAAGATGTGCGTCACTGTTTCTATTGTCATAAGGTGGGACATATAGTTAATGATTGCTTTCTGCTAAAACGCAAACCGGGGATGCCTCAGCACGCCAGGCCGCCAACGGGTGTTGGGCTGATTCGTACGGTTGTAAGGCCGGAATCAAGACAGAAGCCTCATAGTGAATGTGGTTTGAAAGTCCCTGTCCCAGATCACAGTTATGAACCGTTCATTTTTGAGGGGTTTGTTTCTATATCAGATGATGAAGCGTCTCAGCGTCCAGTTAGAATCCTCAGAGATACTGGTGCGGCGCAGTCGTTCATACTAGCTGATGTGTTGCCCTTGTCTAATAATACATATTGTGGTTCCAGTGTGTTAGTACAAGGAATTGAAATGGGTTTCGTCCCAGTGCCATTGCACTTTGTGAACGTACACTCTGAGTTAGTCAGTGGATTGTTCAGAGTTGGCGTACGTCCGATGTTGCCAGTAAAAGGGGTGACCTTTATAATGGGCAACGATATTGCCGGAGGAAAGGTAATACCCATATTGGAGGTATTGGATAACAGTGACCAGTCTCTCTCCGAGGAGCTGGCACAGGGTTATCCAGATGTGTTCCCCGCTTGTGCTGTCACACGTGCTCAAGCACGACAAGTGGGTGAAGTGGTAGATTTGTCAGACACGATTCTATTCAGAGAGTGTGACCCAGAGGATAGTTCGGGAGCTACCTCTGGTAAGCTGGTGCAGTCTGACCAACAGCCCAGAGAAAGGAAGAAGGATGTGGAACTTGTTGCTGAGGCAATACAGTTACCAGTTACTCGTGAGCAGCTGATCGCTAACCAACAGGTTGACATTAGCCTGGCTAAATGTTTTTCTAGTGTTGTCTCAGAGGACGAGCTAAAGAAGAAAAACATGGCATACTTCATTGATGGTAATCTCCTCATGCGTAAATGGACATCCCATGTTGACGCTGGCGGAGATTGGAATGCTGTTTACCAAATAGTGATTCCTACAGCCTTTCGACAAAATGTTTTATCCCTCGCTCATGATCACCAGTGGTCCGGACATCTGGGAGTCACCAAGACTTATGATCGAGTTTTGCGACATTTCTTTTGGCCTGGCTTAAAACAAGATGTGGCTCAGTTCTGTCGGACTTGCCACACCTGTCAAGTAGTTGGGAAACCGAACCAGGTTATTTCCCCCGCGCCTCTTTGTCCCATACCGGCCATAGGTGAACCATTCGAACATGTGATGGTTGATTGTGTTGGACCATTACCAAAAACAAAATCTGGTAACCAGTTTATGTTGACAATTATGTGTGTGGCCACCAGGTACCCAGAGGCCATTCCTCTGCGAAGGATTACTGCTCCAGTGGTGAGTAAAGCGTTGATCAAATTCTTCTCAACTTTTGGATTACCTAAGGTGATACAAACTGATCAGGGTACGAATTTCCTTTCTAAACTTTTCAAACAAGTGTTAAAATCCTTGTCAGTTACACACCGTGTGTCAAGCGCATATCACCCAGAGTCTCAGGGTGCGCTTGAACGTTGGCATCAGACCCTGAAGTCTATGCTCCGTAAATATTGCTTGGAATCTGAGAAAGATTGGGATGAGGGAGTTCCTCTAGTGTTGTTTGCTGTCCGTGAGACAGTACAGGAATCCCTAGGGTTCAGCCCAGCTGAACTGGTGTTTGGACACACCATGAGAGGACCTATGAAAGTCCTTAAGGATCAGTTTTTGTCACAAGAGTTGTGTGTGAAAGAAAATGTGTTGGACTACGTTAGTCGCTTTCGTGAGCGCCTACATGCTGCCTGTGCTCTAGCAAAGGAAGCGCTGTCTTCCTCACAGAAACGGATGAAACGACACTATGACACACAGGCTGTTTCTCGTTCACTGCAGCCAGGTGACCGAGTTCTTGTGTTGTTGCCTGTGCCAGGAGCGTCATTGTCAGCACGTTTCTCTGGTCCTTATGTCATTGAAAAGAAACTAACTGAAACTGACTATGTGATACAGACTCCTGATAGAAAACGCCAATCTCGTGTGTGCCACGTTAACATGTTGAAGACATACCACAACAGACCCGTCACTCAGGTAGACAGTCCAGAGAAACTGGCCGAGTCGGCTGTCTCTGTTGCTGCTACGGCTGTAGTGGGAGGTAATGTTAATGATGTGGACGGAGATGGTTTGGAGTTGCGCAATACTCAGCAGCAGTGTGCTAGATTGCCCAATTCAGAGATGCTGTTGTCTCTCCCGTCAAGCCTGATTCATTTAACGGACAGACAGTCAGATGATATTGTGAGACTATTACACAGCTTTCCATGTCTTTTTAATGATGTTCCTACATGTACAAATGTGTTAGAACATGACATTAATGTTGGAAACGCTGCACCTATCAAGCAACATCCTTATCGTGTCAACGTCGCTAAGAGAAAGATAATGAGGGGTGAGGTCGGTTATTTGCTGGAGAATAACCTGGCTATGCCAAGTTCAAGTCCTTGGAGTTCTCCGTGCATTCTGGTTCCTAAACCTGATGGGACATCCAGATTATGTACGGACTATCGGAAAGTCAATGCTGTCACAGTGCCCGACTCGTTCCCGTTACCCAGACTGGATGACTGTATTGATACTGTTGGTGCTGCTACTTATGTAACCAAACTAGATCTTCTAAAAGGTTACTGGCAGGTGCCGTTAACCCCACGTGCCTCCGACATCTCTGCCTTTGTGACCCCAGATCACTTCCTACAATATGCTGTCATGGCATTTGGGATGCGGAACGCACCAGCCACTTTCCAACGCCTGGTTAACACAGTATTGGCTGGAGTTCCTAATTGTAGTGCTTACCTTGATGATCTGGTAATTTATTCAACTGAGTGGTCTGATCATGTTAACACTCTAAGGGTAGTGTGTGAACGTCTAGCAACCGCTTCTCTAACCCTGAACTTAGCAAAGTGCGAGTTTGGGAAGGCCACTGTTACTTATCTGGGTAAACAGGTCGGCCATGGTCAGGTGCGCCCTGTAGATGCCAAGGTCTCAGCTATAAACGCATTTCCCGCACCTACCACCAGAAGAGAGCTACGCCGTTTTTTAGGGATGGTTGGCTACTACCGTAGTTTCTGTAAAAATTTATCTGCGGTAGTTGCTCCATTAACGGATTTGCTCAGTCCGGCGAGAAAATTTGTATGGTCTGAAGATTGTTGTACTGCTTTCAACACTGCTAAAGCACTCTTGTGTAGTACTCCTGTTCTTGCTGCGCCAGATTTTGAACGGCCGTTTAAACTGGAGGTAGATGCAAGTGCCAGAGGTGCTGGTGCTGTTCTACTGCAGCAAGACCAGAGTGGAGTGGACCATCCTGTCTGTTATTTTTCACGGAAATTTAACAAATGTCAGACAAACTATTCCACCATTGAACAAGAAGCTCTAGCTTTGTTGTTAGCTCTGCAGTACTTTGAAGTTTATGTTGGTTCCAGTGCATTACCAGTAATAGTGTATACTGACCATAACCCCTTAGTTTTTCTCCACCGGATGTACAACCAGAACCAACGCCTTATGCGTTGGGCACTTGTCGTGCAAAATTATAATTTGGAGATCCGCCACAAAAAGGGGTTGGATAATGTGTTGGCAGATGCTTTGTCTCGTGTGTAATGATCTAGTTTTTTTTTTGTTATCCCGGCAGGATGATTTGTGAATTTGGGTGTTGTGATAGTACGTGTGTCGCAAACCATTGTGGTTTGCTCTTTTAAGGGTGGGAGTGTTACGGATACAGGTATCCTGTGTCCTGTGTTTTTCTCTCCTTCTGCCCTAATCACAGGTGTCCTGTATGTTCCTGATTGGTGGTCGTTGAGGTGTCTGATGATTGGACCAATCAGTGAACATTCCTGTGAATTGCACCACCTGTTACTCGTTTGTTCAATCACACATCCCATGTTATAAAAACCAAACTTGTGTGTGTTGCAAGAGAGAGAGACTTTTTGCCATATGTGAGTATGGACACGGTGGTGTCCTGCGTGTTGTGTACGCACTTAGTGGTTGGTTACCCTATTGGTAACGTTATTAGAATATATTTCTTTACCTGAGTGTGGATACTGTTGTATCCTGTGTACTTATTTAATTGCTGATTACCCTGTTTAGTAGCTTTGTGTGTTTTTGGGAAAAGGGGAGTTTAAGCTAGTTGCCCTTGGGCGTACATTACCCGTAGGAAGAAATCTGTCTATAAACACCAGTTAGACCTGAGCGGACCACCCACTGTATTTTTGTATGGTAGCAGTAGCCTAGCGGTTCTTCAGGCAGGCTAGATCAGTTTAGGGGGTTTTACACTATTGTTTCATTTCTTGGGTCCTGCTCAGCCCTTTTTCCCAAACCTTTACCGTGTGTTTAGCAATAAACCATTTAAGTTTGACGGTAGTTCATGGTTGTTGTGTCATTTTTGGTTCTCACTGTTCCATGTCACACTTATAATTTGCATAATTTATGTTACGGGTCTCATGTCCATCCACCCTAGACGTTTAGAGCCACGGGGTTCGTAACAACAACTATTTCAGCCTTTTGTTTTTCTCAGGAGCACAGTTAGTCTACCAGAGGAATGTGCTTTTGTTAGTGTGATTTTTACTGTCTTTGTTGTTGTGTGTTTGAAATTGAGTGTGTGTGCGGTGTTGGAAGTGTCTTTCTGCAAAGCATCCTACGCTGTGAGAATGCGCTCTTCCCTGCCGAGCTTGGCACTGCTCGTATATATAAAAAAAAAAAGATTCAGAGACAATAAATCTAGCTTTGAATAAAGTCAACTGCTCATTCCCATCTCCTCCTCCTCCCTCCTCCCAGTCCCCTCTGCAGTATATTGGGATGGATGGGGTGGAGGGTGGACTTAGAAAAGCCTGGCCTGTCAACTATTGATGTTGCTCTGATCACCTGTTAACGGCTGCCCTGAGGATGGAGGCTACTTGATAACTGGCAACGGGTTGGAGCCAAAAGAAAATCATTGTATTTTCTTTCTATCCATGAGTTCTTTTCACCCTTGACTCTCTCATACTATACTGTGTGTGTGTGTGTGTGTGTGTGTGTGTGTGCATGTGTATTTCCAGTAATCTTATGAGGCCTTATTGCTCAGTGATGCCTGAGTGTGTCACCAACGTGTGACCTCTCTAGGGTGCGTTCCCAAAATGTAGTGTGGATGTGCAGAATGCTGCGTGTCCCTGACCTGTGTTGCCATTGGAGATGCCTTTCATGCTTTAGGGTGCGCTGGCATCGAGACCCGCTTCTGCCAACCTTTTCAACCCGGCTGGAAGTTCCTCAGTGAGAGAACACCTGCTGCGGGGGTGGTTGTCCCTGTCACACACACCTTCCCCAGGCCCTAAATGGATTGCCCAGGGGTCAGTGTTGTTGCAGTCTTTCTGTTGTTTTTGTTGTCATCTTTGAGCGATGTCTGCCTTTTTAAGGGCCAAAAGTTGAAAGGTCTATGTAACCCCCTCTAACCTCCTCACCCATCCCTTGGCTTCAGCTGTGATGTATCGTGTGGGGATCAGATATCTCAGTCTATTTCTATACCTCGAGGATATACAGTTCTGTGGTGGTCTGGTCAAGCTACACATGCTGCAGATCAGAGAGTAGACACAGGTACAGACACAGAGCAGAGGGCAGGCAGGGGGAGTAGAGAGTAGAGTACTATTGCACAGATGTTCCTGTGTCCTGAACCCATCTTAAAGCAGCAGCAGTAGGGCAGCTTATGTTAAATGAATCCTAACCCAATGAAGATTACTCCCTCAGCCCTCAATTATTGCTGATGACTCGGTCGGTCTGACCATGTCTGAGTTAAATTTAAACTTGCCTTATTTTAAAATTCTCTGCAGACCAAAGGGTGGCTCCCTAAACATTTGCTTGGTCAGAATAGCCTGTGTCGCTAGTGCAGGCAAGACTGCTCACCCTTGTGAAAAAGGGATAATGGGAGATTTCACCGTGAAGAAAAAGGGAAAAGGAAAATATTCCAAAACGCAGATAGTAATCATCTTCCTCTGAGGTCTACAGGTGCAGAATCTGAGTGCGTCCCACATTGGGCCCTGGTCAAAAGTAGTGCACTATTAAGGAAATATGATGCCATTTGGGACACAGTCCCAGACTTTTCCATTCAACGGCTGAGTAAGGAGAAACCACCTGAATACAGCCAGAGAGTTAGTGTTAAGTGTGGGCCACTGTCAGTCTGACAGTTTATGGGGGTTTCACATGTATTAACTAAGGCTTCACTCCCTCAGACGCTGTTTGATTCCTGGGTGAAATTAAAGTAATCTGACTCCCACACTCTCCTGCAGGGGAAGACGATGCATACACCAACCAACCATCCCTGTATTTATTTCCATTCCTCGTCTCTGTCTGTCTTCTCTGTCTGTCTGCTCAGGCTGCCATTGTGCCTCTGTGTTGGAAGGCAGTGCTTTGAAGACATGTAGTGCATGAGGAGCGGCATTGTTTGGCACAATTGTAGACAAAAATGTCAGTGACCCGAATGGACAGACAGTGAGTGGCTGGTGGAGATAGGAGATGGTGCTGAAAGGCCACTGCCCGGGGATGTTGTTTGGTCATGAGTGCTGTTCTAGTGGGCAGGGGAAGGTAGGGAGGCTGGGAGGGAGGCTTGTGAGGAGGGAACGGGGGAGGCTTGGAGGTGCCTGGTGACTCCAGTCCAGATGGCTTGGCCGAAAATGGATCCAGCGTTTGGCATGCCTCCCATACTACCCATGTTTCCCATTCCGCTCCCACGCCTACTCTTAACACATAACCCATGTGACTTGCCGATGTTTGACATGAAACTTCTCCGCATCCTCTCCAACCCACCCCGCCCACTTACTCTACTGGGGTTTAGTGGGTGCCAGGCCTGGGTAACCGGATATGGAGGTATGGGAATACCCACTCTCCCCACCCTCCCCTCTCTCTGTGGTATAGGCCTATAGAATGAACATGCTGCTGGCCTGGCCATCAGGTATCTGGGGTGTCCTGTGATATTGCAGGGGGGTCAGGGAGACATGCCGCGCGCGCCTCTCACCATACCCTGGGGGCCGCCACAGAGAGGCCACGGCTGCTCTCTCGTAACCCATTTGGCAGGCTGACAAGGTGACTGATATAGCCTGGCCTGGCCTGCACTCTCTCACTCACTCCCTCACTCACTCGCTTACTGACTCCCCCGGCCACAGACGGAAACATATTGTCTCTCTTTGGCTGCGTCTCAAATGGCACCTTATTCCCTACATAGTGCATTACTTTTGACCAGAGTCCTGTTGGCCCTGGTCAAAAGTAGTGCACTATATAGTGAATAGGGTACCTTTTGGAATGCAGACTTTTACTGCCTGCCTCTCCCTTCCTGCCTCTCCTGCGGCGGCTGCCTAGCTGTCATCATTGGCTGATGGAATTAAAAAGGCGAGCAAGGAAACAGGCCTGGAGATGGATGCTTTCATATCTGTCTCTGTGTTTGGGGAATAAACGGTGTCGGGGAGAAAGACGTGGTGCAATAATGAGATGGTTGCTCTCTCTCTGTGTGTGTGTGTGTGTACTGTATGCATGCATGCATAAATTCATGCAAACCCTCCTGCATACATTACAATGTGTTTTGTGGGTTACTGCAACCTCCAATGGATTGTCAATGAGTGCTGGTGATTGATAGTGTTGTTCCTTTCTCTCTTTGGCTGTGAAATAAATCCTTAAGATGAGGCCATGCAGAGACTGAGTTAGCTTACACACATTACTGGAGGCGAGTGACAGAGGAGCAGCCATTGTGTCCCATGCAGTGCTTATTTACTTAATGCGTGCCTGCTCTGGGGATAGGGCTTGCCCCGTTTCCGTGGGAATGAGAGTAGTTAGTTCCTCCTCTCCTTGCCTCCAACACCATAAACACTTCAGGCAGATAACAGAGTAAACAATCCCAGAGCAGGCAGAGAGCGAGGCCCCATCATAGCCTACCTCTGTCCTGTGGAGGGTGACCAGAGCAGGCAGAGAGAGAGGCCCCAGAGAGGCCCCATCATAGCCTACCTCTGTCCTGTGGAGGGTGACCAGAGCAGGCAGAGAGAGAGGCCCCAGAGAGGCCCCATCATAGCCTACCTCTGTCCTGTGGAGGGTGACCAGAGCAGGCAGAGAGAGAGGCCCCAGAGAGGCCCCATCATAGCCTACCTCTGTCCTGTGGAGGGTGACCAGAGCAGGCAGAGAGAGAGGCCCCAGAGAGGCCCCATCATAGCCTACCTCTGTCCTGTGGAGGGTGACCAGAGCAGGAAGAGAGAGAGGCCCCAGAGAGGCCCCATCATAGCCTACCTCTGTCCTGTGGAGGGTGCAGACGGGGGTGACAGGGGAGGCGTGATGGAGCCCCGTGTCTCTTCTTGATGACCGGTGACGACGCTGGATTATTGGGCCTCAAGGCTGCTATCTCAGATTGTTGTTTGGTTCTCCTTACATCTCTCTCGCTCTCTCTCGCTCTCTTTCTCAGAGAGAGGTAATGTGTACGTCCCAAATGGCACCATATTCCATATAAAGTGGACCCTGGTCAAAATTAGTGCACTATAAAGGGTATAGGGACAGAGTGCCCATTTGGATGCAAACCTGTGTTTTCTCCCCGTCAATACAGCATGCCATGGGGCGCTACAGTAATGTTGATGTTATCACTGTACAGGCAGAAAAATGTGACACTCATTGACATCATGCAGCAATCCAGATTTTCCTTAATGCACCGCATACAGTACCAAGCCCAGTACTCGACTTCAACAAGCAATGATAGTAAGGATTTAATGTCCTGTCAGGGGGAAAAAAGGGACCTGAAAATAAAAACTGATGCAGAGGTAGGGCTGTTACGGTGACCGTATTACCGTCAAACTGGCAGTCACGGGTCATGACCGCAGTCAAATTCCATTGAATCACGGTAAATAGGCTTCTCCAAAACTGCGCTCTGATGCCACTGATGGTCATTAGTAGCCTACCAAACTTGCTAACGACTAACGCTTATGAGAGCCCTGGCATTCAGAGTTTGAGCAGAATAGGATCACCTGTTGCGCAGCAAGAGCCAGCTCCTCATAGCTGGTTGATGCATGGAAGGAAATAAGTGTTCCTATAAGCCCATGTTGCGCAACATTTCTATAGGCTATGCTATGCAATTGCGTGAGAAAACAGAGTTGTGATGGCCTCTTAAAAAGAGGATCCCATCAGCTTTCTATAGGCGAGTCTTACTATATTTATTTCTCAACTTTCCTAATATTAAGCACATTGCTTCACTTTACAACCAGATTAGCCTACCTGGCTGGCATGAAAATAATCCACGATTTAAATTGAGAATAGTCTGATGGGTAAGAATATTATCACTTGTGAATGAGGCCCAGCGTGTGCAGTCTAAGGCAAGAAACATGCATTTACAACTCTTTCCTAATCATAGTTGCATGCATCATGTAGCCTAGCCCATAGGCCTATATGTTTTGATAAGGTTTGTGACTGATAACTCCAAACGTAGGCTATATGCCTAGGACCCCTGGAACATTGTTAGAGAGCACATAGGCTACAGAGACGTAGGCTATAGGCCTAGGACCCCTGGAACATGGTTACATTTACATTTACATTTTAGTCATTTAGCAGACGCTCTTATCCAGAGCGACATACAGTTAGTGAGTGCATACATTATTTTTTTTTTTTTTCATACTGGCCCCCCGTGGGAATTGAACCCACAACCCTGGCGTTGCAAACGCCATGCTCTACCAACTGAGCTACATCCCTGCCGGCCATTCCCTCCCCTACCCTGGACGACGCTGGGCCAATTGTGCGCCGCCCCATGGGTAGAGAGCACAGAGGCTACAGAGACGTAGGCTATAGGCCTAGGATGCCTGGAACATGGTTAGAGAGCACATAGGCTACAGAGCCTAGTGAAACATGTGGTCTTATAAGCCCAGTCATTGCGCAATCACGTGTGAAAACAGAGTTTTGACTGGCCACTATTCAAAAGAGAATCCCAGCTTTCTCGTGCTGCTATATTTATTGCAAAAATTAAGCAAATGGATCTGCTTTATAGGCATATTAAACATTTTACTGTTTTACTACAATATTCGAGTGCAGGGTATGATGCCATTTTTTGTGGGCCATTCTAAATAAAAAAATAATTCCACACATATATTAGTAGGCTATATGTAAAGACCAGATTAAATTGAGAATAGTCTGATGGGTGAGAATATTATAAAGTGCTTGTCAAATTGTGAATGAGAGACTGATGAAGTGTGTGCAGCCTGCGCAAGAAACAGAGCAGAGCAGGCCTTTCATGCTACTTTTTTCATATCATCATTAGTCACCTCATGCAGCCTTAGAATGTATTAGAAATCAAAACATTTAGCCTAACGTTTGCTTCACAACTAGAGTTGCATAAGTAACTCTAAATTAAGCATATACGAGGACCTGTTTCAAATTATCACTTTGTTAACCGCTTAACAAAAAATATTCCCTTGGAAATAATTTGGGATAAATATATTTTCTATTTTATTCAGCTATGTTCAATTGTATTTTTATTACTATAAAATAATATAAAATAATGCCACAGAAATTATAAGCAAATATTGTCTGCTAAATGAACTAGTGTAGCCCACAGCCATATAGCATAGCCAGATCAGGGCCTAACATAAGGATGACTTTTTTTCATACCATAATGTTTCTTTAAACCTGCCTAAAATAAATAATGGATTTATTGTGATGGTGTAGGCTATATTAAATGGATTTAATAGACATCTTAAAATGTAGAAGTTCCAAAGGTCTGCCTCAGTGGCTTGTAGGCTATGCGTGGGAGGCCGAAGATGCTAAATGTGTTTGTTGGTTAAAGGTAAATTACCATGAGACCAGCAGTTATTTCCATGACAGTTACAGGCTGACAAAATGTAATGACCGCCACAGACCTACAGTGAGGGAAAAAAGTATTTGATCCCCTGCTGATTTTGTACGCATGTCAAAAATGTTATAAATTGATTTGCATTTTAATGAGGGAAATAAGTATTTGACCCCTCTCAATCAGAAAGATTTCTGGCTCCCAGGTGTCTTTTATACAGGTAACGAGCTGAGATTAGGAGCACACTCTTAAAGGGAGTGCTCCTAATCTCAGCTTGTTACCTGTATAAAAGACACCTGTCCACAGAAGCAATCAATCAATCAGATTCCAAACTCTCCACCATGGCCAAGACCAGAGCTCTCCAAGGATGTCAGGGACAAGATTGTAGACCTACACAAGGCTGGAATGGGCTACAAGACCATCGCCAAGCAGCTTGGTGAGAAGGTGACAACAGTTGGTGCGATTATTCGCAAATGGAAGAAACACGAAATAATTGTCAATCTCCCTCAGACTGGGGCTCCATGGAAGATCTCACCTCGTGGAGTTGCAATGATCATGAGAACGGTGAGGAATCAGCTCAGAACTACACGGTAGGATCTGGTCAATGATCTCAAGGCAGCTGGGACCATAGTCACCAAGAAAACAATTGGTAACATACTACGCTGTGAAGGACTGTAATCCTGCAGCGCCTGCAAGGTCCCCCTGCTCAAGAAAGCACATATACAGGCCCGTCTGAAGTTTGCCAATGAACATCTGAATGATTCAGAGGAGAACTGGGTGAAAGTGTTGTGGTCTGATGAGACCAAAATTGAGCTCTTTGGCATCAACTCAACTCGCCGTGTTTGGAGGAGGAGGAATGCTGCCTATGACCCCAAGAACACCATCCCCACCGTCAAACATGGAGGTGGAAACATTATGCTTTGGGGGTGTTTTTCTGCTAAGGGGACAGGACAACTTCACCGCATTAAAGGGACGATGGACGGGGCCATGTACCGTCAAATCTTGGGTGAGTACCTCCTTTCCTCAGCCAGGGCATTGAAAATGGGTCGTGGATGGGTATTCCAGCATGACAATGACCCAAAACACACGGCCAAGGCAACAAAGGAGTGGCTCAAGAAGAAGCACATTAAGGTCCTGGAGTGGCCTAGCCAGTCTCCAGACCTTAATCCCATAGAAAATCTGTGGAGGGAGCTGAAGGTTCGAGTTGCCAAACGTCAGCCTTGAAACCTTAATGACTTGGAGAAGATCTGCAAAGAGGAGTGGGACAAAATCCCTCCTGAGATGTGTGCAAACCCGGTGGCCAACTACAAGAAACATCTGACCTCTGTGATTGCCAACAAGGGTTTTGCCACCAAGTACTAAGTCATCTTTTGCAGAGGGGTCAAATACTTATTTCCCTCATTAAAATGCAAATCAATTTATAACATTTTTGACATGTGTTTTTCTGGATTTTTTTGTTGTTATTCTGTCTCTCACTGTTCAAATAAACCTACCATTAAAATTATAGACTGATCATGTCTTTGTCAGGTGGCAAATGTACAAAATCAGCAGTGGATCAAGTGTTCCCTCACTGTATGCAGAGGTAGCCTATTATAGGATTAGCAAGGAATTTAAAGATTGACTTGTGTGCTATTTGTCCTAAGGAGGACATTAGCATTGCCATTGACCACAGCGATTGATTCAGAGTTTAAGTAAAAGTTCATTTCACCCCTGTTCTTCCCTCTGGATGCACTCTGCATGACTAGCCTACTACTTTGTCTAACAGCCGCATCTGTTAAGAGTATGGCCCTTTCAACAGAACTGGGGCTTTTTTGACAGGTATGTATCTGTTCTATAGAACCAACCTTAGCTCTTTACCCCCTCCCTCCCTCCTGCAGCTGGGGACCTTTGAGAAGGGCCCTGAGGGGGGAGGTCAAAGTCCTCATATGGCTCCCTTCAACCAGAAACATGAGGACAAATGCTTACAACCCGCTCCACCCTCTAGCACCAACCACCACATTGTACCGGTCAAAACATACAACATGGCCCGGTTTAGACCAGATCAGAACTAGAGAAGAAGAAGCTCTGCTTTCTCAAATGTTTTGTCTGGAATTTTGGATGATCTATACCATGCACTTCCTGCCTCTGTCTGTGATGATGGCTCCCGAAGGAAGACAGTGAGTAGTGGGGCGTGCACAGACCATCGATCCATCCTCCATCATCAGGCCATCTGTCTCCTGGCTGCTGTCTTCTGGGATTAATGTTTTCCTCTGACAGCTCTTTAGCACGGCTCTATGAGCCTGGCCTGGCACTCCAGATTAGCACAGATCTATGTGGTGGAGCACAGCGCAGTATCGCGTGAGAGAGGGAGGGCTCTCTTCTAATTTCTCTCACTGTATAAGTACAGTGCCTTGCAAAAGTATTCATCCCCTAAATAAGATCTGGTGCAACCAATTACCTTCAGAAGTCACTTAATTAGTTAGATTGCACACAGGTGGACTTCATTTAAGTGTCACATGATCTCAGGTATATATACACCTGTTCTGAAAGGCCCCAATCTGCAACACCACCAAGCAAGCGGCACCATGAAGACCAAGGAGCTCTCAAAACAGGTGGGCTTTATGGAAGAGTGGCCAGAAAAAAGCCATTGCTTAAAGAAAAAAATAAGCAAACACATTTGGTGTTCGCCAAAAGGCATGTGGGAGACTCCCCAAACATATGGAAGAAGGTACTCTGGTCATATGAGACTAAAATTGAGCTTTTTGGCCATCAACGAAAACGTTATGTCTGGCGCAAACCCAACACCTCTCATCACCCAGAGAACACCATCCCCACAGTGAAGCATGGTGGTGGCAGCATCATGCTGTGGGGATGTTTTTCATCGGCAGCGACTGGGAAACTGGTCAGAATTGAAGGAATGATGGACGGCGCTAAATACAGGGAAATTCTTGAGGGAAACCTGTTTCAGTCTTCCAGAGATTTGAGACTGGGACGGAGGTTCACCTTCCAGCAGGACAATGACCCTAAGCATACTGCTAAAGCAACACTTGAGTGGTTTAAGGGGAAACATTTAAATGTCTTGGAATGGCCTAGTCAAAGCCCAGACCTCAATCCAATTGAGAATCTGTGGTATGATTTAAGATTAAGATTGCTGTACACCAGCAGAACCCATCCAACTTGAAGGAGCTGGAGCAGTTTTGCCTTGAAGAATGGGCAAAAATCCCAGTGGCTAGATGAGCCAAACTTATAGAGACATACCCCAAGAGACTTGCAGCTGTAATTGCTGCAAAAGGTGGCTCCACAAAGTATTCACTTTGGGGGGGTGAATAGTAATGCACGCTCAAGTTCTTGTTTGTTTCACAAAAAAAATTTTTTTGCATCTTCAAAGTGGTAGGCATGTTGTGTAAATCAAATGATACAACCCCCCCCCAAAATCAATTTTAATTCCAGGTTGTAAGGCAACAAAATAGGAAAAATGCCAAGGGGGGGAATACTTTCGCAAGTCACTGTAAGTAGTGTTTGGAATGATAACAATAATATAATATATACCAACTGAGCTACAAAGAACCACAATAACGATAACAACATTCCTAGCTTGGGCTATTACTCAGTCCCAGTCACTAGCCTGAAAGGGTTTTGTAACATCCGTCTTTGGCAACAACAGTCAAACTGTCTTGACTGACTCAGTCAATCCCATAGCCTGTTGGTTTGGTAACGTCGGTCTTTGGCCTCCCGTTATGTTGGAATGTGGTTGTTGTTTTGTCGTTGCAGACGGAACAAAGCGGCAGTTGAGACGTGTTGATGGGGTCCAGTGGTTAATTAGAATGCTGTTGGAAACTGTCCTCCCCTTCAGGGCCAGACAATGAGAGTGAGTGAGTGAGTGAGTGAGTGAGTGAGTGAGTGAGTGAGTGAGTGAGTGAGAGAGGATGGTTCCTATAGTCCTAACAATAGAGGCATCCAGGGCCAGCTGTCATATGTCATTACGTGAGATGGCACAGCATCGTTACTCATCTCCCAATCTTCTCTTGATATTGGCACAGTCTGTTCCCAGATGACCCCGGTGGAACAATGGAGCGATGCGCCAGCCGCACATTCCTCAGCCGCATGCTTTGCTCCATAATGGCTGCCGTGGATGGTTCAGCTAATGCTGCCACCACCTCCTCAGTTCTGCCCCCAACCCTCCATATTATATTTTTATCTGTTATGGGCTGTGAAGTGGAGCATGGTGGGTGCAGTTAGTAATGGTGCTCTCTGTGTGCCAGCCCCAGCCAGGTCTGTCTGCTGAAGTGGAGAGATAGACAGAACAGGTGTCAGGGAGAGATGGAGGTGGAGATGGCCCCAGGTTGGGTTGGTAGAGAGACTGTGGGAGATGTCGGCCCACTCATTCATGCAGTGTAGTGGCTGGCTGTTAGGGGGACTCAGCCAGGCTTCTGTTATGTGTGTCAGTAAGACCTCAGTAAGAGCCAATGACTTAAAAGGTGCACTTACATTTTTTCTACTAATGAATCATGGTATTGTTCCGTATTCACCAAAGTAGCTTGAAGTACTTTTATGTCTCCCAACTGCAATGTTATTATCTGCACCCAAGCTCAGTCTGTACCCCTTTGTCGAGTGGGAGAACATGTCTATTTGAAGAATGACGCTCCCATTTTATAATAATAATAATGTGCCATTTAGCAGACGCTTTTATCCAAAGTGACTTACAGTAATGCGTGCATTTTTTTTTTTTTAATGTTTTTTTTTTTGTGTATGGGTGGTCCCGGGGATCGAACCCACTACCTTGGCGTTACAAGCGCCGTGCTCTACCAGCTGAGCTACAGAGGACCACAGTCATCCCTGTGTTGACGAATCACAGCGTATATTTTCATAGCTGCACCTTTGGCTACAACCGTCACTACAGTCTGAGCCTGTATTTATTTCCCTATGACTGGTGCTGCTCTGGGTTGCCGTGGGTTACCAACTGACGTCCTGAGAGGATAGGGAGGCCCTCGGTCCTTTTGACAGATTGGCGGGTCAGGGGATGGACAAAAGCCGATTTTCCCTCAAAATGTGAATGTGTAGACGAGTTTGCACGCAATAAACCCAGCTAAGGTTCTCAAAGTTAAGCAAACAAAGCCTGTTGACACAGACCTCCTTTAGCTTCCCAGATTCTTTCCATCATACTTCAGTACAGTTAAGAGACGCTTTAAGCCAATAAGATTCCTTCTTCTTTCCGGCGAGACCCTCCCCTCTCTGTCCCTGTGCATCTGGTGCCGATGGGGGATTGTTCCTGTCTGTGAAAGAGTGGACAGTGAGCTGTGTGGGTGTGTGTGCGCACTCCTCCACCACTGACTGTGGCCTTAAGGGCCTGCAGGGAGTGTTTGGGGTCACCAAGCAGCCAGCTAACATTCCAGAATTCAGTGTTCTAGAGCTCATTCCTCAGTCTGCCTTCCAAGCATTCAAACTCCCCCTATCACCTCTCCCGCTCTCCCTTCCTTTCTTCCTCTCTCTATCAAGTCTCTCTTCCTTTCTTCCCCTCTCTATCAAGTCTCTCTTCCTTTCTTCCCCTCTCTATCAAGTCTCTCTTCCTTTCTTCCCCTCTCTATCAAGTCTCTCTTCCTTTCTTCCCCTCTCTATCAAGTCTCTCTTCCTTTCTTCCCCTCTCTATCAAGTCTCCCTTTCTTTGTCGTGCCTTTTCTCTCTCTTATCACCTCTCCTCTGCAGCCACTCACACGCCACGTCTCTGAAAGGTCATTGGGAGCTAGTTGAGGCTGGTGGCCTCTGAGCCTGGAGTGTGAGGCCCTCCTGTAGCTCAGTTGGTGGAGCATGGCGCTTGCAATGCAAGGGTTGTGGGTTCGATTCCCACGGGGGGCCAGTATGAAAAATGTATGCACTCACTAATTGTAAGTCGCTCTGGATAAGAGCGTCTGCTAAATGACTAAAATATCAATTGGATCACTAAAAAAAATGAGTAGGAGTATAGGACACATTTGAATGCCCCTTTGTATGTACATCATATTAGTGTCATTAACCGTCCAGCCAGGAGTCACAGGAGACTGAAGAAGACTGGAGAGGGGTCTCTTTCTTTCTCTCTCTGTCTCTCTTTCCTCCATGTTCTCATGTCACTCATGTTAAAACCTAACAGGCTGATAATGGCCTCCCTAGCGCTAATGAAGGTCAGAGGATACACTGAGTCCTGGCTGGTCTACTCTGTCTACTCTATAATGAGAAGAAGATTATTTCTTATCACATCTCTGTCTAGAGACATTAAAGAGAGACTTTAATGTCATGTGTGTTCATGTGCAGACTTGTGTTCATGTGCATTTAAATGGGAAATATTGAGCTACTGTGTCTCTGTGTGTCTCTGTGTCTCTCTCTGTGTGTCTCTGTGTCTCTCTCTGTGTGTCTCTGTGTCTCTCTCTGTGTGTCTCTGTGTCTCTCTCTGTGTCTCTCTCTGTGTGTCTCTGTGTGTCTCTGTGTCTCTCTCTGTGTGTCTCTGTGTCTCTCTCTGTGTGTCTCTGTGTCTCTCTCTGTGTGTCTCTGTGTCTCTCTCTGTGTGTCTCTCTCTGTGTGTCTCTGTGTCTCTCTCTGTGTGTCTCTGTGTGTCTGTGTGTCTCTGTGTCTCTCTGTGTGTCTCTGTGTCTCTCTCTGTGTCTCTCTCTGTGTGTCTCTGTGTGTCTCTCTGTGTGTCTCTGTGTCTCTCTCTGTGTGTCTCTGTGTCTCTCTCTGTGTGTCTCTGTGTCTATCTCTGTGTCTCTCTCTGTGTGTCTCTGTGTGTTTCTTTGTATGTGTGTGTTTTTGTTTCTCGTCTGTATGTTGTTGTGGACAGTTATTCCCAGACTCATGCTTCACTCTACCAATGTCCCAAGCACGTTTCACAATAAAACCAAAGTAGAACCACTAGCTAGATGTATTTAGAGTTATTTGCACTACTCCTCAAAAGTGGTCAGGAGAACTCCAGAGAAAAGACAGACCAACTTAGAAGAAAAGCTTTCAAAGAAAAGCTATAGTCCACCCACCATATTG
Organism: Coregonus lavaretus; assembly: GCF_964263955.1. Classification (NCBI taxonomy): domain Eukaryota; kingdom Metazoa; phylum Chordata; class Actinopteri; order Salmoniformes; family Salmonidae; genus Coregonus; species Coregonus lavaretus. Next base: position 30,666,450 of record NC_140004.1, read on the forward strand.
TGGTGTGGAAATGACCTTAATCACAGTGTGTCTATATGTCCGTGGTCAGAACAAGGCACTGGACACCCGTGAGATGGTGTACAGTACCATGGGCACTCGCTCACACAAACACACACATGGACCAGGGCTCCCCAAGCTGCAGTCTAAAATTATAGCTGGGCCTACTGTGCAATCACAAGCATACAGGCTGCAGGCTCAGAGCCCAGAGCCAAACAGCACAGCAGCTCTCTCTCTCGCTCTCGCTCTCTCTCTGTGGCTAACATGGCTCCTGTCTTCTCTCTCCAGAATACACCAGTAAACCTAATTAGCACTGCTACTTCTCCCAGCACACATGTGTCTCTATTCTCGATTCCACAGCCCCTTTGCCTAGAGTTTGTATTGAGAGGCATTGTACTTGTTGTGAGTGCTCTAACCCCAAGTATTTTGGAAGGTAATGGATGGAGGGTGTTTAAGGATGGGGTAACCTGCCAATGTGTGTGTGGAGCACGTCACAGGGGTTTGTCCCAAAGTGAACTGGGGTGTACTGTGTTCAGGTTTGCCTCCTCAGCCGAGAGTGGAGGTGTGGAGATGGAGGGCTGAGAGTGAAGGTGTGGAGATGGAGGGCTGAGAGTGGAGGTGTGGAGATGGAGGGCTGAGAGTGGAGGTGAGGAGATGGAGGGCTGAGAGTGGAGGTGAGGAGATGGAGGGCTGAGAGTGGAGGTAAGGAGATGGAGGGCTGAGAGTGGAGGTGAGGAGATGGAGGGCTGAGAGTGGAGGTGTGGAGATGGAGGGCTGAGAGTGGAGGTGTGGAGATGGAGGGCTGAGAGTGGAGGTGTGGAGATGGAGGGCTGAGAGTGGAGATGGAGAGCTGAGAGTGGAGGTGTGGAGATGGAGGGCTGACAGTGGAGGTGAGGAGATGGAGGGCTGACAGTGGAGGTGAGGAGATGGAGGGCTGAGAGTGGAGGTGTGGTGACGGAAGGCTGAGAGTGGAGGTGTGGAGATGGAGGGCTGAGAGTGGAGGTGTGGAGATGGAGGGCTGAGAGTGGAGGTGTGGAGATGGAGGGCTGAGAGTGGAGGTGTGGAGATGGAGGGCTGAGAGTGGAGGTGTGGAGATGGAGGGCTGAGAGTGGAGGTGTGGAGATGGAGGGCTGAGAGTGGAGGTGTGGAGATGGAGGCCTGAGAGTGGAGGTGTGGTGACTGAAGGCTGAGAGTGGAGGTGTGGAGATGGAGGGCTGAGAGTGGAGGTGTGGAGATGGAGGGCTGAGAGTGGAGGTGTGGTGATGGAGGGCTGAGAGTGGAGGTGTGGAGATGGAGGGCTGAGAGTGGAGGTGTGGTGACGGAAGGCTGAGAGTGGAGGTGTGGAGATGGAAGGCTGAGAGTGGAGGTGTGGAGATGGAGGGCTGAGAGTGGAGGTGTGGAGATGGAGGGCTGAGAGTGGAGGTGTGGTGATGGAGGCCTGAGAGTGGAGGTGTGGTGACGGAATGCTGAGAGTGAAGGTGTGGAGATGGAGGGCTGAGAGTGGAGATGGAGGGCTGAGAGTGGAGATGGAGGTCTGAGAGTGTAGGTGTGGAGATGGAGGGCTGAGAGTGGAGGTGTGGAGATGGAGGGCTGAGAGGGGAGGTGTGGAGATGGAGGGTTGAGAGTGGAGGTGTGGTGATGGAGGGTTGAGAGTGGAGGTGTGGAGATGGAGGGCTGAGAGTGGAGGTGTGGAGATGGAGGGTTACTGCAGATGATGCCCCTTCTTTCAGTCGCCTTACAGTACTACGACAGACAACATCTTCAGGGATGAGCCAAAGCCTGGGAGATGGGATGTAGACAGCCATGTACAGTTGAAGTCTGAAGTTTACATACACCTTAGCCAACTACATTTAATTTCAGTTTTTCACAATTTCTGACATTTAATCCTGGTAAAAATTCCCTGTCTTAGGTCAGTTAGGATCACCACTTTATTTTAAGAATGTGAAATGTCAGAATAATAGTAGAGAGAATGATTTATTTCAGCTTTTATTTCTTTCATCACATTCCCAGTGGGTCAGAAGTTTACATACACTCAATTAGTATTTGGTAGCATTGCCTTTAAATTGTTTAACTTGAGTCAAACGTTTCGGGTAGCCTTCCACAAGCTTCCCACAATAAGTTGGGTGAATTTTGGCCATTTCCTTCTGACAGAGCTGGTGTAACTGAGTCAGGTTTGTAGGCCTCCTTGCTCGCACACGCTTTTTCAGTTCTGCCCACAAATGTTCTATAGGATTGAGGTCAGTGCTTTGTGATGGCCACTCCAAAAAGTATTTGATCCCCTACTGATGTTGTACGTTTGCCCACTGACAAAGAAATGATCAGTCTATAATTTTAATGGTAGGTTTATTTGAACAGTGAGAGACAGAATAACAACAAAAAAATCCAGAAAAAGGCATGCTATAAATTGATTAGCATTTTAATGAGGGAAATAAGTATTTGACCCCCTCTCAATCAGAAAGATTTCTGGTTCCCAGGTGTCTTTTATACAGGTAACGAGCTGAGATTAGGAGCACACTCTTAAAGGGAGTGCTCCTAATCTCAGTTTGTTACCTGTATAAAAGACACCTGTCCACAGAAGCAATCAATCAGATTCCAAACTCTCCACCATGGCCATGACCAAAGAGCTCTCCAAGGATGTCAGGGACAAGATTGTAGACCTACACAAGGCTGGAATGGGCTACAAGACCATCGCCAAGCAGCTTGGTGAGAAGGTGACAACAGTTGGTGCGATTATTTGCAAATGGAAGAAACACAAAAGAACTGTCAATCTCCCTCGACCTGGGGCTCCATGCAAGATCTCACCTTGTGGAGTTGCAATGATCATGAGAACGGTGAGGAATCAGCCCAGAACTACACGGGAGTATCTTGTCAATGATCTCAAGGCAGCTGGGACCATAATCACCAAGAAAACAATTGGTAACACACTACGCCGTGAAGGACTGAAATCCTGCAGCGCCCGCAAGGTCCCCCTGCTCAAGAAAGCACATATACAGGGCCGTCTGAAGTTTGCCAATGAACATCTGAATGATTCAGAGGAGAACTGGGTGAAAGTGTTGTGGTCAGATGAGACCAAAATCGAGCTCTTTGGCATCAACTCAACTCGCCGTGTTTGCAGGAGGAGGAATGCTGCCTATGACCCCAAGAACACCATCCCCACCGTCAAACATGGAGGTGGAAACATTATGCTTTGGGGGTGTTTTTCTGCTAAGGGTACAGGACAACTTCACCGCATCAAAGGGACGATGGACGGGGCCATGTACCGTCAAATCTTGGGTGAGAACCTCCTTCCCTCAGCCAGGGCATTGAAAATAGGTCGTGGATGGGTATTCCAGCATGACAATGACCCAAAACACACGGCCAAGGCAACAAAGGAGTGGCTCAATAAGAAGCACATTAAGGTCCTGGAGTGGCCTAAGCCAGTCTCCAGACCTTAATCCCATAGAAAATCTGTGGAGGGAGCTGAAGGTTCGAGTTGCCAAACTTTAGCCTCGAAACCTTAATGACTTGGAGAAGATCTGCAAAGAGGAGTGGGACAAAATCCCTCCTGAGATGTGTGCAAACCTGGTGGCCAACTACAAGAAACGTCTGAGCTCTGTGATTGCCAACAAGGGTGTTGCCACCAAGTGGTAAGTCATGTTTTGCAAATCAATTTATAACATTTTTGACATGCGTTTTTCTGGATTTTGTTGTTGTTATTCTGTCTCTCACTGTTCAAATAAACCTACCATTAAAATTATAGACTGATCATGTCTCTGTCAGTGGGCAAACGTACAAAATCAGCAGGGGATCAAATACTTTTTTCCCTCACTGTACCTTGACTTTGTTGTCCTTATGCCAGTTTGCCACAACTTTGGAAGTATGCTTGGGTTCATTGTCCATTTGCGACCAAGCTTTAACTTCCTGACTAATGTTTTGAAATGTTGCTTCAATATATCCACATAATTTTCCTTCCTCATGATGCCATCTATTTTGTGAATTGCACCAGTCCCTCCTGCAGCAAAGCACCCCCACAGCATGATGCTGCCACCCCCGTGCTTCACGGTTGGGATGGTTTTCTTCGTCTTGCAAGCATCCCCCTTTTTCCTCCAAACATAACAATGGTCATTATGGCCAAACAGTTCTATTTTTGTTTCATCAGACCGGAGGACATTTCTCCAAAAAGTACAATCTTTGTCCCCATGTGCAGTTGCAAACCATAGTCTGGCTTTTTTATGGCAGTTTTGGAGCAGTGGCTTCTTCCTTGCTGAGCGGCCTTTCAGGTTATGTCGATATAGGACTTGTTTTACTGTGGATATAGATAGTTTTGGACCTGTTTCCTCCAGCATCTTCACAAGGTCCTTTGCTGTTGTTCACTTTTCGCACCAAAGTACGTTCATCTCTAGGAGACAGAACGCGTCTCCTTCCTGAGCGGTATGACGGCTGCGGGGTCCCATGGTGTTTATACTTGCGTACTATTGTTTCTACAGATGAAAGTGGTACCTTCAGGCGTTTGGAAATTGCTCCCAAGGATGAACCAGACTTGTGGAGGTCTACAATTCTTTTTCTGAGGTCTTGGCTGATTTCTTTTCATTTTCCCATGATGTCAAGCAATGAGGCACTGAGTTTGAAGGTAGGCCTTGAAATACATCCACAGGTACACCTCCAAATGACTCAAATTATGTCAATTAGCCTATCAGAAGCTTCTAAATCCATGAAATCATTTTCTGGAATTTTCCAAGCTGTTTAAAGGCACAGTCAACTTAGTGTATGTAAACTTCTGACCCACTGGAATTGTGATACAGTGAATTATAAGTGAAATAATCTGTCTGTAAACAATTGTTGGAAAAATTACTTGTGTCATGCACAATGTAGATGTCCTAACCGACTTGCCAAAACTATTGTTTGTTAACAAGAAATTTGTGGAGTGGTTGAAAAACGAGTTTCAATGACTCCAACCTAAGTGTATGTAAACTTTGCATTGTGTAATTTGTGTCCTTGTATTGAACATATGGAATGTGTATGTGTGCTTGTGTCAGTACCTGAGTGTGGGTATCTACCAGTGTGTATTAGTGGGCATCTAGGTGTGAGTGAGTGTGTGTGTTGTAGGGCAGGCTATGCTGGCTGTGTTAGCAGCAGCACTGCAGTACAGGGACAGCTTGTTGAAGATCTGAAGTGGGTCATCTAGCTACAGCTACAGTATAGACTAGCTAGCTACCATTCTCTCCCTGAGTGGAGAAGCTGCTGTTCCACAGCCTGGGATGATCCTCCAGAGCAGGGCTTTACCATCAAGATACCTGGCTGGCTGCACACCTACCCAGATAGCTCTACCCTCACCTCCCATGGTATGACACGGTGAGTCTCATGGGTTGGATTTGATATGGCTTATATTGCGGCTTTTGATTTAATTTGATGTATGGATTTTTGCTTGTATCTTCTTGCTCTTTACCATCGGAGCATGTGTTTCATTACGAAGCAGAGAAGTAAAATGCAATTGGGAAAAGCAACTAGGTAGTACATGCGGATCAATCATTTTGTAGTTTTCTTCTTGATCAAGCATATCATCCCTTATGATGAAATTGACTTACAAAATGTCTTTGTATTGGAGTCTTTGTGGTGTTTACTGTTTAAGAGGTTAGAATGATTGTCTTCGTCTAACTGCACAGAGATCACTCACTCATCTCATATCTGGAAGGCAAACACAAGTTTTTGTTGCACGTTTGTTCCATCATAGAGCTGTGTTTGGGACTGTGTCTATCTAATGGACAGGCGTCCAATGGTTGACTTTCTGGCTGCTGTGATATCCTCCGTAGTTGAAATGAGCAGGACAGCCTTGATGATGCAACAATCATCTGCCTTGTCTCCGAGCGTTTCTGTGGTTCTCTGACAGGAGGGTGCTGTGCTTTGAAGGAACACATCTCTCTCATGCCTTTTTCAACTCTGTTTCTGGGCTCCAAGACATTTCATGTCCAAACGTTTGCTGTGTGTGTGTTTGTGTGTCCCGCCTCAGCCTGGCTCTCTGATAGCAGCAAGATGATGCGATACGACAGGTCGTGATTCCAAACACTTACTAATTTCCCAGGCTATGACAACATAATCCTGGTTTGATACATGGGGAGGCAGTTTTTGGTCGTTGCTGCCGGATTGTCGTCAACAGTTTTTTTTTTTAATGGTGTTTCTCACTCCGAGGAGGATAGCTTAGCGTGCTGTAACTGATACCAGTCGTCTATGCAAGAGCTTAGAGCTCAAATAGGCCTACTGTCATGTCTAGTGAATGTGGTCACTGCTTTACTTTTAACTCAGAACTGCATAGTACTCATTCTTCAGATTCAATTCAGAAACAATATTTTCTTCTGATAGAATAATCCAGGGCTGAATAATAATGTTTTGTCATGCACGTCTATAGAGAGAATGGTAAACTAGAACATCACTTACGTTTGTAGTCTAATACTTCAAATGAGTCATGTATGATCCATGTGACGGGCTCCTTCTCTTTACTCAGTTGAATGTCTGGAGGTTTCTGTTGGATGGTTGTGGTAGGAGGATGCCAATGAAAAAGGATTATAACATCCGCCCCCCAACAAGTGCTAGCAAGGGTACTCACGCTGTTGCTGCATACTGGAATAGGATCCCCCTGTCCTCCTCTATCGCTTTGTGTTTTTATGCTGGGTTTAGAACAGGTACTATAAACCCGCTGGCAGCATGCAGGCAGCAGCATCTCAGTAATGTGAGAGATGTAAGGACCTTGCAGACATATGGGGCTTGGAATTCCACTGAAGTGTTCCCTAATCTCCACAACATGGGAGGAATTTGTAGGCCTTGTTTGTTCGATAGAAGATGGCAGCCTGTGCTTCTGCAGTGCACCAAGTGGGTCTTGGTTTGGCACACAGTGTTTGCTGCAGATCAGTGGGACACTGACTGGAATAATTTTTTTTGGGGGGACTGGAAGAGTTTGGAGGAAGATGGCGCTGCAGTGGATAGCAGCCGCTTTACGGGCTATTTTGTGTGTTTTTTTACGCTGATCTTAACTTTTTAAGAAAACAGCTTCTAGACATCAGAACAGCAATCCCTAACCTCAATTTGGCCAGAGGTTTTTACTTCAATGAGCCGGCATCCTGACGAGACTACGTCGGCGAGCAAATAGACCGCCAATGCCCTCTGTTCTATTGGCAAACTGGATGAGCTCCATTCAAGACTATCCTATCAACGGGAACGGAAAAAAACGGTAATATCCTATGTTTCTCAGAGTTGTGGCTGAACGAGGACATGGATATATACAGTACCTTCAGAAAGTATTCACACTCCTTGACTTTTTCCACATTTTGTTGTCTTACAAGAAAGTGGGATTAAAATGGATTTAATTGTCATGTTTTGTCAACGATCTACAAAAAATACTCTTAACATTCAAAGTGGAAGAACAATTTTAACATTTGTAAAAAATTCATTAAAAACAAAACTCTATATCTTGATTAGATAAGTATTCAACCCCCTGAGTCAATAAATGTTAGAATCACCTTTGGCAGCGTTTACAGGTGTGTCTTTCTTGCCAGGTGCTCAGTTTGGTCGGACAGCCAGCTCTAGGCAGTGTCTGGTTAGTTCCATATTTTTTCAATTTTCCATTTCCCCTGTGCTCTTGGAAACTTTCAATACTCTAGAAATTGTTTTATATCCTTCCCCAGATATATGCCTCATCACAATTATATCTCTGAGATCAACGGACAGTTCCTAAACTTCATGGTATAGTTTCTGCTCTGACATGCACTGTCAACTGTGAGACCTTATATAGACAGGTGTTTCTTTCTAAATCATGTCCAAACTATTTAATTGGGCACAGGTGGACTCCAATCAAGTTGGAGTGACATCTCAAGGATAATCAAAGAAAATTGAATGCACCTGAGCTCTATTTGAAGTGTCATAGCAAAGGAGTGGACACCTGCTCATTCCAAAATCATTGGCTTTAATATAGAGTTAGTCCCCCCTTTGCTGCTATAACAGCTTCCACTCTTCTGGGAAGGCTTTCCACTAGATGTTGGAACGTTACTGCGGGGACTTGCTTCCATTCAGCCAAAAGAGCATTAGTGAGGTCGGGCACTGATGTTGGGCGATAAGGCCTGGCTCGCAGTCGGCGTTACAATTCATCCCAAAGGTGTTCGATGGGGTTGAGGTCAGGGCTCTGTGCAGGCCAGTCAAGTTCTTCCACACTGATCTCGACAAACCATTTCTGTATGGACCTCGCTTTGTGCACGGGGGCATTGACATGCTGAAACAGGAACGGGCCTTCCCCAAACTGTTGCCACAAAGTTGGAAGCACAGAATCGTCTAGAATGTCATTGTATGCTGTAGTGTTAAGATTTCCCTTCACTGGAACTAAGGGGCCAAGCCCAAACCATGCAAAACAGCCCCAGACCGTTATTTCTCCTCCACCAAACTTTACAGTTCGGGCAGGTATCGTTCTCCTGGCATCCGCCAAACCCAGATACGTCCTTCGGACTGCCAGATGGTGAAGCGTGATTCATCACTCCAGAGAACGGTTTTCCACTGCTTCAGAGTCCAATGGTGGCGAGCTTTACACAACTCCTGCCGACACTTGGCATCGCGCATGGTGATCTTAGGCTTGTGTGCGGCTGCTTGGCCATGGAAACCCATTTCAGCACTCGGCGGTCCCGTTCTTTGAGCTTGTGTGGCCTACCACTTCGCGGCTGAGCCGTTGTTGCTCCTGGACGTTTCCACTTCACAATAATAGCACTTACAGTTGACCGGGCAGCTCTAGCAAGGCAGAAATTTGATGAATTGACTTGTTGGAAAGGTGGCATCCTATAACGGTGCCACGTTGAAAGTCACTGAGCTCTTCAATACGGGCCATTCTACTGCCAATGTCTATGGAGATTGAATGGCTGTGTGCTCAATTTATACACCTGGCAGCAACGGGTGTGGCTGAAATAGCCGAATCCACTAATTTGAAGGGGTGTCCACATACGTTTGGTCATGTAGTGTATTTAAAGGAGATATTTCTGTATTTCATTTTCAATACATTTGCAAACATTTCTAAAAACATGTTTTCACTTTGTCATTATCGGGTATTGTGTGTAAAAACGATTTAATCCATTTTGAATTCAGCCTGTAACACAACAAAATGTGGAATAATTCAAGGGGTATGAAGGCACTGTATATATACATATTTGTATTATTATTTTTTGGGGGTTGGGATCCCCCCGGAGGTATGGCCCTCCAGAAATGATATGAAATCATAAAATCATTTGAATTACAGGAAATTAGCTTTAAAGCTGCAACATTTTCTCTCAGCCTCATGGCAAAATGCGTAGAATAGCAGGAAATTAGCTCAAGTATTCTTAATAGTAGGGACAATCCTTGTCCAGCAGGGAAACTTTATTTTTATACAAAAAAATACATATTTTGTTGCATTATTTGAGCTTAAAATATACATGTAGGGGAATTTCATAAGGAACATATTTTTGGGGGGGAATTTTCTAAATATTTTCAATATTATTCATTTCCATGTCGGCTCTATACCTGAAAATGCCCTTGTCCGGAGCAAAGGATCCCAATTTCAAACTCTCCAAAAAAGTGTTTAAAATTATCTTATGTAGTTTCTTGCAATAGCCCTCTGTGACTTTTAAATAATATTTCTCTCAAAACTGTGATTCCTAAAAGATGTGTCCGGAGATTTGGTCAACTCTGTCAGATTTGTTTAAAATACTAAATGAATCAGGAATGAGCAGGGTCAGCTTATTACATGTAGTGCAACAAGACCACTCATGGTCTGTAAAGTTCTCTACTTTTGATAGATTTAAACAAACAATATTGGAATCACCATGGTCACAACCATAAACGGTCAACTCCATCTGCCTGATAGATTACGATAGAATATGAATTTTGGTTCAAATATGTTACATTTAATTAGGGTTTAAAGTTCAATACAAACATAAACAAACAAAAAATATATATATATATACAGTGGGGGAAAAAAGTATTTAGTCAGCCACCAATTGTGCAAGATCTCCCACTTAAAAAGATGAGAGAGGCCTGTAATTTTCATCATAGGTACACGTCAACTATGACAGACAAATGGATAATTTTTTTCCCAGAAAATCACATTGTAGGATTTTTAATGAATTTATTTGCAAATTATGGTGGAAAATAAGTATTTGGTCACCATAATTTGCAAATAAATTCATTAAAAATCCTACAATGTGATTTTCTGGGAAAAAAATTCTCCATTTGTCTGTCATAGTTGACGTGTACCTATGATGAAAATGACAGGCCTCTCTCATCTTTTTAAGTGGGAGAACTTGCACAATTGGTGGCTGACTAAATACTTTTTTCCCCCACTGTATATATATATATATTTTTTGTTTATGTTTGTATTGAACTTTTATTTTTGGAAGCAAAAATATCTCCGTCAGCGGCTTGTCAACTCAGTCAGTGATGGCTAACCCCCTTAAAATCGATTTTTTTTCTTTAAATATTCTGAATAAATACTAATCACTGTTTTGCAACATATTCTTAAACAATTGAAGTATTTGCTATGCTAGACCTAAGGGATAATGTTTGCTCTATATATAAATGTTGTTTTATGTTCTTACATGACATAGCTACAGTGGGGAAAAAAAGTATTTAGTCAGCCACCAATTGTGCAAGTTCTTCCACTTAAAAAGATGAGAGAGGCCTGTAATTTTCATCATAGGTACACGTCAACTATGACAGACAAATTGAGAAATTTTTTTCTCCAGAAAATCACATTGTAGGATTTTTAATGAATTTATTTGCAAATTATGGTGGAAAATAAGTATTTGGTCACCTACAAACAAGCAGGATTTCTTGCTCTCACAGACCTGTAACTTATTATTTAAGAGGCTCCTCTGTCCTCCACTCGTTACCTGTATTAATGGCTCCTGTTTGAACTTGTTATCAGTATAAAAGACACCTGTCCACAACCTCAAACAGTCACACTCCAAACTCCACTATGGCCAAGACCAAAGAGCTGTCAAAGGACACCAGAAACAAAATTGTAGACCTGCACCAGGCTGGGAAGACTGAATCTGCAATAGGTAAGCAGCTTGGTTTAAAGAAATCAACTGTGGGAGCAATTCACCCCGTGGGGTCAAAATGATCACAAGAACAGTGAGCAAAAATCCCAGAACCACACGGGGGGACCTAGTGAATGACCTGCAGAGAGCTGGGACCAAAGTAACAAAGCCTAACGTCAGTAACACACTACGCCGCCAGGGACTCAAATCCTGCAGTGCCAGACGTGTCCCCCTGCTTAAGCCAGTACATGTCCAGGCCCGTCTGTAGTTTGCTAGAGTGCATTTGGATGATCCAGAAGAGGATTGGGAGAATGTCATATGGTCAGATGAAACCAAAATATAACTTTTTGGTAAACTCAACTCGTCGTGTTTGGAGGACAAATAATGCTGAGTCGCATCCAAAGAACACCATACCTACTGTGAAGCATGGGGGTGGAAACATCATGCTTTGGGGCTGTTTTTCTGCAAAGGGACCAGGACGACTGATCCGTGTAAAGGAAAGAATGAATGGGGCCATGTATCGTGAGATTTTGAGTGAAAACCTCCTTCCATCAGCAAGGGCATTGAAGATGAAACGTGGCTGGGTCTTTCAGCATGACAATGATCCCAAACACACCGCCCGGGCAACGAAGGAGTGGCTTCGTAAGAAGCATTTCAAGGTCCTGGAGTGGCCTAGCCAGTCTCCAGATCTCAACCCCATAGAAAATCTTTGGAGGGAGTTGAAAGTCTGTGTTGCCCAGCGACAGCGCCAAAACATCACTGCTCTAGAGGAAATCTGCATGGAGGAATGGGCCAAAATACCAGCAACAGTGTGTGAAAACCTTGTGAAGACTTACAGAAAATGTTTGACCTGTGTCATTGCCAACAAAGGGTATATAACAAAGTATTGAGAAACTTTTGTTATTGAACAAATACTTATTTTCCACCATAATTTGCAAATAAATTCATAAAAAATCCTACAATGTGACTTTCTGGGAAAAAAATCTCATTTTGTCTATCATAGTTGACGTGTACCTATGATGAAAATTACAGGCCTCTCTCATCTTTTTAAGTGGGAGAACTTGCACAATTGGTGGCTGACTAAATACTTTTTTCCCCCACTGTATGTCTAAATAGTAAATGCTGGATCATTGACTCATTGTATTTTTCTCCAGGGTGGCGTATGGGTCGTGATTCTTGGGATTTGGCTGCAATCATTCTCCATTATTCTTGGATCATAGGCGACTCTAGGACATTCTGCATTTTAGTACATTCCAGTGGCTTTGAAGACCACTTGCATAACCATCCATTTTCTTCCCATTTTAAATGCAGCTGTTATGGTCTCTAAAATAGATATATTTTCATCAGTTGGAGATTGCCTGGCTCGTTCCTGAGGCTAGTGGACTAATGGTCTCCGTCCCCTGGACTCCACTCCTGTGTTTTTCTCCTAAATTGAGCCCTTCACTGAGGCCCCAGTGGGTTAGACAACAATAGGCTTTATATGAAATATTCCCCATGACTGGCTGGGGCATTCCACCACCAAGCAGTCGATCTGTCCAGAGTAGTTTAGTTGTTAGATAAAAATCTGCACCGATCGAGAGAAAAAACAACAACACTAACCCCAATGATTCAAGGAAATACAAAACCAAGATTGAGTGTTCTCCTGGTATTTGCTAGTGCTCATTTTGTTATTTGGATGGTGCCTGGCCGGCATGCCTGTCATCCCAGCTAACCAGTTGCTGGCACGCAATGTTGATGCTCTTGTCCTACTTTGTTACAGTCAGACTTTCAGCTTAATGAAATATAGAGAGTATATCCGGACGGACCACTAAAGTGTGTAACTAAAACAACTGACTGTTCTATGATGGCATTTCTATGTCAGAGGGCTATGGCTTGATTAGCACTAGGTCTGTGCATTCAGTCAATGTGGTTGGTGGTGTTCCGGTGAATGGGGCCGGGTCTGGTGAGTGGGTGGTGTACTATTCTGGTGATTGGGGCCGGGTCTGGTGGGTAGGTGGTGTGGGTAGTTGGTTTGGTGTTCAGGTGATTGGGGCCTGCGGGTGAAGAGATGCTCCGAGTAATTGCAGTAAAAGCTGGGGAGGAGAGTGTCTCAGAGGGGAGGGGGCATGTGGATAGATTCCTGAAGCACTGAGGACAAGCTTGGCTCTCTCAGGTCTAACCCTGCTGTGGATGCCCTCAGAACAGCCTCATTTCGTTGGGGGATAGACTCTACAAGGTGTCGAAAGCGTTCCACAGGGATGCTGGCCTATGTTGACTCCAATGCTTCCCACAGTTGTGTCAAGTTGGCTGGATGTCCTTTGGGTGGTGGAACATTCTTGATACACACGGGAAACTGTTGAGAGTGAAAACCCCAGCAGCGTTGCTGTTCTTGACACAAACCGGTGTGCCTGGCACCTACTACCATACCCTGTTCAAAGGCACTTAAATATTTTGTCTTGCCCATTCACCCTCTGAATGGCACACATACACAATCCATGTCTCAATTGTCTCAAGGCTTAAAAATCCTTCTTTAACCGGTCTCCTCCCCTTCATCTACACTGATTGAAGTGGATTTAACAAGTTACATCAATAAGGGATCATAGCTTTCACCTGGATTCACCTGGTCAGTCTGTCATGGAAAAAGGTCAGTCTATGTCATGGACAGTTCATCATGTTTTGTACACTCAGTGTACAGGGAATAGGGTGCCATTTCAGTCACAGCCCTGGTCTACCCAGCCTAGTCCTGATTACAGAGCAGGGGCACTGGGCCGCCGTAATCATGTCAGATGGTGTGCCAATGCAGCCGGGGATTGGCAAGATGGCCGCCACATGGCACTGCTGAGGAACGGCCTGCTGTTCTGCCTCTCCAAGGAGGATTCAGGGAGCAGAGTGGTTTTTAGAGGACTCCCCTCCTACATATGCTCATTATGGCTGATGAGGGAGGGGGATATCCTATTTTGCCTGTGTCTGGCTACTCTGACTAGCACCCAGTGAATAACCCTAACCCTAACCCAGTGAATAACCCTAACCCTTACCCAGTGAATAACCCTAACCCAGTGAATAATCCTAACCCAGTGAATAACCCTAACCCTAACCCAGTGAATAACCCTAACCCAGTGAATAACCTTAACCCAGTGAATAACCCTAACCCAGTGAATAACCCTAACCCAGTGAATAACCCTAACCCTAACCCAGTGAATAACCCTAACCCAGTGAATAACCCTAACCCAGGGAATAACCCTAACCCTAACCCAGTGAATAACCTTAACCCAGTGAATAACCCTAACCCAGGGAATAACCCTAACCCAGTGAATAACCCTAACCCAGTGAATAACCTTAACCCAGTGAATAACCCTAACCCAGTGAATAACCCTAACCCAGTGAATAACCCTAACCCTAACCCAGTGAATAACCCTAACCCAGTGAATAACCCTAACCCAGGGAATAACCCTAACCCTAACCCAGTGAATAACCTTAACCCAGTGAATAACCCTAACCCAGGGAATAACCCTAACCCAGTGAATAACCCTAACCCAGTGTATATGTCAAGTGTCAAATGACTGAGGCCATTGAGATTCCTCCTTTTCTTGATGCTCTGCGGGGAACTAGCACAGTCAGATCGGACCTCTTTATTTATGTCGTTCACATTGCTGCTGAGGTATAAAGGAAGAGGGAGAATACCAAGGCTACAATAGGACAGGATTTGTGAGTGTACAGCAAGTATTTTCTGTGCTTTGTGTAGTGTGTACAGTAGCTTTTTCCCTCAGTCACATCACTGAGCTTTTCTAACTTCTGCCTTTCTGTGAGAAAAGCTTACTGGGTGCTTCTGCCTCAAGTGTGTGAGTTCTCATATCAGAGCCAACCCTCTAGCGCTTGTTATCATGGTACATGGTGTTATGGTTGGAAAAGCAGTCCGTTTCTCAGGAGAAAGATGGTTGGCAATACAGTAATGTGTGTGTACTAGAGACAGTGGGAGTGTGGTCCAGGTCTGATTTGCACACATTGGATTAGTGGCATTAATTTCGAGCCAAGCTGGCCCCAGCTGAGCGTGATATCTGTGTGTGTATCCTGATCCAGCAGCATTGTAGAGGGTAGGGAGTGAAAGTTATTTTGGGCTCCCCTCTAGTACTGCAGAGCTCATTGCAGAGAGAGGGTGAGAGAAGGAGAACACTGCACACCCCTCCTCTGCCAAATCTCCCCAGAGCAGAGCCAGTCTGGCTGCAGTGCTCACTCTGCTCCCACACCCTACACTCTATTTTAAGGCTGGCGACCGTGTACTGCTCCCCCTCAATGGATCCCTATATCTCCCTGTGTGGCCCAGAGCATGTGCCTCGGCCCCAACGGACGTTTGCACACAAAGAGCTACTCCAGTCTGACCTGGCAGCTCGTCTTAAGGTGATACTACTGATAACCTCAGTAAATAAGGCAAACACTGGACTCCATTGACTCCTGAATGTGGTAATGTAAGCTTTACACAGACAAGGTCACCAGTTAGGCTACATTTTCGTCAGTTGTTTTCTGTACAGTTGAAAGTGGAGCTGGGCTGTGTATTGTAGTACTGTATAAGTTTCCATGACTTCCTTTCTGAATGTAGATTACCAGGCCACTGAGGCCAAACCCAGGGTGGGGCCCAGGCTGCATTCCAGAGTCAGACACCAGGAAAGCAGAATAGCTCTTCAGCATTTCCTTCCCGTCTAGATACAAGCTGCGTCCCAAATGACACCCTATTTCCTACATAGTGCACTACTTTTGACCAGGGCCCGCACTATATAGGAAATATGGTGCCATTTGGGATGCATCCACACAGTAACAGCCCAGATGCCCAGATTCTCATTCGCATTGTTCATAATAATGCTGTACAAGCAATAAAGCACCTACTTCACATTCGCAACACCTTACACACTATAATACGCTGATGGAAATGTCTGCACAAAAAGCACTGTTGACATTAATATCTATGGTTGTTTGTTATACTGTAACTCCTGAGTCTATTATATCTAGGATCACCATTCTCATGGTGGGCATACCCTAACAGTACACAGAGGCCTGCATACAGTATCTATCTATGGAGTTCAGATAAGGTCTAGCTGTTCACTAGCGGGGAAGCAGATGTTAAAGGTAGAAAGTACCCGTGTTTGGGCCAATTGGAGGGTCTTAAGGTTGAGATGAGACTAAACTGATTTGGCAGCTGCTTAACAGGGGCGGCGGTGGCCGTGACAGCCGTTAGTAAGGCCGCCTGTTCCTGGAATTCTGGGTAATTAGCCTTGGAGCACACCGGACGTCTCTGTCTGAGGGGGACAACAATAAGCCCTTTAGTGTCTCTCTCAGTCTCTGCTGCCTCTCGGGCGCTAATGACAGAGCTGAGACCCTGTCTGCATCCCAAACGGCACCCTATTCCCTATGTATTGCACTACACTTGACCAGTGCCCATTTGGGATGCAGTTGGAGACTCGTTGGACAGAAAGCAGGCTGCTCTACTACAGAGGTGTATTCATTAGGGCACAAAGTAGCAAAAAGTTGTAAAATGTTTTGCAACGGAAAATGAACACGAGCATTTCACATTGGATCCGTTCAGGTAGTCTACACATAATCATAATTTATCTCACTCTCATTAACTCGCTACTGTTACGGAGTCTAGTTGATAGGTAATCGACTAGTTGGACTGTTCCCCAGACTCCACGCGTAGGGATTTGTACAAGGCTGAACAAGGCTATTGAACTGAACATTGGTGTCTGTCTTTATTCCTTAATCCAACATATCATACAGAAACAGCTACTGCCCCTCTCTCTCTCTCTAGTGTTCCGAGCCTGAGGAGGTAGGCCCTAATGGTTAGAGCAGAGGTACAGTATGAGACTACTATAAAGCAGTGGACTATATAGCGAAAAGGGCACCATTTCAGACACAGCCATAGTGTCTGAGAGGAAGAGAGCCAGAATTTAGCTGCCTGATGGTCGGTCAGGCCAGTGACCTGTCTGTTAATAGGCTGACTGGAGCCTGGCAGTTGTCATTCCTCCTTGCTTGTTGTTATTTTAGGTCAAGTTCCTCTGTTGGGGCCTGATGATTCTGCATTCTTCTGCATTTCCTGTTGCACAGGAAGTAGGGTCCGGACAGGGCCAGAGCGGTAGCTGAGACTGTGGGAGGCGGAAGGGGGGAGGGAGAGATGGTTCTAGGGGGCGGCGGAGGGGGAGTAGAGGAGGGTTCGTCTCCAGATGCTGGACCGTTGTTGGAGTAGGGAGCTGAGCTAACTGTGAAAGGGAGCGGTCCTAGCTATAGCACAGGGGCTTAACCACTCAGAGACTCATAGAGAGGAGATAATCCATACTTCATCTGCACACTCCCCTCCCTCCCCACCGCTTTCCTCACCCAGCCAAACCCCAGCCACCTGCAGAGCTACACAACAGACTCAGAGCATGAATAGTGCATGACTTTGAAAATAACATTTTGAGAACTGCATATCCAAACCCAGTAGAAAATCTCTTTCATACCCAATGCCCGGGGACCTGGGAGCTCTTCTGAGCTGGGGAATAGTCAAAGGCAAGCCATATTCACAGCCAGGCAGCTAGGAAGGCACCTCTTCAATATGGCCCCAGCCAAATGGATTTACTCTGCATTCATGATATATGCTCACAGCTCGCTTGAGCACATCATACTAAGTAATTGTTTTTGGTATTTTTAATTTATCCAACAAATGTATGTTTTGAATAAAAATCAGGCTTGTATAAACCAGGGCTTCAAAGCTGGCTTTAGTGTTTTTTAACCAAAGCACTTGGCGTTTAATTTTTTTTGGTGTTTTATCTAATTCTACATGCAGGAAATCTGATCTGGCTTGTTTAAATATTCATGATGAGCTTTCAGCTTGGAGTGTGATCTTAAAGGACTCTCTCTCACACACATACAAACACACACACACCTACACACATGCCATCACAAAGACCCCTGCTGATTTTTATATCACTCATTGTTCTGAGAAAGCAGTAGACCTCCCCTCTCTTTATTAGCCTAATAGTGAGAGAACCCCTTTGTTGAGTGTTATTAATATGTAATTAAAACTAAAACAGTAATTACACAATCCTGTCAGAAGAGATCCTATACTGACCCAGTTCCAATCAAGCACAGCTCTACTACTTAGTTACCTCTCACAGTGTAAAGGAATGGTACTGCACTGAGGCAGAATATATTACTACCTTTAATGACGCTGCTGTCTCTGTCTTTTTCTCTCTCTCTCTCTCTCTCTCTCTCTCTCTCTCTCTCTCTCTCTCTCTCTCTCTCTCTCTCTCTCTCTCTCTCTCTCTCTCTCTCTCTCTCTCTCTCTCTCCCTCTCTCTCTCTCTCTCTGTGTTTATTATGTTTATTGATGCTGCTTTCTCTATCTTTGTGTGTCTCTCTCTCTCTGTTTGTTGTTTATAGTCTGTCTGTCCTGAGTGATGTTTCACCTGTATCTCCAGTCACCTGGTTTTAGTGTAAATCATGGTCACAGGGAGGGTTTTTCACATCCACTTAGTATTACTTAGACGGCTGCCTGACTTTCCTCTCCACCACCATCTGGGCAGGCTAGAAGATCAGTCTGTCTGATCATCATTTCAGTTAAGCTCTGTTTTACCCTGGCTGTGTGAAATGCTGTAGGCACAGATGGAAATAATTTGCTTCTAAGTCTATCCACAGACCCCCAGAAAGAGAAAGCTCTGCATTGACCCTATATAGACAGACGCACGCACAGACACATTCAGCCTGTCCATCCACTATCAGCCCTGCTAGGCTGAGAGAGAGAGAGAGAGAGAGAGAGAGAGAGAGAGAGAGAGAGAGAGAGAGAGAGAGAGAGAGAGAGAGAGAGAGAGAGAGAGAGAGAGAGAGAGAGAGAGAGAGAGAGAGAGAGAGAGAGAGAGAGAGAGAGAGAGAGAGAGAGAGAGAGAGAGAGAGAGAGAGAGAGAGAGAGAGAGAGAGAGAGAGAGAGAGAGAGAGAGAGAGAGAGAGAGAGAGAGAGAGAGAGAGAGAGAGAGAGAGAGAGAGAGAGAGAGAGAGAGAGAGAGAAGAAGAGAGAGAGAGAGAGAGAGAGAGAGAGAGAGAGAGAGAGCTGCCTCTCGAATATCACATTTCTTTCATCAGAGAGAAAGGAATAATAAATAACAGGTCCTGATAGATTTATCCATGCAGCACAATAGCTCTATGGTTATGAGACACAGATATATCCAGTCCTCCCCTTATCTCACCACTGAGTTGAAGGTTGGCTGTAAGTCTGCTGGGCTTTCTCTGACGGAGAGCCCTGGGCCTAGCCTGGTTATAAATCTTGACGCCAAACAACTGCCTACTATATGTGTATGGCTGGGGCTAGGTCTGTCTGTGTTTGTACGGCTGGGTCTTTACGGGGTTAGCTCACACGCAAGCCGTAAAAAGTTGGTCAGCGGCCGGTGGTGTAATGGCATCAGAATGAGTGCATATTTGAAAAGCAGCAGCCATTATCTTGATGTACTGCATGGCCGTTGTGTTATGCCTTGTCTGTGACTGACTGGAGAAATATGGTAGCGTTTTGCTGACATCTCGGCCCTTTGTAAAGGATCCTGTCTCTCTGGGGATATTAGGTACAGTATCTGTGGTAATAGGCGGGAGGGGGGGCCTGTTATGAGCTCTCCACTGTATCTGCCTGCAAGTCTGTTTCCCTCTCACACAGGGAGTTAGGGGGAGGAGGCTCCGTTCCTCTTTTCCTCCCCTCTTGTCTGTAAATTCCATGTATTGAGATATCCTGCGGCAGCCGAACAATGAGCCTCGTAGTATTACTAGCTAACAACAAGTAGAACATATGTCCCTCTCCATCCCTTCAGAGCTCACACAGACCTCACATGAACTGAGCTTCTGGCAACAGTCCCTCTCTTTCCCCCCGGTCCGGTCCTCCACCCCCATCCCTCCACCATCCTCCCCTGATGGGGGGGGGGGGGGTCTTACACACCCCTTGCTACAGGCCTAAAGTTACGCCATCATCACATCCACAACCCCCCGCCATCCTCCATCATCCATTCCCTGCTACCGCTAATCTCTGTCTCCAGCGGAGGGTGTATTCCTCCCGCGTCTCTCCGCCACGTCACGCCCCCTAGCCAATCAAACAACCCCGCCACGAGCACTGACCCCTCCCAGAAGGCCTGGGCCCATTGTTTTACTGCTGCTGCCTCCATGTCATACCATGGCTACAGTTGGACTTATTTTCCCTAATTTCCTCTCCATTCCCCCCATCCCCTCTCTTCTCCTCTCCAATATGTTATGTGAAATCTGCAGCTTTATATAAATTATTTATCCTCATGTTGGTTAGCCTGTCGGTGTTTGAGAGAATATGCAGTGAGAACTGTCAGCGCTGATTGCAGCCCAGAACCAAGTCTGACTGCAAGCCATGAAGTGTGAGGAATGCTTGGAAAGTGTGACTGTTTTTTCTCAGCCAATGAATCAGAATGAACATCAGCCCTGCAGCCCTGCAGACATTAGGGTCATATCAGATGTTGCTATGGGTTGGGTTGAGTTTCCATTAGTAGTTAGCTAGCTAGTTCCATCACAGTGGGGGAAAGGGACTGTGATCTCCTGTTGTGAGGCCACCAGACAGACCTCAGCTTGTGTTCCAGACAGGTTTTTAAATTTGACTCAACACTTCATGAAAGTCAGAGGTGGCCTCTGTGTGTGTCTAGCGGCTAGCCCATCAACATGTCCAGTCAACCAAGTTTTATCCAGACTCTTTAGCACAAAATAACAAAAGCGGTGGCGAGGATGGTGATGGGGATGGTGGTGGTGGAGGGGCTTCTGGGAAGTGGTAAGAAAAGGTCTAAAAAAAGGGGGGTTGTGGCTGGGGAGAAGAGAGGAGTGACGCAGGGCAGGCCTGTGAAACGAGGAGGCCATGCGTGAGATGGGAGCGAGAAGGGAGGGGGGAGAGAGAGCGATAGAGAGAGAATGAGAGATTTGGCTCAGGATCACTCACCAGAGGAGGGCAGATTAAAGTCCCATCATGCTCGGATGCATCGTCAGGGTTTTGGTCTTCTCCCCTGTAGCGGCGGGCATGAGTGTGTGTGTGTGTTACCTCATGTCACTCCACTGGGCCGAGTGTGTATTTGAGTGTGTGTGTGTATCTCTGAGTGTGTATGGTACCTCATGTCCCAGTCGCTCCACTGGGCTGAGTGTGTGTCTCCACTCCCAGCTTAGTCAAATCAAATCAAAGTTTATTGGTCGCGTACACAGATTTGCAGGTGTTATAGCAGGTGCAGTGAAATGCTTATGTTACTAGCGCCAACAGTGCAGTAGAATGTCTCGCAAATACAAAAATAATCAAAAATCTAAACAAGAATTCAAGAAATGACAAAACGAGTCCAATTTACAATCCAGAGTTGATATATTAGTGAGCGTGTGTCCGAATCCAGAATATAAATACGTGGTGTGTACAGTAGTAGGTATATTAGGATGAGCTACAGTGCATTCGGAAAGTATTCAGACCCCTTCACTTTTTCCACATTTTGGTACGTTACAGCCTTATTCTAAAATTGATAACATTAATACACACAATACCCAATAATGACAAAGCGAAAACTGGTTTTTAGATACAGTTGAAATCGGAAGTTTACATACACTTAGGTTGGACTCATTAAAATGTTTTTCAACCACATCACAAATTTCTTGTTAACAAGCTATAGTTTTGGCAAGTCGGTTAGGACATCTCCTTTGTGCATGACACAAGTAATTTGTCCAACAATTAGTTACAGACAGATTATTTCACTTATAATTCACTGTATCACAATTCCAGTGGGTCAGACATTTACATACACTAAGTTGACTGTGCCTTTAAACAGCATGGAAAATTCCAGAAAATGATGTCATGGCTTTAGAAGCTTCTGATAGGCTAATTGACATAATTTGAGTCAATTGGAGGTGTTCCTGTGGATGTATTTCAAGGCCTACCTTCAAACACAGTGACTCTTTGCTTGACATCATGGGAAAATCAAAAGAAATCAGCCAAGACCTCAGACCTCACGTACTTTGGTGATAAAAGTGCAAATCAATCCCAGAACAACAGCAAAGGACCTTGTGAAGATGCTGGAGGAAACCGGTACAAAAGTATCTATATCCACAGTAAAACGAGTCCTATATCGACATAACCTGAAAGGCCGCTCAGCAAGGAAGAAGCCACTGCTCCAAAACCGCCATAAAAAAACCAGACTACGGTTTGCAACTGCACATAGGGACAAAGATCGTACTTTTTGGAGAAATGTCCTCTGGTCTGATGAAACAAAAATAGAACTGTTTGGCCATAATGACCATCGTTATGTTTGGAGGAAAAAGGGGGACCTTGCAAGCCGAAGAACACCATCCCAACCGTGAAGGACGGGGTTGGCAGCATCGTGCTTTGGGGGTGCTTTGCTGCAGGAAGGACTGGTGCACTTCACAAAATAGATGGCATCATGAGGAAGGAAAATTATGTGGATATATTGAAGCAACATCTCAAGACATCAGTCAGGAAGTAAAAGCTTGGTCGCAAATGGGTCTTTCAAATGGACAATGACCCCAAGCATACTTCCAA
The DNA here is from genome assembly GCF_964263955.1 of Coregonus lavaretus. NCBI lineage: Eukaryota > Metazoa > Chordata > Actinopteri > Salmoniformes > Salmonidae > Coregonus > Coregonus lavaretus. Next base: position 30,688,991 of record NC_140004.1, read on the forward strand.
AGTTGTGGCAAAATGGCTTAAGGACAACAAAGTCAAGGTATTGGAATGGCCATCACAAAGCCCTGACCTCAATCCTATAGAACATTTGTGGGCAGAACTGAAAAAGCGTGTGCGAGCAAGGAGGCCTACAAACCTGACTCAGTTACACCAGCTCTGTCAGGAGGAATGGGCAAAAATTCACCCAACTTATTGTGGGAAGCTTGTGGAAGGCTACCCGAAACGTTTGACCCAAGTTAAACAATTTAAAGGCAATGCTACCAAATACTAATTGAGTGTTTGTAAACTTCTGATCCACTGGGAATGTGATGAAAGAAATAAAAGCTGAAATAAATCATTCTCTCTACTATTATTCTGACATTTCACATTCTTAAAATAAAGTGGTGATCCTAACTGACCTAAGACAGGGACTTTTTACTAGGATTAAATGTCAGAAATTGTGAAAAACTGAGTTTAAATGTATTTGGCTAAGGTGTATGTAAATCTCCGACTTCAACTGTAAATAATAAAAAAATTAAAACATGAAACCTTATTTACATAAGTATTCAGACCCTCTGCTATGAGAGTTGAAATTGAGGTCAAGTGTGTCCTGTTTCCATTGATCATCCTTGAGATGTTTCTACAACTTGATTGGAGTCCACCTGTGGTAAATTCTATTGATTGGACATGATTTGGAAAGACACACACCTGTTTATGTAAGGTCCCACAGTTGAAAGTGCATGTCAGAGCAAAAAACAAGCCATGAGGTCGAAGGAATTGTCCGTAGAGCTCCGAGACAGGATTGTGTCGAGGTACAGATCTGGGGAAGGGTACCCAAAAAATTCTGCAGCATTAAAGGTCCCCAAGATCACTGGCCTCAATCATTCTTAAATGGAAGAAGTTTGGAACCACCAAGACTCTTCCTAGAGCTGGCGCCCGACCAAACTGAGCAATCAGGGGAGAAGGGCCTTGGTCAGGGAGGTGACCAAGAACCCGATGGAGCTCCAGAGTTCCTCTGTGGAGATGGGAGAATCTTCCAAAAGGACAACCATCTCTGCAGCACTCCACCAATCAGGCCTTTATGGTAGAGTGGCCAGACGGAAGCAACTCCTCAGTAAAAGGCACATGACAGCCTTCTTGGAGTTTGCCAAAATGCACCTAAAGGACTCTCAAACCGTTAGAAACAAGATTCTCTGGTCTGATGAAACCAAGATTGAACTCTTTGGTCTGAATTCCAAGCGTCACTTCTGAAGGAAACCTGGCACCATCCCTACGGTGAAGCATGGTGGTGGCATTATCATGCTTTGACGATGTTTTCCAGCAGCAGGGACTGGGAGACTTGTCAGGATCGAGGCAAAGATGAAAGGAGCAAGGTACAGAGAGATCCTTGATGAAAACCTCCAGAGCACCCAGGACCTCATACTGGGGCGAAGGTTAACCTTTCAACAGGACAACGACCCTAAGCACACAGCCAAGACAACACAGGAGTGGCTTCGGGATAAGTCACTGAATGTCCTTGAGTGGCCTGGACTTGAACCGGGCTCTGGCTGTATCTATGGAGAGACCTGAAAATAGCTGTGCAGCGACGCTCCCCAACCTGACAGAGCTTGAGAGGATCTGCAGAGAAGAATGGGAGAAACACTCCAAATACAGGTGTGCCAAGCTTGTAGGATCATTATGGGGTAATGTGTGTAGATTGATGAGGGAAAAAACAATTTAATCAATTTTAGAATAAGGCTGTAATGTAACAAAATGTGGGAAAAGTGAAGGGGTCTGAATATGTATGTCGAGAATATATTATATACATTCACAGTTAGTAAACAACAGTATATAAACAGAGTATGAGGTCACCAGTCCACCAGCGGGACGCCTCTGTCTACCCCAGTCCAGCCAACACAGATCACGTCTCCTATCCCGTTTGTCTGTTTGATCCTACACTTCCTATAATTTCAGTCAATTAGGACCCAGCCGGGCTGCCCCTGACCTGCCTGTAACTGAGCCGGGGCCTGGGTGACTGGCTGGGGGGACTTGGCTCTGGAGCCGTGCTGTGAAGGCCAGCAGAGCCAGGCTGTTCCCCCTCTCCCCTCAGCCCAGGGAGAGTGGGCTGTGTTGGGACGCTGCCACACATTGTCAGCCTGCCTCTCTGGCTTCCCCTCCTTCTCCTGTTGACTTCCCCTCCTTTTCCCTTCTGCTGCTTACTTTCCAGACCTCCAGGCCATTCCACAAACAGCCCTTGTTTTGGCTGGCGTATTCCATCAGATTACTCAGTTTTGTATTTTTTTGTAACTGGCCATGGTCGGGGTAGTATAATATAATGCATGGTTTCACATCCGTTCCCTGTAAAACCCTTGTCATGTGACCCTGTTCGAGTCTGGTGGAGGGGTGCTGAGAGGGCAGCCGGTAGAACAGAAGGGTTGATGGGAAATTGGATGACCCAAGGTTACCCAAGCGGTCTTTGCTGGGGGATTAATTGTGTAAGAGCCATGTAATGATTGCTGACACGGATCCTGACTGAAATCCTGTTACCCACACTGCACTGGGGCAGGGAGAGAGACCTAGGTCCTATGGAGGCAAGGTAACACTCATCACAGGCACCCAGAGCCTGCCAGGAATCAAATGAGCTCTGTCTTTACTGGAGGTATAGTAACTACTCCAAAACTAACCACAGGGCCTCTCATTAGTTCATCAGATACTTGCAAATGTGTGAATAGTTACTACTTCATACTGAGCTGTTCCTGCCAGAAATTATTTTCAGATCATTTCATTCTGAACAGAACCACTATTTTTCTTCTTCCGTTCCACTGTTCCGACCAGCATAATAAAGTTCTGAACTGGTTCCAACTCCCAAAAATGTACTGGTTTATATCATTCCTTTCTGTTTCTTTTTTAACCTGTGAAATCGACATACAGTAAAGTTTTTACATTTAGCTTATTAAATTACTCCACGCTTGCTGCGGAGCGGGCAAGCCAGAGACTGTAGAGGAAGACATTCCTCCATATCTCTGGGCAAGCTTATTGTTTACATGCTTGATGGATAGCCAAGTGTAGGGCGCGAGGTGCGACTGAAGTTTTGTGGATGGGGAGACAGCGAGTGAGAGGGCTGGACATGGACAAGGCTTAGCTTGAAGCGCTGGGCATCATGATCATGACGTGCATTATAATGTATTTAGGATATTAGTAGTAGACCTATCATTACTTCACCGAATTACATAATTATATAATAACTAGAGACCTACGGAGGAGCGGCTAAAATGGAGGAACTTTAAACGTCCGATCGTTGGCTCAACGTCCTGGACCAGAACTAGCTAACAAGCTCTTATGGCGCGGCACCAAAACTCAAAATACGTCTTACCTTTTTACATTTACGTTTACATTTACGTCATTTAGCAGACGCTCTTATCCAGAGCGACTTACAGTTAGTGAGTGCATACATCATTTTTTATACTGGCCCCCCATGGGAATCGAACCCACAACCCTGGCGTTGCAAACGCCATGCTCTACTAACTGAGCTACATCCCTGCCGGCCATTCCCTCCCCTACCCTGGACTACGCTGGGCCAATTGTGCGCCGCCCCATGGGTCTCCCGGTCGCGGCCGGCTACGACAGAGCCTGGATTAACAAAAAAGTAACTATTTTTTGTAGTTAATAAATCCAATGTGAAACGTGGGAACTAATAGTATCCTTAACTAGCCTAGAAAAAGCTGGCAGGCAGACACTAGAAGGGGACGTTTCTGAGTGACAGAGTGAGTGCTTCGCATAAGCGTTTATTGTGGGACTGAAAAAAATGCTTGGAACATAAAATAACGTTATTAACCGGTTCCCATGCTTTTAAAATAATGGTTCTGTTCCGGAACACTAGAGAGCACTTTCGTTCCCGGTTCTGTTTCTGTTCCTCAATTTATTTAGTTATTTTCCGGTTTTCTGTTCTGGTCCTTGAACCGGTTCCAACCGCTGGTTACTGTACAGTAGATGTATTGGAGTAAGACTAGAGGAATCCATCTTTGTCTTTTACCTTGGAAATTTAGAACAGGGAAGTGTTATACTGAACAGCAGTTTATACAGGAGAACAACTTGAGACATTTCTCATGGGTGATGTATTTTGTTTCCCAGTGTTTCTCAGTTCTCTTTCTCTTGCAACCCCAATGCAAGGATTCTACGTCAGTCTTGATGCTTCATACATAATTCAGGAGTGAAGATGGACACTGAAGTGCAGAGTTTTAGGCCTAGCTACTTGGATCATTGTTCCACTTTTAGTTTCATACTGCGACGTTAAACAGAGGCAGCCCTCCTTTTGCTTCTCTCTCCCCTCCTCCTCTCCCTCCTACACTCCCTCCTCCTCTCCCCTCCTCCTCTCCCTCCTCCTCTCCCCCCTCCTCTCCCCTCCTCCTCTCCCCCCCTCCTCTCCCCTCCTCCTCTCCCCCCTCCTCTCCCCTCCTCCTCTCCCCCCTCCTCTCCCTCCTCCTCTCCCCTCCTCCTCTCCCTCCTCCTCCGCTATCTCCTAGCAGGGACAGTCCTTATGGCCTATTGAGTTGTGTGATAGATGATTCAGGGATTGATGGAGATAGAGATTGGTGGCTGCTGTTAATTGACACTCCTGTATCTCTACATCTCCCTCCTTTGTCCTGGCTCACCACCTCTCTCCTCCACTGTTTCATCCAGAACAACCCAGATATGTACACCCTGAGATGGGAGAGCTATTGTCTCTAAGATCTAATACAGTGAAATATAATATTGTATACTATCACATTCCATATCTGTTTTGTTTTTCATTGTTGTTGAATGTACACAAAATGAGATTCATTCATTCAGAAGTTCATAGTCGTATGCTGTAGTGTTAAGACTTCTCCTCTGTGTTATTTGACCTTGTGTGCCACTGTTCTGTGTCCCAAATGTCATACATAGTGCACTACTTTTGACCAGAGCCCTATTTGCCCTGGTCAAAAGTAGTGCACTACAGAGTGAATAAGGTGCCATTCGGGACCCAGAACACTGTGCGTGTTGCAGGGGAATTCCCTGACTGACTGACTAGCATGCTGTGTGGTAGTGACTCAGACCTGCCAGTTTTCACAGGCCTGTATTAGTGGAGCACAGAGCACAGGCCCGTCTACTAGGAACCTGTGAAGTCTTTAACCCTGACTGTGGGCCTAACTGTCAGAGTGGTGTAGGTGGATGATAGGAATCAGGCGCAGGAAACCAGGAGGACGTCAACAGAACTTTACTTAGTCCAAACAACAGTATACGTCGCCAACCCAACCGGGTGGCGCGAACAATTACGCACGAAAATACACAGTGCGAGAAAATAAGGAAAAGCGCACACAGTGCGAGCTCTCGGAATAACACAACGAGAGAACAAACTCGATGAGGCAGGCTGACAACAACAATTACGCATAACACCTGACCCAAACCAACAAACTAAATAAGGGGAACAATCAAGACACAAATAAGGGACAGGTGTTATGAACAGACAAAACCAAAAGAACAAGAAACATCGAACGGTGGCAGCTAGTACTCCGGAGACGACGACCGCCGAAGTCCGCCCGAACAAGGAAGAGGAGCAGCCTCGGCCGAAACCGTGACAGTACCCCCCCCTTGACGCGCGGCTCCAGCCGTGCGCCGACCCGGAGCTCGAGGACGACCCGGACGACGCGGAGCAGGGCGCGCAGGATGACCCCGATGGAAATCGGTCAGTAGGGACTGGTCTAACACGTCCCTCCTTGGCACCCAGCACCGCTCCTCCGGACCGTACCCCTCCCACTCCACGAGATATTGAAGACCCCCCATCCGGCGTCTAGAATCCAGGATGGACCTCACGGTGTACGCCGGAGCCCCCTCGATGTCCAACGGGGGCGGAGGAGTCTCCTCAATCTCAAAGTCCTGGAGTGGACCAGCTACCACCGGCCTGAGGAGAGACACATGGAACGAGGGGTTAATATTCTTGTAGTCAACAGGTAGTTCTAACCTATAACTCACCTCGTTCAATCTCCTCAGGACTTTAAACGGCCCCACAAACCGCCGACCCAGCTTCCGGCAGGGCAGGCGGAGGGGCAGGTTTCTGGTTGAGAGCCAGACTCGATCTCCAGGTGCGTACACTGGCCCCTCACTGCGGTGTAGGTCGGCGCTCGTCTTCTGTCGACGTATGGCACGCTGCAGATGGACGTGTGCAGCGTCCCACGTCTCCTCCGAGCGCCTTACCCACTCATCCACAGCGGGGGCCTCGATCTGGCTCTCATGCCATGGTGCCAGCACCGGCTGGTACCCCAACACACACTGAAACGGGGTTAGTTGGGTGGAGGAGTGGCGAAGAGAGTTCTGTGCCATCTCGGCCCAGGGCACATATCTCGCCCACTCCTCCGGCCGGCCCTGACAGTATGACCTCAGAAACCTACCCACATCCTGGTTGACACGTTCAACCTGCCCATTACTCTCCGGGTGGTAACCCGAGGTAAGGCTTACCGACACCCCCAACCGTTCCATAAATGCCCTCCACACTCTAGAGGTGAACTGGGGGCCTCGGTCAGACACTATATCCTCGGGTACCCCGTAATGCCGGAAGACATGGGTGAACAGAGCCTCAGCGGTCTGTAGGGCAGTGGGTAGACCCGGCATGGGAAGGAGACGACAGGCCTTCGAGAACCTATCCACAACGACCAGGATGGTAGTATTCCCCTGTGAGGGGGGAAGGTCGGTAACAAAATCCACCGAGAGGTGGGACCAGGGTCGTTGTGGAATAGGCAGGGGTTGTAACTTACCCCTGGGCAAATGTCTGGGCGCCTTACACTGGGCACACACCGAACAGGAGGAGACATAAATCCTCACATCCCTAGCTAACGTTGGCCACCAGTACTTCGTGCTAAGGCAGTGCACTGTCCGGCCGATACCCGGATGGCCAGAGGAGGGGGACGTATGAGCCCAACAAATGAGGCGATCGCGTATCTCGAGCGGAACGTACGTCCGACCCACAGGACACTGAGGAGGACTCGGGTCGGTGCGTAACGCCCGCTCGATCTCACCATCAACCTCCCACACCACCGGAGCAACCAGACAAGACTCCGGTAGTATGGGCGTGGACTCAACTGACCTCTCCTCTGCGTCATACCGCCGGGACAGAGCATCTGCCTTCCCGTTCTGGGACCCCGGGATGTATGTGATCTTAAACACAAACCGGGCCAGGAACATAGTCCAACGAGCCTGGCGAGGATTCAGTCTCCTAGCTGCCCGGATGTACTCCAGGTTACGATGGTCAGTTTGAATGAGGAAAGGGTGTTGAGCCCCCTCGAGCCAATGCCGCCACACCTTTAGGGCCTGTACCACGGCTAACAGCTCCCTGTCTCCTACGTCATAATTCCGCTCCGCCGGACTGAGCTTCTTAGAGTAGAACGCACAGGGACGGAGTTTAGGTGGAGTACCAGAACGCTGGGAAAGAACGGCCCCTATCCCGGCCTCTGACGCGTCCACCTCTACTTGGAACGGTAAAGAGGGATCCGGATGCGCCAACACCGGCGCCGAGGTAAACAGGTCCTTCAGTCTCCCAAATGCCCTGTCCGCCTCAGCTGACCACCGCAAGCGCACCGGACCCCCCTTTAACAGAGACGTTATGGGAGCTGCCACCTGTCCAAAACCCCGGATAAACCTCCGGTAGTAATTCGCAAAACCCAAGAACCGTTGCACCTCCTTCACAGTGGTTGGGGTCTGCCAATTACGCACAGCTGACACCCGGTCTACCTCCATCTTCACTCCTGACGCAGATAACTGGTAACCCAGAAAGGAGACCGACTTCTGAAAAAACAGACATTTCTCTGCCTTGACATATAGGTCATGCTCCAACAGCCTCCGCAATACTCGGCGCACCAGGGCTACATGCTCAGCACGGGTAGGACTATACACCAGAATGTCGTCGATGTACACAACCACTCCCTGTCCCTGCATGTCCCGGAAAATCTCATCAACGAAGGATTGGAAGACTGAGGGAGCATTCATCAACCCATATGGCATGACTAGATACTCGTAGTGCCCGGAAGTCGTGCTAAACGCTGTCTTCCATTCATCGCCCTTACGGATGCGCACCAAGTTATATGCGCTCCTAAGATCCAATTTTGTAAAGAACTGCGCACCGTGCAGTGACTCCGTCATAGTCGCAATCAGAGGAAGTGGATAGCTGTACTTCACTGTGATCTGATTGAGACCGCGGTAATCAATACACGGCCGCAGACCTCCATCCTTCTTCTTCACAAAAAAGAAACTGGAGGAAACGGGTGAAACGGAGGGCCGTATGTATCCCTGTCTAAGAGACTCAGAGATGTATGTCTCCATAGATTTCTTCTCCTCTTGAGACAAGGGATACACATGGCTCCGCGGGAGAGCTGCGCCTGACTGGAGATCTATCGCACAATCCCCCCGTCTATGAGGCGGCAGCTGCGCAGCCCTAGTCTTACTGAACGCCAATGCCAAATCCTCATACTCGGGGGGAATCTGCAGTGCTGGCATTAGATTCGGACTCTCCACCGAGGTCGCCCCTATGGAAACACCCAGACACCGCCCCTCACATTGAGCAGACCACCCTTTAAGAGCTTTCTCTCGCCACCCAATAATAGGGTCATGAGTCATCAACCAGGGAAGACCCAGCACCACCGGATACGCAGGAGAGTCAATCAGATAAAGCTGAATTCTCTCCTCATGACCCTCCTGCGCCATCATCTGAAGTGGTGCTGTGACCTCCCTAATCAACCCAGACCCTAACGGACGGCTATCTAGGGCATGGACGGGGAAAGGCTTATCCACTGGAAGAAGGGGAATCCCTAACTCTAAACAGAACTGGCGATCTATAAAATTCCCAGCTGCGCCTGAATCTACCAGCGCCTTATGCTGGGAACGAGGTGCAACCTGTGGGAAACAAACAGGCAAGGTTAGGTGCACGACAGAAAGCTCTGGGTAAGCAGGGCGCCTACTCACCTGGGGGGACCCCCCAATGCTAGACCTGCCATCTCCTCCCCTGGAGGACCCGCCCCAGCACCTAGCCGCAGTGTGCCCTCCACGACCACAGTTGGTGCAAGGGCCGGGTCCCCGTGGGCTCCTCCTCCTCCTTTCCCTAGCGCCAGCACCCCCGAGCTCCATAGGACTCGGCTCGGAGGCGCTGGAGAGTGGAATGGGCGAACCCCCCCCTCCGGGACGCCCACGGGTGGCGAGCAGGGTATCCAGCCGGATGGCCATGTCGACCAGTTGGTCGAAAGTTAACGACGTGTCCCTGCACGCCAACTCTCGCTGGACGTCCTCTCGGAGGCTGCAGCGGAAATGGTCAATATGGGCCCGCTCATTCCACCCTGCATCAGCCGCTAGGGTCCGGAACTCTAAGGCAAAGTCCTGTGCGCTCCTCATCCCCTGTCGGAGGTAGAACAGACGTTCCCCCGCCGCCTTCCCTTCTGGTGGATGGTCGAATACAGCACGGAAGCGGCGGGAGAACTCCGCATAGTTCGTGGTTGCGGCGTCCATTCTCCTCCACTCGGCGTTGGCCCACTCCAACGCCTTGCCGGTGAGACAGGAGATGAGGGCTGAGACGCTCTCGTGTCCCGAGGGCGCCGGGTGTACGGTGGCGAGGTAGAGCTCCACCTGCAGCAGGAACCCTTGACACCCGGCGGTGGAGCCGTCGTACGCCCTCGGGAGCGAGAGCCGAATCCCACTGGGTTCCGGAGATGAAACCGGAGGGCTGACCGCTGGAGCTGGGTCGGTGGTTGGAGGTGCGGGCACCCCGCTGGTCTCCCATCGGTGTAGAGTGTTCATCACCCTCTCCAGGGCGTGACAGACCTGGTTCATTCGGTCCTCCTGACCACGAAGACGTTCGTCCATATCGGCGGTCGGCGCGGTCGCTCCTGCTGATTCCATTATGATGCGTAATTCTGTCTGAGTGGTGTAGGTGGATGATAGGAATCAGGCGCAGGAAACCAGGAGGACGTCAACAGAACTTTACTTAGTCCAAACAACAGTATACGTCGCCAACCCAACCGGGTGGCGCGAACAATTACGCACGAAAATACACAGTGCGAGAAAATAAGGAAAAGCGCACACAGTGCGAGCTCTCGGAATAACACAACGAGAGAACAAACTCGATGAGGCAGGCTGACAACAACAATTACGCATAACACCTGACCCAAACCAACAAACTAAATAAGGGGAACAATCAAGACACAAATAAGGGACAGGTGTTATGAACAGACAAAACCAAAAGAACAAGAAACATCGAACGGTGGCAGCTAGTACTCCGGAGACGACGACCGCCGAAGTCCGCCCGAACAAGGAAGAGGAGCAGCCTCGGCCGAAACCGTGACACTAACACACACACACACATATATACACACACACACACACTTAGGGAAAGGTGTTAGGAGGGAGAACACGCTACACAGAGAGGAATGCAACAAAAAAACACTGACTAACCCTAATTTCCTGTACCTGGAACCCCACTAAAGCTTTTAATCTAGCACAGGCTGAGAGTGGAGACACTCACACAGGTACACCTAAGTACACATGCACACACACACACACACACACACACACACACACACACACACACACACACGTATCTTTAAGGAATACCTGGAATAGTATAAAGTAATCCTTTAAACCCCCCCTCCCCCACCCCCCCATAAAAAAAAAAAAAAGTGGTTGTCCCACTGGCTATCATAACTTGAATGCACCAATTTGTAAGTCGCTCTGGATAAGAGCGTCTGCTAAATGATGTAAATGTACCTGGTGTCAGGAGTTGTCCTGTGTTTAAATGTCTCCTACTCTTAGAGATCTCTCTGCCCCATACTGTCTGTCTGATCCGGTCAGACTAGGATGAATAAAGTGCAGGTTTGACTAATCCTCCACCTGCCTCGAGGCCAAACCCATGTCTGTCTGAGGCTTCAGTCTCTCCTTTCCTTTCTCACTCCAAAGTGGTTTAACACCACCAAAGCCTTTCTCAGAAGTTTCTTTCTTTATGGCATCTGCTGACCTAACTATAATTCTGGAATTTGCAGTTGGCACCGAAACTACTTTATGTTCCTCCCTTCGTGTCAAGGTCTCGTATTTGATTCAGGCAAACTAGACCTTTTGAAAGATATGTAGGCTTATGAGGGCTCTTATTGCCTTCGACCTCTGATTTTGTTCCATATCAAATAAAATGTAATTGTATTTGTCACATGCTTCGTAAACAACAGGTGTGGACTAACAGTGAAATGTTTACTTCGGGCCCGTCCCAACAATGCAGACAGAAAAATAAAGAAAGATAACACAAGGAATAAATACATAATGAGTAACAATAACTTGACTATATACACGGGGTACCAGAGTCGATGTGCAGGGGTATGATGTAATTGAGGTAGATATGTACATATAGGAAGGGGTAAAGTGACTAGAATAGATAGATAATAAACAGTAGCAGCAGCATATGTGATAAGTCAAAAGAGTTGGTGCAAAGTGTGGTCAATGCAGATAGTCACGGTAGCTATTTGGTTAACTATTAAGCTGTCTTAAGGCTTGGGGGTAGAAGCTATTCAGGGTCCTGTTGGCTCCAGACTTGTCGTACGATAGCAGTAGAACAGTCTATGACTTGTGTGGCTGGAGTCTTTGACAATTTTTAGGGCCTTATGTGTGTAATCCGATCATTTTCAAGTACACAGTAATAGACTGTTTTATTACACATCTGTATGAGCTTCCGTTCATAGGAGGTGTATCATGGCAACAGTACATATCACTTGGACGTGTGTGTGTGTGTATGCGCATATGCGTGCGTGTTCATTCCAATGTTATTATCTGTCTCCGAAAGGTCACCTTTAGATGTGACTTCCACCCTTGCCTCCTCCCAATCTCTCCTCTGTCTCCCCCACTCAGATCGGCCTCCCTCCCAGTCCGCCCCCTCTCGCTCTCGCTATCCCTGGACCTCCAGACAGACATGCTAGTCTATCCAGACAGCTTTTAGAGAGAGGGGGGGGAGAGAGAGAGAGAGAGAGCGAGAGAGAGAGAGGGGGGGTGGGAGAGAGAGAGAGAGAGAGAGAGAGAGGGGGGGGGGGGGGGGGGGAGAGATGGTGTGAGGGAGGGAGGGATAGACTTTAGTGGAGTCTGACACAACATTACGTTGGGATCAAGCCACCAGTTTGTCAGCTAGCGGGCCTCAGAGGAGCTCTGCTCTAGCCGCAGCTCGCTTGTCAGTCTTTCATTACATAGTCCTGTTTTGATGGCCTTTTCTGGGGTTCAAGGTTGTGCTGTTTAAAGTACAGCCAGGGAGAGCTGTCCTGTCCGCTGAGTAGCTACCAAGACTGAGAGTTTACTGTCCTCACACGGATGAACACACACACTCTCTCTCTCTCTTTCTTGCAGACACGTGCAAGCTCACATGCACTCGTGTGCCATATGCAGTCCTCTGGCCAGCCTTCAAGCCTGTGAGTTCCCTGCAGCCCTGCAGAGGTGAAGGGCTATTCACATTTTCAGTGTCAGACATACTTTACTGTGTGTGTACGTGCTCGCAAACACACACATGCACTGAGATGGGGGCAATTCTTATCACAGCAGGTTTTTGGTTTGATCCTACAGTACAACTGTGCCTTAGATCATGTTGAAAGGTTAAAAAACACTCCTCTATTCTCAGGACCATTACAAAGAGAGCTTTCCTCCCACGTTACTTTAGTGATTAACCATAGGTCATTAGCTTTTTCAAACGTCCCACAACAGTTGACTATGATAGCGTCTCTCTCTGCATAAATCAGGTACTCTTACCAGTCATTAGTCCCAATAATGGAGAGCTGACACGCTGCTTTGAGGTAAATGACAACACACAATTAACTCCCACTAATTGACTCTACTGCTGTGACGCCGAGAGGAGAAACTGTGTTTGACTTTGTCCCTGAAAAGGGTGTCCGGATGACCGGAAGGGCCGAGGGCCAATAGTTACCCCACCTGCACACACACAAACACCGAACAGCCCAGCCCGTTGGATTACGGAGGAAAAGATCCCCATCATGAAAGTGGAGTCTTCTGACTGATCAGCAAGACGGACGGGCAGCAGATAAATCAGGTCTCTGTGAGGCAGAGAGACGTTGAAACCCCGGCTAGAATGGCCGCTCTGCACAGGCAGCAGCTAGCTAACACTGCTTGGCTAATCATTGAAGAACTGCCCACTTGTTAGCACCTTCAAAGACTAGAAAACCAGCAGTCCCTCTGGCATCATCAACTCCCTGCCTGCCTCACCCAGCCCTCCTTCCACTCTTTAGCTCTGCTAAACCCACCATGACACAACACAACTCATCTCTCACTCTTAGTCTCTCTCTATCTCTACTCCACCCTCTCCCTCTCTCCTTAGCTTAGTGGCACTGCCCAGCACTCACTGTACATCTCTCTCCCACTCCTTTCTTTGCCTTTGGTTTTCGATGATTGCATGCAAATGGTTCCTTCCTATTTTCCACATTACGAGGGTGTACAGTAATTAGTTGACGTTAATTTTCTTTAAATATGGAACCTGGGTATTTGTATTTATTAAGGATACCCACTCTTCATGGGGTCCAAACAAGATTAAGGCAATTCCATCACCAAAAAATTACAGTAAAACAGTACATCATACAACATTATTACATCACTACTCTACCACTGCATACATTATATATACAAAAGTATGTGGACACCCCTTCAAATGAGTGGATTCGGCTATTTCAGCCACACCCGTTGCTTACAGGTGTATAATATCGAGCAAACAGCCATGCAATCTCTTTAGACAAACATTGGTAGTAGAATGGCCTTACTGAAGAGCTCAGTGACTTTCAACGTGGCACCGTCATAGGATGCCACCTTTCCAACAAGTCAGTTCGTCAAATTTCTGCCCTGCTAGAGCTGCCCCAGTCAATTGTAAGTGCTGTTATTGTGAAGTGGGAACGTCTAGGAGCAACAACGGCTCAGCTGCGAAGTGGTAGGCCACACAAGCTCACAGTACGGGACCACTGAAGTAAAAAAAATGGTCTGTCCTCAGTTGCAACACTCACTACTGAGTTCCAAACTGCCTCTGGAAGCAACGTCAGCACAAGAACTGTTCGCCGGGAGCTTCATGAAATGGGTTTCCATGGCCGAGCAGCTGCAGATAAGCCTAAGATCACCATGCATTGCAAGCATCTAGTGGAAAGCCTTCCCAGAAGGGTGGAGGTTGTTATAGCAGCAAAGGGGGGACCAATTCCATATTAATGCCCATGATTTTGGAATGAGATGTTCAACGAGCAGGTGTACACATACTTTTGGTCATGTAGTGTATCTACAATACAACATTTATAAACCACAATATGAAAATATGTGTGTGGAGTGTGTGTTTGCCTGTATGTGTGTCTTCACACTCCGCGTTGTTCAATAAATTGTAATTTAATCTGTTTTTTAATCTGATTTTACTGCTTGCTTGAGTTACCTGATGTGGAATAGAGTTCCATGTAGTCATGGCTCTTTGTAGTATTGTTAGTTTCCTAGAGTCTGTTCTGCTTGGGGACTGTGAAGAGACCTCTGGTGGCATGTCTTGTGGGGTAGGCACTGGTGTCTGAGCTGTGTGCTAGTCGTTTGAACAGACAGCTCGATGCATTCAACATGTCAATAAACCTCACAAAGACCAGTAGTGATGCAGTCAATCTCTCCTTTACTTTGAGCCAGGAGAGATTGACATGCAGAGTGTTGCTACAGTAGTGGATGGCCTCATGGAGGAAGTTATTTTAGGTACACACACACACACATATGGTTAGGTAAAGCACCATCGTCAGCCCACAAGTGCTACGGCCACTTCTGACTGAGTAGATCACTCTGCCACATCATATTCTGATGATGAGAGTATATTGTAACTGCGTATAAAGTGCAGCCTCAGACCTTGTAGGATGTGTGTAAGTTCAGCTGCAGACCACATACAGTAGGGTGTAACCCTGGTGACGGGGTTATATATCCGGTCTCAGCCCTTCTCATCTATCTGTCCCTGTTTGTATCTCCCGCTCTCATTTCCAACTGTGCTGTCAAATAATATAACATGCGTAAGGTGGTCGGCACACCGATCTCCTTAAATAAAACGTTTGTATATTATGTCCACTCGTGTCCTCTCATCCAGTCCCTAACCATCTCTCCTTCTCTCTCTCCAGGAGCAGAGCCCCAGTAACCAGACGTCTCTGGCCATGATGCAGGAGCCACAGGAGATGGTGGAGGAGACGGTCACCATCGAGGAGGACCCTGGCACGCCCACCTCCCACGTGTCCGTTGTCACCTCCGATGACGGCACCACACGACGCACAGAAACCAAGGTACTGGGGGAAGCCAAGCTGACACACAGATCACATCACATTAGGTAGTAGGTACCTACAGTGAGGGAAAAAAGTATTTGATCTCCTACTGATTTTGTACGTTTGCCCACTGACAAAGAAATGATCAGTCTATAATTTTAATGGTAGGTTTATTTGAACAGTGAGAGACAGAACGACAACAAAAAAATCCAGAAGAACGCATGTCAAAAATGTTATAAATTGATTTGCATTTTAATGAGGGAAATAAGTATTTGACCCCTCTGCAAAACATGATTTAGTACTTGGTGGCAAAACCCTTGTTGGCAATCACAGAGGTCAGACGTTTCAGGTAGTTGGCCACCAGGTTTGCACACATCTCAGGAGGGATTTTGTCCCACTCCTCTTTGCAGATCTTCTCCAAATCATTAAGGTTTCGAGGCTGACGTTTGGCAACTCGAACCTTCAGCTCCCTCCACAGATTTTCTATGGGATTAAGGTCTGGAGACTGGCTAGGCCACTCCAGGACCTTAATGTGCTTCTTATTGAGCCACTCCTTTGTTGCCTTGGCCGTGTGTTTTGGGTCATTGTCATGCTGGAATACCCATCCACAACCCATTTTCAATGCCCTGGCTGAGGGAAGGAGGTTCTCACCCAAGATTTGACGGTACATGGCCCCGTCCATCGTCCCTTTGATGCGATAAAGTTGTCCTGTCCCCTTAGCAGAAAAACACCCCCAAAGCATAATGTTTCCACCTCCATGTTTGACGGTGGGGATGGTGTTCTTGGGGTCATAGGCAGCATTTCTCCTCCTCCAGACACGGCGAGTTGAGTTGATGCCAATGAGCTCCATTTTGGTCTCATCTGACCACAACACTTTCACCCAGTTCTCCTCTGAATCATTCAGATGTTCATTGGCAAACTTCAGACGGGCATGTATATGTGCTTTCTTGAGCAGGGGGACCTTGCGGGCGCTGCAGGATTTCAGTCCTTCACGGCGTAGTATGTTACCAATTGTTTTCTTGGTGACTATGGTCCCAGCTGCCTTGAGTTCATTGACAAGATCCTCCCGTGTAGTTCTGGGCTGATTCCTCACCGTTCTCATGATCATTGCAACTCCACGAGGTGAGATTTTGCATGGAGCCCCAGGCCGAGGGAGATATACAGTTATTTTGTGTTTCTTCCGTTTGTGTATAATCGCACCAACTGTTGTCACCTTCTCACCAAGCTGCTTGGCGATGGTCTTGTAGCCCATTCCAGCCTTGCTTAGGTCTACAATCTTGTCCCTGACATCCTTGGAGAGCTCTTTGGTCTTGGCCATGGTGGAGAGTTTGGAATATGATTGATTGATTGCTTCTGTGGACAGGTGTCTTTTATACAGGTAACAAACTGAGATTAGGAGCACTCCCTTTAAGAGTGTGCTCCTATTCTCAATTCGTTACCTGTATAAAAGACACCTGGGAGCCAGAAATCTTTCTGATTGAGAGGGGGTCAAATACTTATTTCCCTCATTAAAATGCAAATCAATTTATAACATTTTTGACATGCGTTTTTCTTGATTTTTTTGTTAAAATTATAGACTGATCATTTCTTTGTCAGTGGGCAAACGTACAAAATCAGCAGGGGATCAAATACTTTTTTCCCTCACTGTATGTGCTGGATGAGAAGGAACTCAAGGCTCACACACTATATTTAAACTTTAATGTGACACATTGTTTGGGTTGCTTACAACCCTGTGAAATATATGTAGCAGTTTGCTGCAGTAAAACAACATGATGGCTGTTTTATGATAACACGGCAGCTAAAAGTTAAGATCTCTAAGGCCAAAAGTGAAAAGCTCTAAGGCCAGAAGTTAAGATCTCTAAGGCCAGAAGTTAAGATCTCTAAGGCCAGAGGTTAAGATCTCTAAGGCCAGAGGTTAAGATCTCTAAGGCCGCAAGTTAAGATCTCTAAGGCCCGGAATCCTTTAGCCAGATGTGTGTTCTATCCTTTCCCCAAACCCAGATGTTGTCTTATAAGTTGGTGCTCCTTCTGTATCAGCTCCTACAGTATTTTGTGTTGCAGGTTATTTTTTCTTGATTGCCCTCTTGTGTTTTGTTGTTTCTAAATAAGGATATGTCAACTAACCTGAAGGTGAGTTGGAAAACTTTACCCCCCCCCCCTCATCACTTTACTATCAACTCACGTCACGATTTTGTGTGTGCCCATGTCAGCCACGCGCAGCCACACCCCTCAGCCCTGTCACACAGTCTATCTGTCACTCTTACAGCATCACAACCACCCCAACGCTCCACAGCTCCAGTACTCTTACCGTTACTGTCCTTCCTAAACACAGCTCACAGTTTTCACCCTTCAGTCAGCCCTGCTCCACGCCATGCACACTACCTCTCCAGACAGTGTCTCAGTGCAGTGTGCTTCCGGATGGAATGAGAATGTGTGCCGAATGGCACCCTATTCCCTATATAGTGCACTATAGCCCAGAGCTCTGGTCAAAAGTAGTGCACTATATAAGGAGTAGGGTGCCATTTGGGACGCTGCCTGGGACTCACCCCACATCTCCAGTAAAGCAGAGATGTGTTCTGTTCTGACAGTCTGGTTCCCTAGGGAGAGAACCTAGGGAGGGACCCTACGGAGGGACCAAGGGTAGAGCTGCTGGCACACTAGAGACACTACAGAGTTTGTAATTAAACAGACCAGCTAATCGCTCTGTTTCACTGTGTGTAAGCTGCTATCCTATTGTAGGGGATTGGACTCACTCACGCACACAAGCACACACTCACACACAAAAAACGAACTAACGCACACACAACTAAATAAAACATAATCAAGGGCTAGGGCTTGGGCTTGGGGAACGAGGGTCACTGTTTTTAAGGACACTTAATTCCACAGAGACTAGAGAGAGGATGCTTTTGGGAAGTCATTTTGAAGGGAAGAAAGAGATTCATCTACAGTGAAGGAAAAAAGTATTTGATCCCCTGCTGATTTTGTACGTTTGCCCACTGACAAAGAAATGATCAGTCTATCATTTTAATGGTATGTTTATTTGAACAGTGAGAGACAGAATAACAACAAAAAAATCCAGAAAAACGCATGTCAAAAATGTTATAAATTGATTTGCATTTTAATGAGGGAAATAAGTATTTGACCCCCTCTCAATCAGAAAGATTTCTGGCTCCCACGTGTCTTTTATACAGGTAACGAGCTGAGAAGCACATATACATGCCCGAGTGAAGTTTGCCAATGAACATCTGAATGATTCAGAGGAGAACTGGGTGAAAGTGTTGTGGTCAGGTGAGACCAAAATGGAGCTCTTTGGCATCAACTCAACTCGCCGTGTTTGGAGGAGGAGGAATGCTGCCTATGACCCCAAGAACACCATCCCCACCGTCAAACATGGAGGTGGAAACATTATGCTTTGGGGGTGTTTTTCTGCTAAGGGGACAGGACAACTTCACCGCATCAAAGGGACGATGGACGGGGCCATGTACCGTCAAATCTTGGGTGAGAACCTCCTTCCCTCAGCCAGGGCATTGAAAATGGGTCGTGGATGGGTATTCCAGCATGACAATGACCCAAAACACATGGCCAAGGCAACAAAGGAGTGGCTCAAGAAGAAGCACATTAAGGTCCTGGAGTGGCCTAGCCAGTCTCCAGACTTTAATCCCGTAGAAAATCTGTGGAGGGAGCTGAAAGTTCGAGTTGCCAAACGTCAGCCTCGAAATCTTAATGACTTGGAGAAGATCTGCAAAGAGGAGTGGGACAAAATCCCTCCTGAGATGTGTGCAAACCTGGTGGCCAACTACAAGAAACGTCTGACCTCTGTGATTGCCAAAAAGGGTTTTGCCACCAAGTACTAAGTCAAATACTTATTTCCCTCATTAAAATGCAAATCAATTTATAACATTTTTGACATGCGTTTTTCTGGATTTTTGTTGTTGTTATTCTGTCTCTCACTGTTCAAATAAACCTACCATTAAAATTATAGACTGATCATGTCTTTGTCAGTGGGCAAACGTACAAAATCAGCAGGGGATCAAATACTTTTTTCCCTCACTGTAGATCTAAGCCTCAGAAGAGACGGTTTTGACTGTTCCTTTATAATTGTGGCAAATTGATTGGCTAGGCAGCTTGTGATGGAAGCCTGCACACGTGATGTTTCCAGACTCATCTTCACATCTCTCTCGCTCACTCTCTCATCTTTTGAATTGATGTATTATTGGCTTCCTTTGCACAGGAGGCTCTAGCTAGCTACGTACTGCTCATGCATTTCCTTTAATGCATTCTGAGTATCCCCTCCAAGCACAGCAAGATGAAACATGAGGTTTTCACATCTCTCTCCTTTTGGAAAAACATGTTTTTTTAAAGCTAAACACATTTGCACACAAAGCAAGCAGCAGTATAGGCAGCAGTATCAGTAGCCAGCCACCACACTAAAACAAACAGACCATAACAAGGCCTGTGAATGAAATGGCTAACATTTAAAGGCTAACTAAAGCCCAACTATCTATCCGCTCCTGGTAAGAAGGGTAAGAAGGGAAGGGGCTCCACCACACACACATACAGTGGGGGAAAAAAGTATTTAGTCAGCCACCAATTGTGCAAGTTCTCCCACTTAAAAAGATGAGAGAGGCCTGTAATTTTCATCATAGGTACACGTCAACTATGACAGACAAAATGAGAAAACAAAATCCAGAAAATCACATTGTAGGATTTGTAATGAATTTATTTGCAAATTATGGTGGAAAATATGTATTTGGTCACCTACAAACAAGCAAGATTTCTGGCTCTCACAGACCTGTAACTTCTTCTTTAAGAGGCTCCTCTGTCCTCCACTCGTTACCTGTATTATTGGCACCTGTTTGAACTTGTTATCAGTATAAAAGACACCTGTCCACAACCTCAAACAGTCACACTCCAAACTCCACTATGGCCAAGACCAAAGAGCTGTCAAAGGACACCAGAAACAAAATTGTAGACCTGCACAAGGCTGGGAAGACTGAATCTGCAATAGGTAAGCAGCTTGTTTTGAAGAAATCAACTGTGGGAGCAATTATTAGGAAATGGAAGACATACAAGACCACTGATAATCTCCCTTAATCTGGGGCTCCACGCAAGATCTCACCCCGTGGGGTCAAAATGATCACAAGAACGGTGAGCAAAAATCCCAGAACCACACGGGGGGACCTAGTGAATGACCTGCAGAGAGCTGGGACCAAAGTAACAAAGCCTACCATCAGTAACACACTACGCCACCAGGGACTCAAATCCTGCAGTGCCAGACGTGTCCCCCTGCTTAAGCCAGTACATGTCCAGGCCCGTCTGAAGTTTGCTAGAGTGCATTTGGATGATCCAGAAGAGGATTAGGAGAATGTCATATGGTCAGATGAAACCAAAATATAACTTTTTGGTAAAATCTCAACTCGTCGTGTTTGGAGGACAAAGAATGCTGAGTTGCATCCAAAGAACACCATACCTACTGTGAAGCATGGGGGTGGAAACATCATGCTTTGGGGCTGTTTTTCTGCAAAGGGACCAGGACGACTGATCTGTGTAAAGGAAAGAATGAATGGGGCCATGTATCGTGAGATTTTGAGTGAAAACCTCCTTCCATCAGCAAGGGCATTGAATATGAAACGTGGCTGGGTCTTTCAGCATGACAATGATCCCAAACCCGGGCAACGAAGGAGTGGCTTCGTAAGATGCATTTCAAGGTCCTGGAGTGGCCTAGCCAGTCTCCAGATCTCAACCCCATAGAAAATCTTTGGAGGGAGTTGAAAGTCTGTGTTGCCCAGCGACAGCCCCAAAACATCACTGCTCTAGAGGAGATCTGCATGGAGGAATGGGCCAAAATACCAGCAACAGTGTGTGAAAACCTTGTGAAGACTTACAGAAAACGTTTGACCTGTGTCATTGCCAACAAAGGGTATATAACAAAGTATTGAGAAACTTTTGTTATTGACCAAATACTTATTTTCCACCATAATTTGCAAATAAATTCATTAAAAATCCTACAATGTGATTTTCTGGAATTTTTTTCTCATTTTGTCTGTCATAGTTGACGTGTACCTATGATGAAAATTACAGGCCTCTCTCATCTTTTTAAGTGGGAGAACTTGCACAATTGGTGGCTGACTAAATACTTTTTCCCCCACTGTACGCACGTGCACACACACACACACACACACACACACGAAGGAAAGGGGCTCCACCACATTCATCCTCCATCTCCCTCCCAATACACTGTGCTTTTCTTTGGACATTCTCCAGCTGCCCTCTGGCTGAATGGTGAATGTTGGGTGAAACACTACCACTGTTCTTTAAAAGAGGTCAATGAAAACAATCAAAAGCAGCGGCATTCCACCCTGTCCTGTGGATCGGCGTTAATGAGGGTTAAGGCAGGTCATATAAGCAAATAAAACACAACCAGGAGAAAGGTGCTAATGGAAAGAACGAAAGCCACTCTGATACAAAGTGCTAAACAGTCAATTTGGTGATCTTTTATTCCTATGTTGTTGAATCATGTATTTTCAAACAACTGCCAATGTTCTCTATGTGATTCCCAGTACTACCACCTCGGCCCTAAACACTTTCCCATAGGTGACCAAGGTGATCAAAACCATCACCCGCCGCAGGTATCTGCCAGTGACCGTCACAGAGACCCTGGTGGTGCCAGGAGGTTCCATCACCCCGCAGTCCAAACCCAGCACCCCGGTGCCCACCACGTTTCCTACTACCACCCCCTCCC
Organism: Coregonus lavaretus; assembly: GCF_964263955.1. Classification (NCBI taxonomy): domain Eukaryota; kingdom Metazoa; phylum Chordata; class Actinopteri; order Salmoniformes; family Salmonidae; genus Coregonus; species Coregonus lavaretus. Next base: position 30,710,969 of record NC_140004.1, read on the forward strand.
CATCAGAGACAGACCCAGTAAAGAACACAAAGGCATCCAAACCTCTGGTTTGTGGCTTGAAGTGAACCCCCAACCCCTCCCGCTTGCACCTCCCTGACTCTAAACCTCCCTAAATGCTTCCACTAACCCCCAGCTGGTGTGTCAGTTTGAGATCTGTCTGTCTATAAAAGTTGAATGCGGCAGAGATGGTGAAAGTGTTACAGCACTATAAAGACTGAATGTGACGCCTGCCCTCCCTTCCTCCTCCCCCTTCAACAGCCTAACAGTTGGTAAACATAGGCCCCAGTTTGACTACAGGCACCTTTCATTACGGCAAGGGAGCGCACTGCCTTCGCCACATGGCCCGGACACACACACACCAGCATTTAGAGATTCTCTTTTAGCCTGTTTACAGTGATCTAGTTGGGCCCTTTCTGAAGCGTTATCCCCAGTCCCAGTAGTGCTTGTTTAGCGTGTTGTGATCTTCCAGCAGATCAGAGTTCTGTTTGAAACCTGTCTGGCGTTTTTTTCATGCTGTACCAGCGAAGGCTCTTTAGAAGTAATGTTAGTACAAACATGAAGTGTATGTCTAGGCTTCTCTCCCTGGCTGAGTTGAAAGACGGCCTTGTGCAAGATGGAGGGAGTTTGGGCCATGGCAGATTTTCAGCCTGTGGTTGATTAGGACCATAACCAGGATTGAAGAACACTGCTGTATAGTTTAGGGTAGTAATCCTCAACCCCAGATCTTAGAGATCATCTCCACACTTCAGCACAGTGTAGCAGGCATAAGGTCCTTTTAAGTGAAGAGACCTAGTCCCACCCAGGCCTGGACTCAATTACCACCCCCACCTCCATTGAAATGAATGGCAATAAAGGCTTTGTGAAAGTGGGATCAAGATTAAAATTCTTCCCTCTTTTTCTAAACTTTAATGAGTGTGAATGTTTAGCATTTCTGATTCACATTTTGTTCCCTGCTTCATCTTTTGAGGAGATGTGTTTAATACCTTATTGAGGTTCCTTGTTATTATTTCATGCCTTTGCTAAAATTCTAAATAAAAATCTGAATAATCGCATTGATTGAAAAGACGGGAAAAATACCCTGGTATATTATAATTACGAGTTCAGCAAAGTGGTTGTATCAGAAAATGTAACTAAACAGAAACCAGTCTCTTTCTGTGTTCATGGGAAAAAGCTCCTTTCAGTGAAGTACTTGTCTGCCAGTTGAATGGGAATGAACCATCTCTGTGCATCTTGTCAGGCACAACACGAATCGTATCAGTCAGACATAGGGCCCCCTACAATGACGATTCATTTTCATCAACCTCATTAATTTTGAAGATTAATTTATAGCCGCGGACAAAATAGCCAATTATTGCCACTGCAGAATTCACTGGGCAGCAAATTGGTTTCTGTATCGGTGCTGAACCACCGGAGGAGGCGAGATGCGGCTAGCCCTCCCTGACTGCCAGACAGCTTCACCACTCTCAGACAAGTAGGAGTGTGATTTATTAAGGACAAGGTGTATAGACATATATATATATATATATATATATATATATATATATATATATATATATACAGTTTACTAGTGTTTATAAGACTGTCACAGTCACCAGTTATGACTCTTAATGCGTCCCAAACGGCACCTTATTCCCTATGTAGTGCACTACTTTTAACCAAAGCCCTATGGACTGTGTAGGGAATAGGGTGTCATTTGGGGTGCAGTTTCTGACCATGCAGCTTCAGTGGAAGTCAAGGTTCTGCGCACTGCATCCCAGAAGAACGCTGTGTTGCCATGTTAACTCTATCCCACTATCCAACAACAGTTGCTTTAATTGGCTGTTGGTAGGCAGATGAGTAGTTCTACATATATATGAATAGGCTTTAGGCAAGGACAAACATCTCCAGGTGATCTACTACTGCTACTGCACTAATGGATAGATGTTTTTGCTCTTGGAACTATTATTGTAACGTCACAGAAACTCAGCCTTACTTCCAACACAACCTAGCCTCAAGTATTTGTAATAGAAATGAATTAAAGGCAATGGTACGACCCTTTGTCACTGAGTTTCCCAATGCATGACCTTTGACCTGTTGTTGACAATGCTTGCGGCCTGATCAGTGTGATACTAACGACTCCAGAGGTCACTCTTTAAAGGAACAATGTTGTCCTCATCTCATTCCTCAGCCTCTCTCTCACTGTGTGGCATCGGCATCCCACTGGCCTGTCTGTGTGATTCAACAGGCTACATCGGTGTACTGTGTCCAAGCTGTGTCTCAGTCCTAACCACCTGTCTCTCACTGTGGGTAACCTCGTCCCCAGCCTCAATTGCTACCCTATAGAGAGAGCTGTCTGGGGACGAGATTAATCTGTGGTCTCTCTGAATGGTGGGACACCTCAACATACAGTCGTGATCAAAAGTTTTGAGAAGTATTGGTCTCCACAAAGTTTGCTGCTTCAGTGTTCTTAGATCTTTTTGTCAGTAGTTACTATGGTACACTGAAGTATAATTACAAGTGTTCCATAAGTGTCAAAGGCTTTCATTGACAATGACATTCAGTTTATGCAAAGAGTCAATATTTGCAGTGTTGACCCTTCTTTTTCAAGACCTCTGCAATCCGCCCTAGCATGCTGTCAATTAACTTCTGGGCCACATCCTGACTGATGGCAGCCCATTCTTGCATAATCAATGCTTGGAATATTTTGTTCCCCGAGCCACTTAGTTATCACTTTTGCCTTATGGCAAGGTGCTCCTTCATGCTGGAAAAGGCATTGGTCGTCACCAAACTGTTCTTGGATGGTTGGGAGAAGTTGCTCTTGGAGGATGTGTTGGTACCATTCTTTATTCATGGCTGTGTTCTTAGGCAAAATTGTGAGTGAGCCCACTCCCTTGGCTGAGAAGCAACCCCACACATGAATGGTCTCAGGATGCTTTACTGTTGGCATGACACATGACTGATGGTAGCGCTCACCTTGTCTTCTCCGGACAAGGTGTTTTCCGGATGGCCCAAACAATCGGAAAGGGGATTCATCAGAGAAAATGACTTTACCCCAGTCCTCAGCAGTCCAATCCCTGTACATTTTGCAGAATATCAGTCTGTCCCTGATGTTTTTCCTGGAGAGAAGTGGCTTCTTTGCTGCCCTTTTGACACCAAGCCATTCTCCAAAAGTATTCGCCTCACTGTGCGTGCAGATACACTCACACCTGCCTGCTGCCATTCCTGAGCAAGCTCTGCACTGGTGGTGCCCTGATCCCGCAGCTGAATCAACTTTAGGAGACGGTCCTGGAGCTTGCTGGACTTTCTTGGGCGCCCTGATGCCTTCTTCACAACAATTGAACCTCTCTCCTTGAAGTTCTTGATGATCCAATAAATGATTGATTTAGGTGCAATCTTACTAGCAGCAATATCCTTGCCTGTGAAGCCCTTTTTGTGCAAAGCAATGATGACGGCACGTGTTTCCTTGCAGGTAACCATGGTTGACAGAGGAAGAACAATGATTTCAAGCACCACCCTCCTTTTAAAGCTTCCAGTCTGTTATTCTGACTCAATCAGTATGACAGGGTGATCTCCAGCCTTGTCCTCGTCAACACTCACCTGTGTTAACGATACATTCACTGACATGATGGCAGCTGGTCCTTTTGTGGCAGGGCTGAAATGCATTGGAAATGTTTTTGGGGGATTAAGTTTGCCATTTTCATGGCAAAGAGGGACTTTGCAATTAATTGCAATTCATCTGAACACTCTTCATGACATTCTGGAGTATATGCAAATTGCCATCATCAACACAGAGGTAGCAAACTTTGTGGAGACCAATACTTGTGTCATTCTCAAAACTTTTGACCAAGACTGTACTGTTTAGTACAGTCATTTCTGGGTGATCAGAATGCTTCAACATTGTTTTCATCAACTGTTGCTCATGGTGTGGTCCATACACATGACACAGACTTCCAAGATTGGGTAGTAACTGATGAACCACTAATGTAATGAGGATTAGGTAATCAGTTGTTATTTGTGTCTTTGTGACCTTGTCTCCTCCTCTAGGTGACTAAGATGGTGAAGACGGTGACCACGCGGACGGTTCGCCAGGTGCCCCTGGGCCCCGACGGCCTGCCCCTTCCTGAGGGTTCGTCCCCGCTGGGCAGCTACACAGACTCCATCGACCGGCGCTACCTGAAGAATGGCGAGCGCTACATCACCACGCCGCAGGCCACCTCCACGCTCACGCGCTCCTACAACAACTACAACGACTCCTACAGTGACGCGCTCCCCCCCGACCTTGGCGGGAGTCAGTACGGTGGGCGCCACTACGGCCTCCACGATGGCTACGGCATCGGAGACGCGACAGACAACTACGGCAGCCTGTCCCGCGGCGTCAACTTCCGGCCTCCCCGCTACCCCTACGCTATGGCTAACAGCTATCGGCCGGAGAACAGCTACGGGACCTTACCCATCCGGAAGGATGACTATGGCCACGTGGCCCAGCCCCAGGTCCCCATGGGCAGCAGCAGTGTGGATCTGAACCGGTCGCAGCCAGAACGCTTCCAGCCAGAGCCCTACGGACTGGAGGACGACCGCCGCAGCCTGGGCCCCGAGGAGGAGGAGCCCTATGACCTGGAGCCTGACTATTCCACCGTTAGCCGGCGCCAAGGTACGCTGCCAGGCACCAACCGCGGCAGAACCATGAGAGAGCCGCTCCGCGACGGGCCACGCATCAGGTGAGAACGAGAGACATGACAGAATGCTGTCTGGTTTTAGTTGTCTGAAAATGTGTAGGTGTCCTTTGTTCAGTGAGAGGAAGATAGGATAGGATTGGACTGGTTTTGGTCTGGTTTAGGGTGTCCGAAAATATGGATGTGAGCTGCTTTCTTGGCTAGTTTTCCTTGAAAACAGGTCTTCCTTGTTAGATAAATGTTAAGGGTAACACTTTATTTTAGGCTAATAAACCATTTATAATATATTTATAAATTGTGTGTTCACCATTTGTTAGTCATTACTGCCACATTTATAAACCCATTTACTAATCATTAGTTATGTCTTTTTGCAGTCCCTAATCTAAAATGAGCGCTATTTATACTTTATAAATACTTTATAAATGTTTTGAGTGACCAGTGTAATTTCTCACAAAAAGATGGGCATGCCATTGGTAGACATTCCAGCAGTATCTGGTAAAAGAATAATCACACAACACAGGATGTTTAAGGAAATATAAATGTGTGAATAAATACATTACTAACATTTACAAATGTGGGAGTAATGATTAATAAATGGTGAACACACTATATATATGCGTTATAAATGGTTTATTAGGTACCCTTAAAATAAAGTGTTACCAGGTTAACTATATGTGTCCAGGATTAAGACTCGAGCAGGGTGGCGATTAGCATCTTAGCTGTGATGGTTGTTGATTGAGTGTAGCCAGCCATGTGTGTTGTCCTCGCTGCAGAAGACACAGGTTCTTTCCTCTGTAGGTGACGCACAAGGAGGACTAGTTCTATGCATGGCTACAGTACAGGCATTGTCTGAGACGTGACAAGAATAGTCTGCTCAAAATTTGGCAAATTAAGAATACATGTCTTGTTCTTCTAGCATGGGCGAGAAACAACGGTGTGTGTACATTTATAAACAGATGTATTTTCTCATTGAGTGATTCTTACAGAGAAGGCCTGAAGGGAAGAGAGCTTGATTTCCATTTTCATGCAAATGTCTGTTGAACATGTGTTTATGTCAGAGAAGAAGAGAGAGACTGTTAGACAGAGAAAGAGGGAGGGAAATAGAGAGAGAGAGAGGGACTTAGACAGAGAGAGGGAGGGAGAGAGAGGCAGTTAGACAGAAAGAGAGAGAGAGAGAGAGGCAGTCAAACAGAGAAAGAGAGTGGGAGGGAGAGACAGAGACACAGTTAGATGGGGAAAGAGAAAGGGAGGGAGGAGAGGGAAACAGAGATGACAGAAAGAGAGAGAGAGATACCATAGAAAAAGGGAATAAAATCACATTTTTATTGGTCGCTTACACATATTTTGCAGATGTTATTGCGGGTGTAGTGAAATGCTTGTATGGAGATGGAGGGAGAGGGAGAAAGAAAGCAAGAAGTGGTTAGACAGAGGAAGAGAGGGAGAGAGAGAGTGTTAAATACAGGCTCCAGTGTTGTCCGTCTTCTTCCCTGAGCCTCCTCACTCGACTTTCATTAACAGGTCTGTAACCTCCGGCTCAATCTTCCAGAAAACAGCCAGTTAGCCTCTGACAAAGACCCCAAAATGGACCCTCAGTCTCCTAATAACACCACAGTATCTCCCTTTGTGATTGTGCAGTCCTCCAGGCCACACAAATGTCTACTTTTCCTGTACTCTGTAGCACAAGAGAGAAACCTCAAGCATGTTTGACTTAGGACAGGAGCAGGACGGGGAGCAGTGTGTGTTTTAAAGACCTTTTATTTTTTACCGGTGAGCTGTAAAATATGGATTTATTCCAATGTCTCTGTGCTTTTTCTTTCTCTTCATTGGAAGAGAAATTAAATGTGGGCCCTGAGCCAGTTTTAAGGGAAGTGAGTTGAGGAGGTTTGTGAGGGAGGAAGATAGGAATCCTATGTGTGTGTGTGTGTGTGTTGTTTCTGTCATGTAGATGTTCAAAGGTGATGTAGAGTAGCAGTGTAGCAGCCTCTGACAGTGTCGGGCTGAATGTCTGGAACGTTCCTAATCTCACACACACACACACACACACACACACCATATTCAAAGGCAGCATGGTAGTGTGTTGTATTTATGCCTAGCGCAGGGCAGGGAAGTACAGATTGATGGTGCTTCCCTTTAATCAGAGCTTCCGTATGTATGGAATACACACGCACACACACACACACGCGCGCACACACACACACACACACACACACACACACACACACACACACACACTCCCAGACACATATACACACACGTTGCCAGAAAATTATTCACTCCACTATTGGCTTGAGGAGAGGCGGTTGCTGTGACAGGCAATTTGTACTGTACGCTACATGTTTCACAACATACAAACACACACACAAGCACACACACACAAGCACACACACACCTGATTAGGCACTTGACAGGTGGCTAGCTCGCTGATTAATTTCACGAGGCAATACCCTAGTAATTTCTTTGGGAAAAACCTAACATGCCATCTTTCCCGGTCTTTCCAACACCCTCCATCACTGATATGCTCCATCACCTGCTGTGTCACCTATCAAACAAATAGTAACACATCTGTAATACAGTTATGGTAATAAAACTAGACACTTTGCGAAGTTAGAATTCGCATGGCAAGGAGCGAACCTCCCAGAGCCCTGGTCTGTCTCATGACACACTCTCTCTCTCTCTCTCTCTCTCTCTCTCTCTCTCTCTCTCTCTCTCTCTCTCTCTCTCTCTCTCTCTCTCTCTCTCTCTCTCTCTCGTGCTGTCGCTCGCTCGCTCGCTCTCTCTCGCTCTGTCTCTGTCTTTCACTCTGTCTCTCTCTCTCTCTCACTCACTCACTCACTCAATCACTCACTCACTCACTCACTCACTCACTCACTCACTCACTCACTCACTCACTCACTCACACACACACACACACACACACACACACTCATTAGTATGTCTCCAAGAACAGAATAGCATGTCGACGCTGCTGTAATGAATGTGTGAATTAAAGCACTTTAATTACAGCTTATCGTCTAGTCACTTTGGAAACCCTCAATTAAAAGGAAAAGGAAAATTAAGATGTTTAGCGCAAAATGGCTTCCTGCGCTGTCGTCAAGCATACATTAGGTCACAATGGTGGAGTTATAGTAATCTATTACAGGGTAGGAGGTAAGAACTGGGCCTCCCACACTTGTAGTTTTTAGTTAGGTGTGTGTGTACAAATTGTACACTATGTGGGTGTTCTGTCCCCCCTCTCACTTGGTCTCTCTTTGTGCGTGTGTGTGTGTGTTTCCACCCACTCTCTCTCTCGCTCTCTTCCTTTGTGTGTACATTTGTGCCTCTGTGTGTGTGAGCGAGCATTTGTGTGGCTCAATGTGTGTGTGTGTGTGGTTGTCAGCATGATTAATAGCTGCTTTTTAACTCTGCAAGACAATGGCCATGTCTGGAGCCAATCTCGAATCGCTCATCTCTCCTTGGTGCGACCGGGGCCATGCTGCAACTGCCTACCCACCTCCCCCTGTCATGGGGCCTCCGGGCCCCTCCTTCCCATCTACCTTAATGGAGAGGGGGCATGTCACATTATAATGAGAGAGAGAGAGCGAGAGAGAGACCACTCTACTCCACTGAGAGCCTGCCAAGACTAGGAAGTGCATAGCTTTTAGCATGAGCCAGAGACAGACATCTTTCTTCTGTCTTATTTGAGGTTTCTCATAAGCAGTTGGCCAAGTCCAATGATGGGGAAACTAAGTTCTGAACAGTGTTTTCCTTCTTCCCCAGACTTAATTGAGATAAGAAACAAACACATGTTGTGAAAACAGATAATGACATCAAAACAGCAGAAGCAGTTAGAATACAAAAGCTTTGATTTTTTGCATCCCATGCCTCTTGTAAATCATAAATCAGTTATTGCTCACATTCATTGAACATGACCAATTTGTTGTGTGTATAGTGGATAGTCACTGAGAGCTTATAATCATGTGGAAATGTTCCTCCAAACAGAGATGGACACATTATGTCTCCGCTGCTAATCCTTTGAGGTTTGTCTCCTTCTAAGGGATTGGAGAGGGTCAGAGACCACAGGAATAGAGATTTGATCTACATAATTGACAGAAGATGACAGGGAAGGAAAAGACGGATGTCACTGAAGACTTTTTACTATGTGCTGGCTGTCACTCCTACACACTCTCTCTCTCTCCTCTCTCTCGTTCTCACTCACTCACTCACATTAGCAGCTCCATTAACATGAGTGTGAGCTGCTTCTGTTATCATCCTGCGAGCATCATGTCTGGCGGCGCTAGCTTTAACGTAGAGGCGGTGAGGGTCTTTCACATCCTGTGAATAAACACCACCTATATCAACACAATGGTGCCAATTTAAATGCAAATGATGACATTCCCAGCACACAGCCCGCACCCCGTTTACCAACCCCGGCATCAGTTGTATCTAAATGAGTTCCATTTCAACCCCAACTGTACACTGATTCTCAGTGTGTGAGAGTGTGACGGTTGATGTATGCCCATGTATCTGATAGCAATGAAGACATCATTTGGTAATGCCCCCTCTATCTCTGTGTTTCGGAGGTTTATTCACAGCAGTGTTGATTTGGCTTGTCATCTTCTATTTCTGTTAGCATTTGAATCCCCTAACTGTATTTCTGAATGTGTTATTAGATCAGACAGGGTGTTCACTAAGGAATGTTTGGTACTGTATAACCTCTACTCACTGACACCCATTACTTTTTCCATCTATCATGCAGCTGTGAGGTAGCCTGGTTCAACCAGACTGAATGCTACTCTCAATGGTGAGCACAGGGTTCAGACTGGTTTATCCAGGCTTGCTGAGAGGCCCTCCAGACCAAAACCTCAGTGTAGCAGGCAGGCTAGCAGCCCTGTTCCAGTCTGGCCTTAATGACTGGGGCTTAATCAGAGCAGAGCTCCTAGCTCTGGGGCCTTCCTCATAACCAGGGCTGAAGGCAGAGCTTGAGGTTTGTGGCGCTTGACGTTCCAGTCCACCCTCAACCCTTCTGGTTCCTGGAATGGTTCCATTGCACATTCCTTAGACTGGGAGGAACCATTCTGGGAGGAACAGGAGGGGGTGAGGGTGGACTGGACTTTACCATTCTAGGAAGATATCACTCAACCCCAGCCTCCTGAATATACAGTGAGGGGAAAAAAGTATTTGATCCCCTGCTGATTTTGTATGTTTGCCCACTGACAAAGAAATGATCAGTTTATAATTTTAATGGTAGGTTTATTTGAACAGTGAGAGACAGATTAACAACAAAAAAATCCAGAAAAACGCATGTCAGAAATGTTATAAATTGATTTGCATTTTAATGAGGGAAATAAGTATTTGACCCCCTCTCAATCAGAAAGATTTCTGGCTCCCACGTGTCTTTTATACAGGTAACGAGCTGAGATTAGGAGCACACTCTTAAAGGAAGTGCTCCTAATCTCAGCTTGTTACCTGTATAAAAGACACCTGTCCACAGAAGCAATCAATCAATCAGATTCCAAACTCTCCACCATGGCCAAGACCAAAGAGCTCTCCAAGGATGTCAGGGACAAGATTGTAGACCTACACAAGGCTGGAATGGGCTACAAGACCATCGGCAAGCAGCTTGGTGAGAAGGTGACAACAGTTGGTGCGATTATTTGCAAATGGAAGAAACACAAAAGAACTGTCAATCTCCCTCGGCCTGGGGCTCCATGCAAGTTCTCACCTCGTGGAGTTGCAATGATCATGAGAACGGTGAGGAATCAGCCCAGAACTACACAGGAGGATCTTGTCAATGATCTCAAGGCAGCTGGGACCGTAGTCACCAATAAAACAATTGTTAACACACTACGCCGTGAAGGACTGAAATCCTGCAGCGCCTGCAAGGTCCCCCTGCTCAAGAAAGCACATATACAGGCCCGTCTGAAGTTTGCCAATGAACATCTGAATGATTCAGAGGAGAACTGGGTGAAAGTGTTGTGGTCAGATGAGACCAAAATCGAGCTCTTTGGCATCAACTCAACTCGCCGTGTTTGGAGGAGGAGGAATGCTGCCTATGACCCCAAGAACACCATCCCCACCGTCAAACATGGAGGTGGAAACATTATGCTTTGGGGGTGTTTTTCTGCTAAGGGGACAGGACAACTTCACCGCATCAAAGGGACGATGGACGGGGCCATGTACCGTCAAATCTTGGGTGAGAACCTCCTTCCCTCAGCCAGGGCATTGAAAATGGGTTGTGGATGGGTATTCCAGCATGACAATGACCTAAAACACATGGCCAAGGCAACAAAGGAGTGGCTCAAGAAGAAGCACATTAAGGTCCTGGAGTGGCCTAGCCAGTCTCCAGACCTTTTACATTACATTTTACATTTTAGTCATTTAGCAGACGCTCTTATCCAGAGCGACTTACAGTTAGTGAATGCATACATGTTTTTTTGTGTGTTTTTTTTCATACTGGCACCCCGTGGGAAACGAACCCACATCCCTGCCGGCCAACCCCTCCCCTACCTTGGACGACGCTGGACCAATTGTGTGCCACCCGTGGGTCTCCCGGTTGCGGCCGGCTGCGACAGAGCCTGGACTCTAACCAGGATGTCTAGTGGCACAGCTAGCACTGCGATGCAGTGCCTTAGACCACTGCGCCACTCGGGAGACCTTAATCCCATAGAAAATCTGTGGAGGGAGCTGAAGGTTCGAGTTACCAAACGTCAGCCTCGAAACCTTAATGACTTGGAAAAGATCTGCAAAGAGGAGTGGGACAAAATCCCTCCTGAGATGTGTGCAAACCTGGTGGCCAACTACAAGAAACGTCTGACCTCTGTGATTGCCAACAAGGGTTTTGCCACCAAGTACTAAGTCATGTTTTGCAGAGGGGTCAAATACTTATTTCCCTCATTAAAATGCAAATCAATTTATAACATTTTTGACATGCGTTTTTCTGGATTTTTTTGTTGTTATTCTGTCTCTCACTGTTCAAATACACCTACCATTAAAATTATAGACTGATCATGTCTTTGTCAGTGGGCAAACGTACAAAATCAGCAGGGGATCAAATACTTTTTTCCCTCACTGTATAAGGATTTAGTGTTTAGTTACATTGCTGCTTGGGTAGGAGCTTTTTCTCCCAGTTCATCATGTATTGATTTCACTGGCAGTAAAATGTAAAAAGTGTTGCCATAAAAGCTGATATGTTACCGAGGGGCTCATTTAAACCCACAGAGTAATGTGCCCCAGACACAGCAATACCATGATGCGATTCTCCCCTTGCAACGTGCACTAGTGCAGTCGGGAGAAATTTTAAGCACATATTTAACATAAAAATCATTAAAATTCAAGCAAATACTGGAGCTAGCTCCATAACCACCAGCACTCAGTTAGGGCTGTCGCCCATTTTGTTGCACCATACATCAAAGATGCTCCAAACAGACTGGCCAGTTATGGAAGTATGATAAACAAGACTCTCTCAGTGGTGGGGTGGAGGGGAGGCTACAGGCGGTGGCGCGTAGTGTGCAACACTAATTAGATTCCCCTGTCCCACTTCCTGTCTCTGCCTCCTCCTGTTTTCCTGATTAAAAGACATCAGAGTGGAGAGGAGAGAACAGAGCTAGCGGAATAGAACTTAGTATCATAGTTAGTATCATTCCTACCCCAAATACAGGGAACCCCCCTTGGGATAGTCCCATTATGGTGACTTTGCGTGACGATAGTTATTTTCCTCTGTGAGGACAATAAAGTATCTGTCTGTTACTATCTTAAACCTAAGCGTGTGGAACAAGTCAAATCATTTTAGGATTTGTATTTTGTTTCTCAAAGCACCATGAATACCTATGGATAACAAAGAAAGTAATGTTAAACCCCCTCAGTATCTAGATATGCCTGGCTACAGCAGTGTTTCCCAACGCTGGTCCTCGAGTACCCCCAACAGTACACATTTTTGTTGTAGTCCTGGACAAACACACCTCACTCTACTCATTGAGGGCTTGATGATTAGTTGACAAGTTGAATCAGGTGTGCTTGTCCAGGGTTACAATAAAAATTTGTACTGTTGGGGATACTCAAGGACCAGGGTTGGGAAATACTGGGCTACAGTATACTTCAGAACCCTAATGATCTGTCAGTCGGGAGATCTCCTCCCCCACCACTCTGAGATGGAAATGAAGAGTTCCACTTTTTGCCCCCTTCAGTGTGTGCTCCTTGAGAATTGATGAGGCTGCCTGTGGAGCAGAGAGCCTAGATCACAGCCCAAAGAAGGCTGGGGAGGAAGGTTACTGGAGGGGCCTGGGGAGGGGAGAGAGACTGGAGGGGATCGAGGGGAATAGAGGGGCTCTCATCTGGGGCGTGTAGGCCTAACTCGGGACCCACTGCACCACAGGAGAATACCGGCACCACTAACTGCTAACCACCGCCATACTGTATATAGAAATAGAATACATCTCCCTTAATGGCTCTGGCGCTAAGCTAACCTGGGCCCAGGCCCAGTCCCAGGGAGGCAGCCAGGACAGGCAGGGCATTAGCATAGTCTTTGGTGAGGCAGTGTTGGGTCACAAGCCTCCCTGTGGACATGGTGGGGTTCTCTCTCTCTCTGCTGCTGCCTCTCCTCTCCTCTCCTGGGGGCCACAGGGAGTGCGCAGGTGAACACTGTATGCTGGAAACACTCCGTTTGTTGTTTTTGTTGTTTTTGACAAAAAATAACCAATCTTCGTTAGGTTGAAGCCTGCTTGACAGAGCCACTAACCAGCTGCTAGCTTAGCTGCTAGCAATCATGCTAACGAAGTTAGTCCCAGATGAGTTTTGCAATGGAGAAACTCATCTGGGTTCCAGCTCTGTAAGAATTGTATCTACTACGCTTTGTTTCGGGGCAAACTGTTTCGGGACAAATATTCTAAGGCTGCATGATGTGACTCTAATGATGATTAGAAAAAGGTTGCATGAAGGGCATGAGCTCTGCTTTGTTTTTTGCGCAGGCTGTACACACTTCATCAGTCTCTCATTCACAATTTGACAAGCACTTGATAATGCCTCGAATTACACGGCGTCATCCACTTTCTGTGGCCGTAATGCCGCTAAAAAACATGCCTTTTGCGGCCAGTGGTCGTTGTGCCCTTGGGCTGAATATAATAATTATAATTCCCTTCTTCCGGCTGCATGCTCCAAAGCACCTCTCACTCAAATGGCTTAATTTTAAGAAGTTATTTGGGCACTTTAGTTGTGAAAAAGTAGCTCAGTTGGTAGAGCATGGCGTTTGCAACGCCAGGGTTGTGGGTTCGATTCCCACAGGGGGCGAGTATGAAAAATAAAAAGGAAAAAAAATGTAGGCACTCAATAACTGTAAGTCGCTCTGGATAAGAGCATCTGCTAAATGACTAAAATGTAAAAATGTAAATGTATATAAGGCCTATGGGCTAGGCTACATGAGGTGTGCGACTATGATTTGAAAAAATCGCAAAAAAAGGAATGCCTTTCTTGACTTACTGCACACAAGCTGGGCATCATTCACAAGTTATAATATATCATTCACAAGTGATAGGCTAATATTGTCACCCATCAGACTATTCTTGATTTAATCTTGTCTTTACATATATTAAATAATATATGTGTGAAATTTGTTTTGTTTTAGAATGGACCATTATTATGCACCTGTCTCGAAACAGGGGCGGGGAAAAAAAATACATGTCATCTATGCACTTAAATAGTGAATGGAGGACGCTTTTCCCGTGATTCATTTTCATGCCAGCCAGGTAGGCTATACTCCTGTTGTAAAGAGAAGCAATGTGCTTAATATTAGGAAAGTTGAGAAATAAATATAGTAAGCCTAGCCTATAGAAAGCTGATGGGATCCTCCTCTTTTTAATAGAGGCCGCAATTGCATAACCTATAGAAATGTTGCACAACATGAGCTCATTGGCTCTCATGAAGTATTTGATAAGGTTTTCGATTACATTTGCATTGATGTCAGAGTGATTAGAGGGACAATAGTGCTGAGTACTAGGCAGTTAGCAAGTTTGGTAGGCTACTAATGACCATCAACAGCATCAGAGCTTGGAGAAGCCTAATTACTGTGACTAAACGGTCACGTGGAATTTGACTGCCATCATGACTCGTGACCGCCGGTGTGGCGGTAATGTGGTCACCGTAACAGCCCTAGCTTAGACATTCTTACTAATCTGCTAGAGAACCAGTTCGGATTTAAGTATAACTTTTGTATGACTGAAGCCTTTAGTGAGAGGTCTAATGCTTTAATATTTAATCATTTCTGCCCTCCGAATTCATATTCATTATATAAATAGGCCCGTTTAATTTTGTCTGGCTTGCCGTTCCAAATAAAATTGAATATTTTTTTATCTTTCTTTCTTTCTTTCTTTTTGTTTGTCTGTTTTTCTTTCTCTCTCTCTTTCCCTCCTTCCCACTTCTCCCTCGCTCTTTGTCACTACTCTCACTCTTTTTCTGTCTCTCCCTCTCCTCCTTCTCCTACTCTAACCCCAGCTCCCCCATCATTATTAAAAGAGAAAGGTAAAAGAGAACATGGCTCTGAGCCGACAGAGACGATTAATAAGGAAGTGGCGCCTGTTTCTCTTATCGACGGGAGCTGTTTTTCCGAGCCACGCCGGCCGGGCGGCCCTCTGACAGAGCTGTTAATAACAGACCAGCCTTGTTTCTCCCCCGTCTCCGTCTCTGTCCTCTTTTCTCCTCTCTCACTCCTGTCTTTTCACCTCTACTTCACCCCTGTGTCTATCTCCTTTTTCCCTCCATCAGTCAATCACTCTCACCTCACTTTGCCTTTCTCAACTCTTATCCCCCCTTCTCTTTCTCCTGAAATCTCTCTCTCATACAAATCCCACTAAATGATCTCTCCATCTGTTGCAGCAGCAGTAGTAGTAGAAGTAGTATTGATGGTGTTAAGTTCGCAGTCATAGACCAAATCCTATCCCAATGTACAGAAAACATACAACTACAACTCCTCACAGAAGAAATGAAATGCTCTGAACAATGTTACATGATCTTTCCTCAAACGTACCCCCCTTTTCCCTCTCTCCGTTATAGGGGTTACGAGGACCCCATCGAGGCGGAGCTGATTGACGAGCGACACCCCTACATCCATGGCATGTACCCGGCCCCCCTGGCCCAGCCCGAGAGGGGGAGCATGGCCAGCCTGGACCGCCTGGCCGGCCGCCGCTCGCCCTCCATCGACAGCATCCGCAAGGACCCGCGCTGGCGTGACCCCGATCTGCAAGAGGTAATTGCCATGCTGGGCCACCCCATCGACCCGGTCAAGTCCAACGCCGCCGCATACCTGCAGCACCTGTGCTACGAGAACGACAAGATCAAGAAGGATGTGCGCCATCTGAAGGGAATCCCGGTGCTGGCAAGCCTGCTGGACCATCCCAAGGCAGAGGTCCACCGCAAGGCCTGCGGAGCCCTGAGGAACATCTCCTATGGGAAGGACCACGACAACAAGGTGGCCATCAAGAACTGTGATGGTATCCCCGCCCTTGTCCGCCTGCTGAGGAAGACCAATGACATGGAGGTCCGTGAGCTCATCACAGGTGAGTTACAGAGACCTAGACGTTTATAGTGCCTACTGTACATCAAGAAGCAGCAGAGGTGAGTTACTGTAGACCGATACCATGTACCTACTACAGTATTATACAGTAGGGATGTGACAAATGTACACATTTTCTTAACATTTACACTGCCATTTTTTTTTCGTTTAAACATTTATTTGTTTTTTATGACGTGATTTCACAATCCAAATATGGTTCTGTGTATGACCGCTAGGGGGCAATGCAGTTCAATCTACCGCAGTCCTGGCTACCTATCTACCGGTCGTCACTAGTTACCACAGCCACAAAGTCATAAAGCCAATTTCTACCATTCCTCTTCTTAAAATGTGATTTGAAACCTAACCTTAACCCTAACCTTAACCTTAGCCTTAACCCTAACCCTAACCCTAACCCTAACCTTAACCTTAACCTTAACCTTAACCTTAACCCTAACCCTAACCTTAACCTTAACCTTAACCTTAACTTTAGCCTTAACCCTAACCCTAACCTTAACCCTAACCTTAACCTTAACCTTAACCTTAACCTTAGCCTTAGCCTTAACCCTAACCTTAACCTTAACCTTAACCTTAACCTTAACCCTAACCCTAACCTTAACCTTAACCTTAACCTTAACCTTAACCTTAACTTTAACCTTAACCACACTGCTAAACTTATGGCCAACCTTAAATTAAGACCAAAAAGATTAAACAAATGTGAGTTTGTGCCTGTGGTAACTAGTGGAAACCCTACCAGACGTCGGTCACCTTACTGCTGTCCCCCACCCACTCAGCAACAATGGTATTAATGCCGTTTTAGGTTCTCTGTTGTGTGCCTCTCCTCCATGTTCTCAGTTGTCAGTACGTACTTCATGTCCCACTTCTCATCAATGTGATGGCTCGTTGCAGTGACGTATGACAGCCTGTTCATAGATATCCAACAATCTGTTGTTAAAGAGCCGCTGAACACTCCATTTGGCACGTTTGTTTTACTGTTGCTCATTAGAATAAACTATTTAACTTCCTCAAAATCCCCAGACTGAATCTTAAATAACTCTATAATTAATTTTGACGTTTTTCGCTGAGGATGTTTTAGTTGCACAATTTTACATCTAACTAAGGTGTTTGGTGCAGTATTTCTCAAGTTCAAAAATGCTTGACATGTTGTCTTATGTAAACAAAGTCGGAGCTGCCAGGCAGGTCTGTCTCACTGTCTATGCTATTGGATAGAGATCACTACAGCTGTTCACCCCATGTTAGTGGGCAAATGGACATCTTCAAATCAAAACCCAACCTTCATTTACCTGTTGTAAATGGATGTTCAAACTCAATTTTGACACTAGAATAACTGTTTCTGACTCAAATCGATGCCACATAGGCCATTTTCTGAGCTTGAGCTTTGTCCTCACAGAGCAATCATTGTAAAATTTCTCCATCAGGGCCGTCACGTTTTTTTGACATGGCATCTTGTAGTCTGGTTCTAGATATGTCATTAGGGTATTGAAGCCGACACACTCTACCATTGACAATGGCTGTATATCAACTGCAATCATTTCTGTAATCAGCGCTTTGATTTTCTCACTCCGTCCCTTATCGCACTGCTGCCAACATGGGTTGTGTCTTTCAGCATTGCACCTGTACAGCCACTGTAGCTCAATTCCACCTCGCAAGTTTGCATTTCATCACCTTCTCATTTAACTTCTCAAAGTAATGCCATACAGGACTTCGCTGCTGTCGCTTCCCTGTCTCACACAGTATTCAGACCCCTAGACTTACAGCCTTATTCTTAAATTGATTAAAATGTCCCCCCCCCCTCATCAATCTACACACAATACCCCATAATGACCAAGCAAAAGCAGGTTTTTGGAATTTTTTGGAAATGTATTAAAAATAAAATAATGAAATATCGCAGTATTCAGACCCTTTACTCAGTACTTTGTTGAAGCACCTTTGGCAGCGATTACAGCCTTTGAGTCTTCTTGGGTATGATGCTACAAGCTTGGCGCACCTGTATTTGGGGAGTTTCTCCCATTCCTCTCTGCAGATCCTCTCAAACTCTGTCAGGTTGGATGGGAAGCGTTGCTGCACAGCTATTTTCAGGTCTCTCCAGAGATGTTCAATCGGGTTCAAGTCCGGGCTCTAGCTGGGCAGCCAAGACAATGCAGGAGTGGCTTCTGGACAAGTCTCTGATTGTCCTTGAGACTTGTCCCGAAGCCACTCCTGCATTGTCTTGGCTGTGTGCTTAGGATCGTTGTCCTGTTGGAAGGTGAACCTTCGCCCCAGTCTGAGGTCCTGAGCGCTCTGGAGCAGGTTTTCATCAAGGATCTCTCTTACTTTGCTCCATTCATCTTTGCCTCGATCCTGACTAATCTCCCAGTCCCTGTCGCTGAAAAACATCCCCAAAGCATGATGCTGGCACCACCATGCTTCACCATAGGGATGGTGCCAGGTTTCCTCCAGACGTGACGCTTGGCATTCAGGCCAAATAATTAAATCATGGTTTCATCAGACCAGAGAATCTTGTTTCTCATGATCTGAGAGTCTTTAGGTGCCTTTTGGCGAACTCCAAGCGGGCTGTCATGTGCCTTTTACTGAGGATTGGCTTCCGTCTGGCCACTCTACCATAAAGGCCTGATTGGTGGAGTGCTGCAGAGATGGTTGTCCTTCTGGAAGGTTCTCGCATCTCCACAGAGGAATTCTAGAGCTCTCAGAGTGACCATCGGGTTCTTGGTCACCTCCCTGACCAAGACCCTTCTCCCCCGATTGCTCAGTTTGGCCGGGCACCCAGCTCTAGGAAGAGTCTTGGTGGTTCCAAACTTCTTCCATTTAAGAATGATGGAGGCCACTTTGTTCTTGGGGACCTTCAATGCTGCACACATTTTTTGGTACCCTTCCCCAGATCTGTGCCTCGACACAATTCTGTCTCGGAGCTCTACGGACAATTCCTTCGACCTCATGGCTTGGTTTTTGCTCTGACATGCACTGTCAACTGTGGGACCTTATAAAGACAGGTTTGTGCCTTTCCAAATCATGTCCAATCAATTGAATTTATCACACGTGGACTCCAATGAAGTTGTAGAAACATCTCAAGGATGATCAATGGAAACAGGATGCACCTGAGCTCAATTTCGAGTCTCATAGCAAAGGGTCTGAATACTTATGTAAATAAGGTATTTCTGTATTTATTTTTAAAAAGTTCAAAAACCCAGTTTTCTCTTTGTCATTACGGGGTATTGTATGTAGATTGCTGATTTTTCTTATTTTTAAAAAAATACATTTTAGAATAAGGCTGTAACATAACAAAATGTGGAAAAAGTGAAGGGGTCTGAATACTTTCCGTAGGGAAATGGGAAATAACCTCCTCCTACTTACAGCATTGTTGTGTTAGGTATTCGTTGAATTTGCATTTTTCCTTTATGATGATGATCGGACCCTGTTAATGGTAGTTTTGTGGTAACTGGCTGTGATTTAAAAAAAAAAAAAAAAAAAAAAAAAAGGTTTTTGGTTAGGGATTTTTTCTAAATGTTATCAATCCCAATTTAGTTTAAACGTCACACCCATATTATACAGCACTGATGAGTTCTACAGACCAACACTAGCTACAGCTCCACAGCTGTAAATAGTCCAACACTAGCTACAGCTCCACAGCTGTAAATAGACCAACACTAGCTACAGCTCCGCAGCTGTAAATAGACCAACACTAGCTACAGCTCCACAGCTGTAAATAGACCAACACTAGCTACAGCTCCGCAGCTGTAAATAGACCAACACTAGCTACAGCTCCGCAGCTGTAAATAGACCAACACTAGCTACAGCTCCGCAGCTGTAAATAGTCCAACACTAGCTACAGCTCCGCAGCTGTAAATAGTCCAACACTAGCTACAGCTCCACAGCTGTAAATAGTCCAACACTAGCTACAGCTCCAGCTGTAAATAGTCCAACACTAGCTACAGCTCCGCAGCTGTAAATAGACCAACACTAGCTACAGCTCCGCAGCTGTAAATAGTCCAACACTAGCTACAGCTCCAGCTGTAAATAGTCCAACACTAGCTACAGCTCCAGCTGTAAATAGTCCAACACTAGCTACAGCTCCAGCTGTAAATAGTCCAACACTAGCTACAGCTCCAGCTGTAAATAGTCCAACACTAGCTACAGCTCCAGCTGTAAATAGTCCAACACTAGCTACAGCTCCGCAGCTGTAAATAGACCAACACTAGCTACAGCTCCACAGCTGTAAATAGTCCAACACTAGCTACAGCTCCAGCTGTAAATAGACCAACACTAGCTACAGCTCCAGCTGTAAATAGACCAACACTAGCTACAGCTCCGCAGCTGTAAATAGACCAACACTAGCTACAGCTCCGCAGCTGTAAATAGTCCAACACTAGCTACAGCTCCGCAGCTGTAAATAGTCCAACACTAGCTACAGCTCCGCAGCTGTAAATAGACCAACACTAGCTACAGCTCCGCAGCTGTAAATAGGACAGTATATACTAGGCATAGTAGCCTTTTGTTTGTAATGTACAAAAGCTTATTGTCCTTTTTGAATAACATATTAATTGCATGGGTGTGTTGTTAAAACCTGCATGGCCACCGGGAGCCAGAATAATACCACTGCTGTACTGTTGTAGAACGTCATTTCTAAGTCATGTCCTATTATTATTTCAAGTACTATTCTCTGTTAGGGCATTGTGCTGTTGTGGGCTGGAGGCATTATTGAAGCATGTCCTGCATTTTATATCTAAGAGACAGGCTAGTGTTATAGGAATTACGGTTGGGCAGTATCCTGATTTCCATACCGTCATACCGTTTCTGTACCATGCCGGGGTATATGGTATTACCAAATGTGCACACAAGGGGCGCTGTTTTTAAGAAGAAAAATAAAGGCAAGAGGGATTTGATTGTCTCTGCTTTAACCAAGAAGCTTGATCTTGACATCTAGCTACTTAGCTAGCAAGTTAGCAAACCAAATGCATAGCTGGAGCCCTGAGCTGGATATCATTTGACACATCTTAGATTTCTTATAGTTATACTTATAAGCAGTGACGTAGCAAGCACCCTCGCAGCTCCACTATATTGAAAATCATACCGTCGGTATTTCGAAAATACCGTGACTTGTTAAATGTCACAAAATGACGTGTGTCTCTCTCCGACCACATCACACCACTTATCTCAACACGATTGGCTTGACTTGACACGCATTCAGCAGGAATATGGGGAATGGGATCTGAGAGAGGCTTTGTTTTGCTTTGGACATGTGAAACTGAGAGGGTAAAGAGCAGCTTTACACGTCAGGAGTCAACCTTTAGGAGTGGACGATTTGAACAACACATAGTTTGCCCATGGGACTAGCTCAAGATTGCTTTGGTAACACTTTGTATGAAGTATATAGAGTGCCTTCAGAAAGTATTCATACCCCTTGACTTTTTCCACATTTTGCTGTGTTACAGCCTGAATTTAAAGTGGATTCAATTGCAATTGTTTGTCACTGGAACACAGACAATACCCCATAATGTCAAAGTGGAATTATGTTTTTGAAATGATTACAAATTAATTAAAAATGAAAAGCTGAAATGTCTTGAGTCAATAAGTATTCAACCCCTTTGTTATGGCAAGCCTAAATAAGTCCATGAGGAAAAATCTGCTTAACAAGTCACATAATAAGTTGCATGCAATAATAGTGTTTAACATGATTTTTGAATGACTACCTCTATACCCCCACACATACAATTATATGTAAGGTCCCTCAGTCGAGCAGTGAATTTCAAACACAGATTCAACCATAAAGAGCAGGAAGGTTTATCCAATGCCTCGCAAAGAAGGGCACCTATTGGTAGATGGGTAAAAAAAAAGCAGACATTGAATATCCCTTTGAGCATGGTGAAGTTATTCATTACACTTTGGATGGTGTATCAATACACCCAGTCACTACAAAGATACAGGAATCACTTTCTAACTCAGTTGCCGGAGAGGAAGGACACCGCTCAGGGATTTTACCATGAGGCCAATGGTGACTTTAAAACAGTTACAGAGTTTAATGGCTGTGATAGGAGAAACCTGAGGATGGATCAACAACATTGTAGCTACTCCACAATACTAACCTAATTGACAGAGTGAAAAGAAGGAAGCCTGTACAGAATAAAAATATTCCAGAATCCTAGAGGAAAACCTGGTTCAGTCTGTTTTCCACCAGACACTGGGAGATGAATTCACCTTTCAGCTGGACAATAACCTAAAACACAAATCTACACTGGAGTTGCTTACCAAGAAGAAAGTGAATGTTCATGAGTGGCCTAGTTATAGTTTTGATCTATGGCAAGAACTGAAAATGGTTGTCAGGCAATGATCAACAACCAATTTGACAGAGCTTGAAAAAATGTTTGAATAATAATTGACAAATGTTGGACAATACAGGTGTGGAAAGCTCTTAGAGACTTACCCAGAAATACTCACAGCTGTAGGTACTTCTACAAAGTATTGACTCGGGGGTGAACATTTATTTAAATGAGATATTTCAGTATATAATTTTCGATTCATTTGCAAACATTTCTAAAAACATGTTTTCACTTTGTCATTATGGGGTATTGTGTGTAGATGGGTGAGAAAAAACATATATTTAATCCATTTTGAATTCAGGCTGTAACACAACAAAATGTGGAATAAGTCACAGGGTATGAATACTTTCTGAAGTCACTGTACATTGTTGTGACTGACTATAAGCGGTAATAACATCTTATGGTGCTTTCACAGAAAATGGCAGGATGGAAGGACTGTCTGTGAAGGACAGATGTTTCACTTGTTTTTTCTTGTTGAATATAAAGGAGAAGATTTGTGCAGCACATGGTGGTGTAGTGGTTATCTCTATGTAGTCTACTGTATGTATGGTCACTCTGACTGAGAGGTCTGTGTGTGGGAGGAGGGACGGCTGTGTCCAGCTAAAAAGAACCTCCCACCACAAGACAGGGGAACAGAGGAAAACCCCTCCCCCTATATCTCCCTGTCTTTCTCTCCATCTCTCTCTTGGTCTATTCATCTCTCTCGCTTTCTCCCCATCTCTCTCTTGCTCTCTCCTTCTCCTCCCCCTCTCATTCCTCTCCTTTCTTTCTTTCTCTCTCTCTCTCTCTCGCTCTTTCTCGCGTTCTCTCTCTGTATCTTGCTCTTTCGTTCTCATTCTCTCTCTTTCTCTCCTCCTCTCCTCCCTCTTTCTCTCCATCCCAGGCCTGACCATATGCTTTAGCTGCTAGAGCGAGGCCTCTATGAAAACAGCCCCGTTAGTTACAATGTGTGATCAGTTTACAGCATGCCCCACATTGGGCATGTTTTTCTACAATTAAATATAATTGGGGGCTTTAAAAATAGTCTTTTTTCGGTCATCCACATGCATTTTAAACGGGTTTGTGCTGTCCGCAAAACCACAGCCAGTTCTGTTCTTACAGGGAAGGGTTGACGTGGAGCTAACCAAACGGTTTCATTTTTTTTATTTGTAGTGCTCTTTCCCTCCTTTGTTCTTCTTCCTCCTGGATATAGGCCTGTGGCTATTTACGCCCTCTAGCAAACACATAACTGAAAAAGTAGATGATCGTGAAGTGCATTTGTCTCATTTTCCATTCATAGACGGTAGTGAAAATAGATTTGTGGGCAAACAACTACTGAACAGGTGTTCTCTCCTTATTCTCTACTGTAATAAAACATTCATAGAGCTGCTGAGCACTCTCTCTCCCTCTCTCCCAGGAGTTGAGTAGTGGATGTGCTGCACCTTTGTGTGTGCGTGTGAGCTCGCACATGCGTGTTTGGATAGGAGTGTGTGTGCATGTATATTTGAATGTGTGTGTTAATGTGTTTACGTGGCATGACTCACAGGCTCCAGGCCTAGTGTCAGCAGTACCTCTCCAGAATGCAGAGAAAAGGCAGTTGTGTTGTAATGTGATCCAGACAGGCCCAGGGGAGTGTATAGGGACTAGGTAGCAGAGGAGTGTATAGGGACTAGGTAGCAGGGGAGTGTATAGGGACTAGGTAGCAGGGGAGTGTATAGGGACTAGGTAGCAGGGGTGTGGATAGGGACTGGTAGCAGGGGAGTGTATAGGGACTAGGTAGCAGGGGAGTGTATAGGGACTAGGTAGCAGGGGAGTGTAAAGGGACTAGGTAGCAGGGGAGTGTATAGGGACTAGGTAGCAGGGGAGTGTATAGGGACTTGGTAGCAGGGGAGTGGATAGGGACTAGGTAGCAGGGGAGTGTATAGGGAGTAGGTAGCAGAGGAGTGGATAGGGACTAGGTAGCAGGGGAGTGGATAGGGACTAGGTAGCAGGGGAGTGTATAGGGACTAGGTTGCGGGGGAGTGTATAGGGACTAGGTTGCGGGGGAGTGTATAGGGACTAGGTAGCAGGGGAGTGTATAGGGACTAGGTAGCAGGGGAGTGGATAGGGACTAGGTAGCAGGGGAGTGTATAGGGAGTAGGTAGCAGGGGAGTGTATAGGGACTAGGTTGCAGGGGAGTGTATAGGGACTAGGTAGCAGGGGAGTGTATAGGGACTAGGTAGCAGGGGAGTGTATAGGGACTTGGTAGCAGGGGAGTGTATAGGGACTTGGTAGCAGGGGAGTGTATAGGGACTAGGTAGCAGCTGCGTGAGGGCCAGCATTCACAATGCCACATGAAAGGACCAACCACTGAACGCTGTATAAATGATTAATTCAGCTGCAGTCCTCCTGCACCCCAATACAGCACATAATGGAAATACCCCCCCCCCCCCCCCCCCCCCCCCCCCCCCATCACCACCACCACCACCCATTCCAGACAGAAACAGAATGTATTCTATATAAGTCCCGTCTGTGGTAGGATGGAGAGAGGAGAGGAGAGAGTGAGGGCACAGGCAGATACTTGGAGTGGCACTTGAGTTGATTCGTGGCCCAGGAAATGGTTCTGCTCTTTTTAAAGTTTGTGAGGAAAGAGTGGTGTGTGTGTGTATTTGTGTCGGTCTCTGCTGGCTGGCCCTGAGCTGCTTACACAGTGTGGGGTCTGGAGCGGACACACACACACACACACACACACACACACACACACACACTGCTGTGGCCTGGCAACCCTGCTGAGATCTAGGCAGGGGCCAGCTGTTCCATATGGGTCTGTTCCAACTGAACTCTCTAGACACATCCACAGACACACTCATACACCAGGGTTTCCGTTAGGAAAATGTGACTGGGAAGATTTTTATTCACCGGCCATTTGAGAAATGTACCAGACCCATATGCATTGGGTGCGTAACCCATTAGGGCACATGTGTCAAACTCATTCCAGGGAGGGCCGAGTGTCTGCGGGTTTTTGCCCCACCCTTGTACTTGATTGATGAATTATGGTCACTAATTAGTAAGGAACTCTCCTCACCTGGTTGTCTGGGTCTTAATTGAAAGGAAAAACCAAAAATCCGCAGACACTCGGCCCTCCGTGTAATGAGTTTGACACCACTGCATTAGGGCGTCCACCCACAGTGCTCAGAACAACAGAAATCACATTTAGATTATGGTAATTCATCTTAACATAACATGCAACTCCTGTAATGAAGCAGCCGATAAAACGTCATTTTCAAACATTTGCCAAGATGTGTGAAAACACGAGAAAAAATTTGAGCGATATATGACAAAGATGAAAATCTCCATTAGAAACTTAGAAAGAGGGTGAATCTAAAGATGCAACAACTAGGATGGGTTGCTAGTATTACTAGTATTGTGCCTTTGGCTTCTGGAAGAGGAATAAAGTTCATATGAAAACCAATAGAACAGGAGAGAAATGGCATATGAGGAAGTCTTTCATAGGCAACGTGCGTGCCAAAAGGCCTAGCTGATTATTGAATTGGGCTGTCAGTGAAAAGCATCTAAAATATGTATAAAAATAATGTATAATTTAAAATGTTGAGACAAGAAGAAGGGGAGGGGTGTGTGGCGAAGATAGCCTATATGTGCGTCTCTCTCCAAAATGCATGTGCTCGACTCTCCAGAATGCACTCAGCTGTCTCCCGCATTCATTGTTTCATTGTGTGAATTGTTTGCCCTTTGGTTGTTTATATCAATTCCCCATGACATATGTCACCAGTAGTAAATGTACCGTTAATCCCCATCATTTGGTTACATTAATTTAAGTTAATGCATTGGATTACTAATTAGGCCTACAGTCATTTACCGTTCTCATTCTCGGAGCGGAAACGTTGTTTGCAGAGTTCACAACCTGCTACACTTGTGAGAAACAAGTTTTGGTTTATTTCATAACAATTATTTATGACTTGTCCATTTTTTAATTGTCTTTTGTTTGGAGTGCTCCATGTGAGCAATGAGCATGTGTCTGGTTTCTCTGCCTTGTTAATTACATTTACATTTTAGTCATTTAGCAGACGCTCTTATCCAGAGCGACTTACAGGAGCAATTAGGGTTAAGTGCCTTGCTCAAGGGCACATCGACAGATTTTTCACCTAGTCGGCTCGGGGATTAGAACCAGCGACCTTTCGGGTACTGGCACAACGCTCTTAACCACTAAGCTACCTGCCGCCCCTAATGTTGAGGGAGCGTGCGCACCTGAGTATGCATAGAAGTAGCCTACCTGACCTGATGCGTGCATATTTAGGAAAGTGCCCATTTGGGAATGTTTGATTTCTGATTGTCTTAACTCACCACCTCCACCACTAATAAGCTGAGCTTCTCAGTCAATTTTTCTTCACCTCACACAGTAAGTCAACAGTCTGTTTTTTTTTACATCCATTGTGAATTATGGCCTAGTAGTTCCTCACAGCAGGCCTAGTTGAAAAATCTTTCCAACAATCTCCACCTCAATAATCACCAAGCCTCTGTGTGAAAGATCAAAATATTATCATCTGATAATCGCATATATCCAGTGGAAACGTCATAAAATACCTGAACACTTTTCCCTTGTGCAAAAACAGCTGTCTGTGGGAACTCGGAGGGCCCAGAATAAGCTAGTTGATACAATGTTGCAAGTTCGCTAGAGAACTCAAGTCAAGACAGATAGAAAGGCAGGCAGACAGGCTGAGTAGAGAGATTAATGTGATTGAAAGAACCAGCATTTTCATCAGTAGATTTTCTACTGTTGTTATTTGTTGGCTTTATGTATTTTTAGTTAGTTTACAATGGAAGTTAAAGGCCAACGGCTGCATTGGCCATCTCGGAGTTCCATGCACTCATTTAGACTATTTAGCCGCAAATGATCACAGTGTATCAGTGTCCATATGGCAGAGGCTGGTGCTCTCACATTAGATGCATTTTAAGTTTTATATTTGTATAATTTTAATTACGATTTGTATGATTAACCACGTGACAATGATTTCGAGAAATGAAAAGGTTGTTATTGAAATGAAACTGTTCCACGAAAATGTGCATATGAAAATCATAACTGGCACGCGGATCGGTAGAAATGGTAGGATAAATTGTATGCTCCCCCAAACTTGAAACTCACGCACCTCCAATGAAGTTTTTATAAAATAATTGCCTCCATGTTTCTATGGTCGGATTTTCAAGCAAGGTAAGACATGCCTCATAATATGAAGTAAAACATTCAGGTTTCAAACAATTAAATATGTTTTCAAAATGCATACTGCCTCCAGCTCACATTCTAAAGTGGTGGGTGACGTGCTGATAGCCTGCCTACCGTTGTTTTTTCTGCTGGCCCAGTCAATTTGGCCAGCAACAACTGTATTTATCTGCTTTTCATTTTTTTTATCGGACAAAAGCCTTCAATTACCGGCTAACGGAAACCCTGTCATACACACACTCTCTCTAGACACATCCACAGACACACTCATACACACAGCCCAATCAACATATATGTGGCCCCCTGCCTGTCGTACCATAACTCTCCTCCCAGGCAGGCCACCTCCTCTACTCTCTCCTGGACTGTCCGTCATCTCTGCTCAGCAATTAGGCTGTGATGCTTTATCTCATTTTATTAGATTCCCCATTAGCTGACGCCAATGGCGACATCTAGTCTTACTGTGGTCCGACACATAATGAAAAATACCTTACAGACAACATACTTTACAATTGACATACATTTAAAAACATGAGCATGTAGTGTGTGTGCATCTATCAGTTACACATACATGTCAGTACATACACACAACAAGTAGGTCACATGGGGTAGAGGTGTTTTGCCGTGAGGTGTTGCTTTATTTATGTAACAGCAGCAGGAGAGTTACAGCCTAGCCACCGTATGGCTAATATGCATGTACCTTCCTTATCCCTCTCTTTCCTTTTCTCTCTCTCTCTCTCTCTCTCTCTCTCTCTCTCTCTCTCTCTCTCTCCCGTCCCTCTCTTTCTTTCTTTCTCTCCCTCCCTCTCTCCCCTCCCTTCCTCTCTCTCCCCTCCCTCCTTCCCTCCCTCCCTCTCCCAGGCTATAATCTGTGATTAATGGCAGGTGGGGGGATGAGGTGTAATGGGCAGCTCTAAGTGAATGAGCCTGTTAGAGCAGCATGGCTACAGCAGCCAGCGCCCAGGAAATGGAATTAGCCGCCCAGGGTCCTGGGATGGAGACTGGGAGGGAAGTAAACTTAATAAAGGGGTCGAGCCCTGGTCCACCTCACAACTCCCAGCTCCCCTTGGCCCTCTCCCTGGCCTGCCCCCGCTTGGCTTTCATTCCCATCCCTTACCTTGGGATTTGATTAGAGAGATGGAGGGAGGAGTGTCCATCCATGAGGCAGCAGGTTCTTGGGGACTGGGGAGCTGGGGAAAGAAAGTATGATGTGAACGAATCAGCACACTTTAGAAATGTCACTGTGTTAGAGGTAATCAGATGAAGTGAGAGCGGGAGTGAGAGGGAGATCCCTACAAACCCTGCTATCTGCATGGCCGCTGTCTGTGAAACATGGAGACTGTCTATCACTCCCCCAGCCAGCATTCAGTCATGTCAACAGACTAACTGTACTGTGACTGGGAGCTATGGCTATTGTGACTGGCTCTACTGTGAGCTATGGCCCCTGTTTGGGATTTATTAGAGCTACACCACAAATAAATGCCTTTCTCCTCTGCTCACTGTAGGAAGTGAAGGATGTCACTGTCACAAACAGTATTTTACCCTTTAATGGTTGGTTCTGAAGGGCTTGGAATGGCATAGCCATATCAGCAGGCTGGTCTATGTAATGTACAGTAATAATGGGCTGTTAGTGTGGACTGTGGACCCAGGTGGCGTCACAAATGGCACCCTATTCCCTATATAATGCAGTACTTTTGCACTATATAGGGAATAGGGTAGTGCACCTAATAGGGAATAGGGTTCCATTTGGGACGCAGCCTCACTCTGAATTTATTTTGTCAGTGGATGGTTCCGGAAATGAAATGGGAAAGAAAACCATGTACCACAGCAGATTATAGGTCCCAGTCTTCAAGGTAAATCTCATATTTCTCAAGACACAGGTTTAATTTGTTTTCCCATTTTTCTGTGATTTGTAAATGTTTACTTCACTTAAGCTTGTCCTAGCATAACTGCAAAACAAATGCCAAAGTACATAAAATATACTGAACGGAAATATGAATGCAACATGTAAGGTGTTGGTCCCATTTTTCATGAGCTGAAATAAAAAATCCCAGAAATGTTCCATATGCACAAAAAGCTTATTTCTCTCAAATTCTGTGCACAAATTTGTTTACATCCCTATTAGTGATAATCTCTCCTTTGCCAAGATAATCCATCCACCTGACAGGTGTGGCATATCAAGAAACTGTTTAAATAGCATGATCATTACACAGGTGCACCTTGTGCTGGGTACAATGAAAGGTCACTCTTAAATGTGCAGTTTCGTCACACAACACCATGCCACAGATGTCTACATTTTGAGGGAGCGCGCATGCTGACTGCAGGAATGTCCACCAGAGCTGTTGCCAGAGAATTGACAGTACGTCTAACCGGCCTCACAGCCGCAGACCATGTGTAACCACGCCAGCCCAGGACCTCCACATCCGACTTCTTCACCTGCGGGATCATCTGAGACCAGCCACCCGGACAGCTGATGAAACTGAGGAGTATTTCTGTCTGTAATAAAGCCCTTTTTGTAGGGGGGAAAAACTAATTCTGATTGGCTGGGCCTGGCTCCCCAGTGGGTGGACCTGGCTCCCAAGTGGGTGGGCCTATGCCCTCCCAGGTCCACCCATGGCTGTGCCCCTGCCCTGTTGTGAAATCCATAGGATTAGGGCCTAATGAATGTATTTCAATTGACTGATTTCCTTACATGAACTGTAACTCAGTAAAACCTTTGAAATTGTTGCATGTTGTGTTTATATTTTTGTTCTGTATATATTGCCCACAGTAAGTCTCTCTCTCTCTATCTCTCTCTGTTCATTTAATTTAAATAAATGTACAGTAGCAGTTGATTGCATTGTGCCTGCTAATGTTGACTACTTCCAAAGATGGTGGATTGTTCCAGTGAGGGCTGTAGACTATCGTTGGCTGCTGTTGGCTGCTTGTTGCTCGCCTGCTTGCTGTCACTAATTATCCATGGTTACTATAGTTGGTTAAACACTGTGCCTGCCAATGTTGACTACCAGTGATGGAGGGCTGTTAACTGTCATTGGCTACTTTTGGTGTGTTTACTGCTGGTTGTCAGAGCCAATTGGGTGATGCTAATGGGCCAGTGTTGGAGGTAATCAACCCAGCAGCCTCTCAGGCAGTTCAGTCTCACAGTGCCAGTCAGTCAGTCGCCATCCGTCTCCTCTCCTGTTGTTCATGCCTGAGTGCCACAGTAACACGCCACTGAAAAAATGAACCTCTAGAAATACGACATGGTTGTTCCCTTAACGACACAGCGCTCAGTTCTGCCTATCAGGCAAGCTATGGTCCATGTTACCAGAGTGCTAAGGCCTTCTGTGCCTCATGGCCTTGCGGTGTTTAGGTAATGGAGTATGGAGGCCATTTTCAGCTGTAAGTACTCTACAGATGTACTTATTGTTGTTGGAGGGAGGTAGTGGTTTAAACCCCACGAGAGGGACTAAAGGTATTTTTAGATTTGTGCAGTGCAGTCAGCATGATCTGAAAGCGGAAATATTGACCGGGTGGAAACTGTGTTGCTTGTGTGTATAGAAGATTTAGCTAAACGGTGTAGCTCCTAGCTGTTATTGTTGTCTGAGTAAGAAATAATCCCGGTGCCGAGGGAGCCCATACTATCTGACCCCAGATGAAACAATGTTCTTATTATTCCTCCCCACACTAGGCCTTGTCTGGGGGAGGGATGTAGAGGGGGATGAGGGATGGAGAGGGGGAGGAGGGATGGAGAGGGGAATGAGGGAGGAGGGAGTGAGAGGGGATGAGGGAGGAGGGAGTGAGAGGGGGAGGAGGGAGGAGGGAGTGAGGGGGAGGAGGGAGTGAGGTGGATGAGGGAGGAGGGAGTGAGGGGGATGAGGGAGGAGGGAGTGAGGGGGATGAGGGAGGAGGGAGTGAGAGGGAGGAGGGAGTAAGGAGTGAGAGGGATGAGGGAGGAGGGAGTGAGAGGGGGAGGAGGGAGGAGGGAGTGAGGGGGAGGAGGGAGTGAGGTGGATGAGGGAGGAGGGAGTGAGGGGGATGAGGGAGGAGGGAGTGAGGGGGAAGAGGGAGGAGGGAGTGAGAGGGATGAGGGAGTGAGAGGGATGAGGGAGGAGGGAGTGAGGGGGAAGAGGGAGGAGGGAGTGAGGGGGAAGAGGGAGGAGGGAGTGAGAGGGGTGAGGGAGTAAGGAGTGAGAGGGATGAGGGAGGAGGGAGTGAGAGGGGGAGGAGGGAGGAGGGAGTGAGGGGGAGGAGGGAGTGAGGTGGATGAGGGAGGAGGGAGTGAGGGGGATGAGGGAGGAGGGAGTGAGGGGGATGAGGGAGGAGGGAGTGAGAGGGAGGAGGGAGTGAGGGGGAAGAGGGAGGAGGGAGTGAGAGGGATGAGGGAGTGAGAGGGATGAGGGAGGAGGGAGTGAGAGGGAGGAGGGAGTGAGGGGGAAGAGGGATGAGGGAGTGAGAGGGATGAGGGAGGAGGGAGGAGGGAGTGAGGGGGAAGAGGGAGGAGGGAGTGAGAGGGATGAGGGAGGAGGGAGTGAGAGGGATGAGGGAGGAGGGAGTGAGGGGGAAGAGGGAGGAGGGAGTGAGAGGGGTGAGGGAGGAGGGGGACTACAGTGAAGGTAATTAAAACAAAGACCCTGTGTGTGTAGGGCATGTGTATGTGGACTTTGAAGTCATTCTATAATTTTTAGTTTTCCACAAACTGAAAGGTCTTGCCCCGATGCATATTTTTGTTAATCCCTCCTGATTCTCTCTTTATTGCAATTGTTGCCAGGCTCCATGCAGGCTGTACTTCTAAACCTCTCCTCACCGTGTGTGTGTGTGTGTGTGTGTGTCCTCGCCTCCCTCCCTCTCTCTGAGATTACAGAAAGCGCAAGCCCAATGATTGAATTATAATCAGTGTGAGACACAGCAGTCTATCTCCTCACTGTGTGAGCAAAACAGGACTTTGTTCTCACTGTGTTTTGTATGTTACTAGTAACTTGTTTCATTTTGCATGAATGGCTGTTCATTCAGATGTGAAAGTAATCAAAGAATGACAGTTTTTCCTTTCCATCTCTCTTTCCTCCACATCCTCTCCCTCAATCATTTCCTTTCCTCTCTCCCTCTCCCTCTCCCAATCCCCACCTCCCCTCTCTCCCTCCCTCCTCCACTCCACAGGGACCCTGTGGAACCTGTCTTCCTATGAGCCTCTGAAGATGGTGATTATAAACCACGGACTGCAGACTATGACCAACGAGGTCATCATCCCCCACTCAGGCTGGGAGCATGAGCCCAACGAGGACTCCAAGCCCCGCGACGCAGAGTGGACCACCGTCTTCAAGAACACCTCAGGATGTCTGAGGTAATAGCTTGCTTGAGGCCTGCTACACACACTCCTCTTAAAGGTACTTCCACCATAGTGAAGCAGATGAAAGATGGTTAAAGTAACACAGAAGCAGGCCCATGGTACAATGCATATGGACTAGCCAGGCCACCACTCTCACTCCAGCACTTCACCTGAAGAGGCTATTCTTTGAATGAGAGAGGGAGTTAAAAGACGTTTTCCACCAGTGCATCTGATAATGAACGGATAAAAATCGATGGTGTCCTCTGCTGCTGTGGCCATTAGCAGTGCTATTAACAGACCCCTGTACAGACAGCCTCAGGTTCCTTAGAGGCTATCCTAGCAACCTGATGCTTGATTAGGACTTCCGGGCCCACAAGGGCTTATCGCCATGGTTACCTCTCCCATAACGACATTAGCCATTTTAAATCCACGTCCCCTTCTCCCTGAGCTAAAAGGTTGTGAGGGGTTGGAGGGGGGTGGGTTGGGTTGGGTTGATTTGGACCGGAAGAAATTAGTGATCAGATTTATAAAAATCAGATCACAGGTTGGTGAGAGAGCCCTGTTTTCCTCCTCAATTGATTCAAGGCCAGATGACATAATGCACAGTATCTAGTAGATAGATGTATTGCTGCTGTGGATTATTGTGTCCATAAACCTTTTCTCAATCGGAACACATTATCAAACTGTTGGAGTTAATCAGGAGACAAAAGTTAGCTAGTCCAATCTCTAGCTACTGTCACTCAAGACTACTGCCCTCATCTATTCAGCTGGCTCACTGACTGACCTGTTAAAACAGGAAGCCAGTGTTTGAGCCTGAGGGCTATAATATCAGCCAGTTCTCACACACACACACACACACACACACACACACACACACACACACACACACACACACACACACACACACACAGGAGATAACAGACAGTGAGTCTGGTCTGGTTGTCTGAGTTAAGCCAATAGTCCTCCAGGAGATAAGGTTGATAAGTGGGATTGTTTGACTAGACCTGCTTTCTATCCCCACCTTTAAACTAGCCACGGCTGCCTCCAACCTCAACTGGCCACCTCTGAGGAAGTAAACAATATGTTGTAACACATGGGACTGCAGGAATTATGCTAGTGGATGGCCTCTCTACTAGTGCTATGGGATGTAGCTCAGTTGATAGAGCATGGCGTTTGCAACGGCAGGGTTGTGGGTTCGATTCCCACAGGGGGTATGAAAAAATAAAAAATAATGTATGCACTAACTGTAAGTCGCTCTGGATAAGAGCGTCTGCTAAATGACTAAAATGTAAATGTAAATGTCCTATAGTGTTTCTAATAAAGATTTAGAAGCTACAATGTCTTTATGTTGGCTATGACTTCTCTAATAGTGTCCATTTTGCCCCAAAAAAGTGTTTGAGGTTAATTTCAGTCAACTTACTAGTGTTTTTTCCTGCTTTCTCTCCTCTTCTGTCGTGACTTGGGCCTTGTGTTTTGGCAGTATGCCACCGTAGTAAAGCACCAAAAGATATCCTCTGTCCCATCTATATTGTATGTTGCCCCAGCCCCATCCAAGCCAACCCACAGTCCCTAATCCACTGCAGTTTAGCTCAGTTTAGCAGTCACTGCAGTCTGTTGGTCAGGATCCAAGTCAACGCTTTCTTCCAACCCCCTGCTGTTTTGGTCAAATGTAACCCATTCCAGATTAACCCATCCTTCTGTTTGTTTTTCTCTCTATCTCCATCTCTCCCTCTCTCTCGCTCTCTCTCTCTACCTGCTGTCGAGTATGTCTCCATGGCAACTGTAACCAATGACACTCTCTGTTGCCTAGTAAGCTGGCCAGAGGCAGATTTGTGAGGAGATCTGCTGATGTATGGGAGATTGTGTTTACTCATGCCTTGACAGAACTGCACATTTGCTGCTTAGGTCACTATAACCTCTATATGCTTTTTAGCATAGTGTTTCCTTTTGGGAGGATGAGGGTGTCAATATTACTGCCTCTCGAAAACTGTGTGTGTGCATGTGTGTCCATGAATGTATGTATGTGTGTGTGAGAGAGACTGAGTTATTAAAGCTGTGCTCTTCTGTAGCTCAGTTGGTAGAGCATGGCTCTTGAAAAGCCAGGACAGTGGGTTCAATTCCCGGGACCACCCATACGTTAAAAAAAAAGTATGCACACATGACTAAGTCTCTTTCGATAAAAGTGTCTGCTAAATGGCCTATACAGTGGGTATCATAAGTATTCACCACCCTTGAATTTTTTTCACATTTTGTTGTGTTACAAAGTGTGATTAAAATAGATTTAATTGTGATTTTTTTGGTCATTGATCTACACAAATACTCCATAATGTCAAAGTGAAAATACATTTCTACAAAGTTTTACAAATTAATACAAATTCTATAACTAAAATATAGTCGTTGCATAAGTATTCACCCCTTTGTTTAGGCAAGCCTAAATTAGTTCAGGAGTCAAATTTGGCTTAACAAATCACATAATAATTTACCAGGACGTACTCTGTGTGAAATAATAGGGGTTGACATGATTTTTGAATGACTACCTCTTCCTCTGTTCCCCATAAATCTGTAAGGTCCCTCAGTCAGGTATTGAATTTCAACCACAGATTCAACTGCAAAGACCAGGGAACTTTTCAAAAGCCTCCTAAAGAAGGGCAGTGATTGGTAGATTGGTAA
The DNA here is from genome assembly GCF_964263955.1 of Coregonus lavaretus. NCBI lineage: Eukaryota > Metazoa > Chordata > Actinopteri > Salmoniformes > Salmonidae > Coregonus > Coregonus lavaretus. Next base: position 30,746,637 of record NC_140004.1, read on the forward strand.
CAATAACAAATCAGACATTGAATATATCTTTAAGCATGGTCAAGTTAATAATTATGCTGTGGATGATGTATTAAACCACCCAGACACATCAAAGATACAGTCGTCCTTCTTAACTGATCTGCAGGACAGGAAGGAAACTGCTCAGGGATGTCACCATGAGACCATTGGTGATTTTAAAACAATTCAATGGCTATGATGGGAGAAAACTGAGGATGGATCAACAACATTGTAGTGACTCCACAGTAATTACCAAAATGACAGAGTAAAAATAATAATACAAATATACAGAATATGGCAAAGGAATAAACGTTTTGCCCTAAATGCAAAGCCTTATGTTTGGGGCAAAACCAACACAACACATCACCTAGTAACTGCCTCCTTATTTTCAAGCGTGGTGGTGGATGCATCATGGTATGGGTATGCTTGACGTAGGCAAAGATTGGGGGGGGGGGGGGGGGTTCAGGATGAAAAGAAACGGGATGGAGCTAAGCACAGGCAAAATCCTAGAGGAAAACCTGCTTCAGTCTGCTTTATTACACCAGACACTGGGAGAGGAATTCACCTTTCAGCAGGACACTAAACTAAAACACAAGGCCAAATCTACACTGGAGTTACTTACCAAGAAGACAGTGAATGTTCCTGAGTGGCCAAGTTACAGTTTTGACTTAAATCTGCTTGAAAATCTATGGCAAGACTTGAACATATCTGTCTAGCCATGATCCCCAAAACCTTGACAGAGCTTGAATACTTTTGAAAAGAATAATGCGCAAATATTGGACAATCCAGGTGTGCCAAAGCTCTTAGAGACTTACCCAGAAAGCTGTAATAGCTGCCAAAGGTGTTTCTAACATGTATTGACTCAGTGGGGGTGAATACTTATTTAATCAAGGTACAGTATATTAGTGTTTTATTTTTCATTAATCTTTAAAATATATATACTTTTTCTTCCACCTTGACATTAGAGTATTTTGTGTAGATCATTGAAGAAAATGACATTTAAATCCATTTGAATCCCTCTCTGAAACACAATAAAATTTGAAGAAATCCAAGGGGGGTGAATACTTATGATACCCACTGTATTTTTATGTGTTATGACCTTGTGATAAGGGACATGGTGGTGTCAGAGGTCAGGACACTTCATCAGTCAACACCAGGGAGGCTGTCTCTCTCTAACCCACTCCCAGAGGACATCATATTGTCCCTTTATGGCCACATGTCACCATGACTAACCTCTGAGACCGGGCAGTTGATATACGGGCCACACAATGGACACACACACTCTCTCACACACCCTCACACACACCCTCACACACACAGATTGACATTGAAACACACACACATGCACAAATTGACACCCACAACAGATGTACTTTCTAGAAAAAGTGACAATAAAATGCCTGCCAATAAAAAAAAAAATCATCCCGCTTTGTCTGTCGGCCCAAACACACACCTACTGTACACACACACAAACACACACACAAACACACACACATGCACTCTCCCATCAAATCAATCCCTGTTGGATGCACCTTGGTGGCCGTTATGGGTGGAAGTGATTTCTCTGGGCCAAAAGGGATGTTTTATGACTTGGGAATAGAGGCCCAGATGGTCTGCACTGTCTGCCTCTCTACCATAGATTCGTTTTAATTAGCCCAAAGTGTGTAATGGCCAAGGCTCTACCTGAGATTAATGGATTCTGCCCCAGAGACTGATTCCCCCTTTGTGTGTGTGTGGGAGGGGGGGGGGGGGGTCTGAAAGAGAGGGTCTGTATGCACACATTTGTGTTTGTAAGTGTATGTGTGTGCACATGTACATATATCCTGTTTGAGTGTGTGCATGTATGAGAGTGTGCAAGTGTGAATGTGTGTGTGTGTGTGTCATGCTGGCAGGACTCAAGGCTTTGACTGCCCCCCTCAACCCCGCTAGAGTGGTGGCAGGCATCCTCCTCCAGGACTTGCTGGGTGGTTGGTAATGCGATTATATGGCACGGAAAGGAAACCTTCTTGAATGAAGTCCCCAGTGAGCCTGGCAGCTCCTGCTCTCTCTCCACAACTAAACTCTCAGAAAAGGCCTGCAGGCTGTATTCACTCAAACTACACTGAACAAAAATATAAACCAACATGTAAAGTGTTGGTCCCATGTTTCATGAGCTGAAATAAAAGATCCCAGAAATTGTCCATATGCACAAAAAACGTATTTCTCTCAAACTTTGTGCACAAATTTGTTTACATCCCTGTTAGTGAGCATTTCTTCTTTGCCAAGATAATCCATCCACCTGACAGATGTGGCATATCAAGAAGCTGATTAAACAGAATGATCATTACACAGGTGCACCTTGTGCTGGGGACAATAAAAGACCTCTCTAAAATGTGCGGTTTTGTCACACAACACAATGCCACAGATGTCTCAAGTTTTGAGGGAGCGCACAATTGGCATGCTTACTGCAGGAATGTCCACCAGAACTGTTGCCAGAGAATTGAATATTGATTTCTCTACCATAAGCCGCCTCCAACGTTGTTTTAGAGAAATTGGCAGTACGTCCAACCGGCCTCACAACCACAGACCACGTGTATGGCCTTCGTGTGGGCGAGCGGTTTGCTGACGTCAATGAGTGCGCCATGGTGGCGGTGGGGTTATGGTATGGGCAGGCATAAGCTACTGACAACGAAAACAATTGCATTTTATCAATTGCAATTTGAATGCACAGAGATACCGTGATAAGATCCTGAGACCCATTGTCTTGACATTCATCCGCCGCCATCACCTCATGTTTCAGCATGATAATGCATTGCCCCATGTCACAAGGATCTGTGCACAATTCCTGGAAGCTGAAAATGTCCCAGTTCTTCCATGGCCTGCATACTCACCACACATGTCACCCATTGAGCATGTTTGGGATGCTCTGGATCGACGTGTACGGCAGTGTGTTCCAGTTCCCAACAATATCCAGCAACTTCGCAAAGCCATTGAAGAGGAATGGGACAACATTCCACAGGCCACAATCAACAGCCTGATCAACTCTATGCGAAGGAGATGTGTCGCACTGCATGAGGCAAATGGTGCCCACACCAGATACTGACTGGTTTTCTGATCCACGCCCCTACTTTTTTTTTAAAGGTATCTGTGACCAACCGATGCAAATCTGTATTCCCAGTGATGTGAAATCCATAGATTAAGGCCTAATGAATTTATTTTAATTGACTGATTTTCTTATATGAACTGTAACTCAGTAAAATCTTTGATGTTGTTTGCAAGTCAACCTAGCTGTTTATATTCTTGATGCTTTTTAATGAAATGCTTTTGGTCTTTAAAAAATGAAGGTTGTGTTTTCTGTGTCTCTGACCAGTGTATATCTGTCTCTTTAACCACCCTGTCTCTCTGCCTTCTCTACCCCAGGAATGTGAGTTCGGACGGGGCCGAGGCGAGGCGCAGACTAAGGGAGTGTGAGGGGCTTGTGGATGCTCTGCTGCACGCCCTGCAGTCAGCTGTGGGCAAGAAAGACATGGACAACAAGGTGAGCCTCCAAACCGACCGACATTACTGTATCTGCATTGCCAATATGTCATATGTTCATTGGAGACACTTGATACCTTGGATGCAGATCTCTTAACTGCTGAGTTTTGCTGTTCTCTAGCTAGTTTTCTAGCAAATAACCAGTCCCTTTCATATCATATTGCTTGATCAATCTGTATAGGTTGAGCTGACATTGTCCCTCCATCTACATCTATCCCCCCCACCAGTCTGTGGAGAACTGTGTGTGTATCATGAGGAACCTGTCCTACCACGTTCACAAAGAGATCCCAGGGGCCGAGAAGTTCACAGACCCGTCCGTTCTGCATGCCCCGGGCTCTGCGGGCCCTCAGAGGAAGAAGAAGGATGATGCAGGCTGCTTTGGAGGGAAGAAGGCCAAAGGTGAGAGGACAACACAGAGGGAGACTGGAGAGACATAGGCCCAGTCCCAAGAAATAGGCCCAGTCCCAAAATATAGGCCCAGTCCCAAAACGTAGGCCCAGTCCCAAAACGTAGGCCCAGCTTCAAAACGTAGGCCCAGTCCCAGAACGTAGGCCCTGTCCCCAAACGTAGGCCCAGCTTCAAAATGTAGGCCCAGTCCCAAAACGTAGACCCAGTCCCAAAATGAGTCTCTTCCGTGGACCGCCAGTGACGGCTGATCTGTAGGAAGCACCTATTAACAACAACACAGAAAAAGTTATCACTTTTCTCCTTATCTGGCATTCAGTTACAATGGAATCTAAATCTGTATGCTATTTGCAAAATGGGCCATGTCAGTTTGTATAGTTAACTGTATGTATCCAGGCTTATCATACACTATTTCAGCTCTTTAGGGCTCTATTTACCTACTTTAGCCCAGAGCTTTTTCCCCCTAGACAGTTACAGTATTTAGTATAGGCTACCCCTGGTCCTAGACATATACAGTATGTAATTAGTATAGGCTACCTCTCAGTCACTGGCTGACTAATGGCTGAACAACAAGCAGAGCTCCCTCTCCCACAACAAATAATGACTGAAATGAATCACTTAGCCAATGAGGTGAGACCCAATTTCACTGACCTTTCACCCCTCAGGGTCCAGAGGGGGACGCCACTGATTTAGAGGCTAAGAAAGCACTGGGGGATGTGTCTAGAAGTGTGTGTGTTTACAGATGAATATTATAGATGGCAATCTCAAGCGAATTAGCCAGGCGGCTGCTATTGTACATAGCAGTTAATGAGGTGTGTTTAGCCTTCGCAGGCCCTGGAGGTGTACTTTGAAGGAGAGATGGCCTATATTAAAAAAGCTAAACACGTGCGGGAAGGGGAGTCAGATCTTTCAGGAGAGCTGTTTAGACAACACAGTCTTTCCTAGCAATTTGTTACATGAGATAAACCCTCTAAATTACCCCCCCCCGAATTCTGACACTTGCCGTTAGAGCCATTACCATGAACAGACGCTTCAGGCCCAACTTATTTAGTGAATGCTAATGGTTTCTTTTTGCATTTCTCTTTTTATTCTTGATTCCTATATTCCTGTGCTGTTATGTGTGGCTGGCTTAGTGCCTTGTGTGGCAGTGACTGTCCCTCTCTCTCCTTGTTTGTGGCACTACAGTGTGGTGATACACACACAACATTGGTTTTACTAAGTGGGAACCAAAGAATGTAGTCCCATCCAAAATCCTATTTTCTCTAACCCTAACCTTTAACCCCTGACCCTAAAACTAAACCAAACCCTAACTCCTAATCCTAATTCTAACCCTAATTGTAACCCTAAACTTAACCCCTAAACCTAAAATAGCATTTTTCCTTTTGGGTACCGGCGAAATGTCCCCAAATGTTCCTTATTTTACTTCTGAGGACTTTTGGAACACAAAATGCATAGTAAAGTTAGACCATACACACACTTTTTTCTTTAATGAGCCGAGCACACTGACACCACAGCCTCTTTGAACACTGTCCCAAGAAAATAACTGTGGAGTGCTAATGGATTTACACCCTGCTTGTCTCCTTTAAACCTATGTACTTGTTTTGTTCCTTATATTCTCCCATTCTCTGTCTTGCTCTCTTTCTTTCCCTCTGCCTCTTAGTACTGAGCGATTAAAACCAGTTAAATGTAACTAAATGTAATAGAAAATGTAATCTACGTAATCCCCAAAAGTAATTATTTATCATGAGAGGGCCATAAACAATGAGTAGTAATGCGGCTTTCTCCAAGAAAGGTTAAAATCTCACCTTTCTGTTAATTTTTTTGATAAATTGCTGAGGTGTAGTCACTTTTGATGGCAAGTCAAAGTACACAGTACAAATATGATACAATTATGAAATATCTTATGAAGTATTTCCTTTTCAACAAAACTGTGTGAATAAGGTTTGAAATGGCTTGTATGCTTTCCAAATATAATATAATCAAATTATAAAATGACTAACTATAAGATTTCACCTTCCTTATAACTGTAAAATACATATTAGTATGTTTAGTGTTAGAGAGAATTAACATATTTTCTAAAGGTCTCTCGATCAAAACGTCTGCCCCCATCGCTGTGAATGTACAGTGGGGAAAAAAATATTTAGTCAGCCACCAATTGTGCAAGTTCTCCCACTTAAAAAGATGAGAGAGGCCTGTAATTTTCATCATAGGTACACGTCAACTATGACAGACAAAATGAGAAAAAAAAATCCAGAAAATCACATTGTAGGATTTTAATGAATTTATTTGCAAATTATGGTGGAAAATAAGTATTTGGTCAATAACAAAAGTTTCTCAATACTTTGTTATATACCCTTTGTTGGCAAAGTCTTCACAAGGTTTTCACACACTGTTGCTGGTATTTTGGCCCATTCCTCCATGCAGATCTCCTCTAGAGCAGTGATGTTTTGGGGCTGTCGCTGGGCAACACGGACTTTCAACTCCCTCCAAAGATTTTCTATGGGGTTGAGATCTGGAGACTGGCTAGGCCACTCCAGGACCTTGAAATGCTTCTTACGAAGCCACTCCTTCGTTGCCCGGGCGGTGTGTTTGGGATCATTGTCATGCTGAAAGACCCAGCCACGTTTCATCTTCAATGCCCTTGCTGATGGAAGGAGGTTTTCACTCAAAATCTCACGATACATGGCCCCATTCATTCTTTCCTTTACACGGATCAGTCGTCCTGGTCCCTTTGCAGAAAAACAGCCCCAAAGCATGATGTTTCCACCCCCATGCTTCACAGTAGGTATAGTGTTCTTTGGATGCAACTCAGCATTCTTTGTCCTCCAAACACGACGAGTTGAGTTTTTACCAAAAAGTTCTATTTTGGTTTCATCTGACCATATGACATTCTCCCAATCCTCTTCTGGATCATCCAAATGCACTCTAGCAAACTTCAGACGGGCCTGGACATGTACTGGCTTAAGCAGGGGGACACGTCTGGCACTGCAGGATTTGAGTCCCTGGCGGCGTAGTGTGTTACTGATGGTAGGCTTTGTTACTTTGGTCCCAGCTCTCTGCAGGTCATTCACTAGGTCCCCCCGTGTGGTTCTGGGATTTTTGCTCACCATTCTTGTGATCATTTTGACCCCACGGGGTGAGATCTTGCGTGGAGCCCCAGATCGAGGGAGATTATCAGTGGTCTTGTATGTCTTCCATTTCCTAATAATTGCTCCCACAGTTGATTTCTTCAAACCAAGCTGCTTACCTATTGCAGATTCAGTCTTCCCAGCCTGGTGCAGGTCTACAATTTTGTTTCTGGTGTCCTTTGACAGCTCTTTGGTCTTGGCCATAGTGGAGTTTGGAGTGTGACTGTTGAGGTTGTGGACAGGTGTCTTTTATACGGATAACAAGTTCAAACAGGTGCCATTAATACAGGTAACGAGTGGAGGACAGAGGAGCCTCTTAAAGAAGAAGTTACAGGTCTGTGAGAGCCAGAAATCTTGCTTGTTTGTAGGTGACCAAATACTTATTTTCCACCATAATTTGCAAATCAATTCATAAAAAATCCTACAATGTGATTTTCTGGATTTTTTTCTCTCATTTTGTCTGTCATAGTTGACGTGTACCTATGATGAAAATTACAGGCCTCTCTCATCTTTTTAAGTGGGAGAACTTGCACAATTGGTGGCTGACTAAATACTTTTTTCCCCCACTGTATCACAGAACTTTAGCTTGGCTTCCTGAACTCGTTAGGAACTCATAGTCCATATATGACAAACAGAAAGGGATTTTTGTTTAAAATCTATGAATTCTTTTAGATTACTGGCTATAAATCGATTTCATGTGCTACAGCGACGAAACTACTCTTCTGCTGCGCTATGATGTAAGGATTGCATGCATATATGTTGTTAGTGGCTGTGACATAGGGTTCAGCCAGGAGTTGATGGAAAGTCGGAAAATCGCATGAAAGGGTAGGAAGGACATCCCAGCTTCTAATGGTGTCAGATGTCACATCCTGCTTCACACAGGCAAAAGAGACATTCTCACTGTGTCCGTGGGAATAAGGGCTAGCACTCAATACGAGCCATTACGATCTACGGTGTCCACAGATCGATTTATAAGTGAAAATGTTAGTCGGAACTAGTACCAGAACCACGCAGGTCCCCGAAATAGGGGAAATCAAGTAATTCATGAGAGAAATCAATTCAAGAATGATTTGGTACGCTGGGCAAAAGGTTGTAGTTTTCATTAAGCAAATATTCAACCTAGTTGAGTGCAGAAACGTGGTAATTAACTACAATGACCCTAATCCTTTGCGCCTGTTTTCAGGCAGAAATGGACACACTTTTACACCTGCTACGTTAAGTTAGATACACACAGACCGCATAGACCGCATGAGAGAGGAATGTACACAACACAACTACAAGAGGGAGGGATAGAGACAGTTTGTGAAAGTATGCCTTATCTTCTTAGAAGAACAATTAAAATGAGTACAGAGATTACGTCTGGCTGTTTGGCTGCTACTGCTTGAACAGAGATGAGAAGGAATTAAAAATAATAAAGTAATCAAATAAAAACTAAGTAATATACACAACTGAAATATTGTATTATTTCATAGTAATTTCCTATTTTTCTATTCATGTCTACCCAATGTGGACCTGACAGAGACAAGGGAATATTTTCTATGTTTTGGCAATTGAATGTTGGCTTTGGAACTTCCATTAAAAAGCTCAAAAATAAGTGTAGTGTCATTATTTAATAATGCATTTAATGTAAAAAATAATAATTGAAACCGAAATCGGAAACTATGATCATTTTGTAATACTCTGACCGAAACTGAACTGACCTAGAAAAGCACTAATCACTCAGCACTACTGCCTCTCTCTCTCTCTCTCTCTCTCTCTCTCTCTCTCTCTCTCTCTCTCTCTCTCTCTCTCTCTCTCTCTCTCTCTCTCTCTCTCTCTCTCTCTCTCTCTCTCTCTCTCTCTCTCTCTCTCTCTCTCTCTCTCTCGCTCTCGCTCTCGCTCTCGCTCTCTCTCTCTCGCTCTCTCTCTCTCTCAAATGTACAGCCCAAGTTGACTTTAAACTGAAGTGTTTACTTGTTATTGTCACCTCTAATCCTCACAACCTATTTTATCTTTTACTCTTCTCTTCTCCCTGCTTGTGTTTTTGGCATTGCTGCTGCTTCCTTGGCTAACTATAGAGGAATGGTTTAATCAAGGTGAGTGTCCCCATGTCCTGTTTCAGCACACCCTCTCACCCCTGCCCTTATAGCTACTGTAGCATTAGTAGTTTGGGTCTCCTCCAAAAATGAAAAGATTGAAGGACTTCATTTGTTTCTCCTCTTCATTTGCTGCACTCTTACTGTAGTTCTACCTCTTCCGTCATGCCCCCAAACATCAAAGTGTTAGTAATCCAAACCTAGCCTAATCTCGGGGGTAGAGGTAGGGGAGAGCCAGGTAAGACGAATAAGTTTGGGTAGTGAAAAATAACCTGGGCTCTAGTTTTTAGTCCCAGCTTTAGACTGCAGTGCAGTTTCCCCTCAGCCTGCTGGTAAGTTTGAAACGTTAAAGGTTGAATCTCACATAGTGACATAGGCATGTCCCCTCCCTGTTGAGGATACGGATGGAGAGAGGTTCATTAGCTGGCCCTTCTGTAGTCACCTGGCTCCATTACCCTCCCTGCATTATTAAAGGGGGTTCCCACCTGCCATCCCTGGGAAGGAGTGTAGCTCAGTTGGTAGAGCATGGCGTTTGCAACGCCAGGGTTGTAGGTTCGTTTCCCACGGGGGGCCAGTATGAAAAATGTATGCACTCACTAACTGTAAGTCGCTCTGGATAAGAGCATCTGCTAAATTACTAAAATGTAAATCTAAAATGAAGGGCTGCTACTAGACTTGTGTGTGCAGTGATGCATCTTTCTGTGCGTGCGTGTGTGTGTGTGTTCATCTGCTTGCACGTGCGCTTGTGTGTGGTCCTGCAGTGGTCTCTAGGACATTGTCAGTTAACTCTGTCAGGTTGTCTCTGAATGTGACATTTACATATGTTCTCTCTGGCTCTATCCAGCCAGAAAAAACGGCGAGAATGACAAAAACTACGACACTCTGGATCTACCCAAGCGCACAGAACCCACAAAAGGTAGGCTTGTTCTGTCAATGAGGTTCACTTATTACAACTTCAACCTGTCACTCCTTTTCTTGTCACTGAAAGGGAGAATATCCCAAATCCATGACTGCCATTGACTTTCTATCAAATGTTATTTAAAGAGAAATGACCAAATTATCTTTGTTTTGACAAAGATGCTACCAAGAAAATAAATTGGGTTGTCGTGGATGGTTTGTTGTGACTCGAAGGATGTCAAGTGTTGTGCTTGCTTACACGTGGTAGAGTGGCGTAGGGAGCCATTTCGCTTTTGTTACTTCTTAAATCGGCACCTTGACAGTTGACTGCTGCTGATTTGATGTCGCTAGCTAGGTTGATATGATAACAAAGCTTTGGCTAGCAGAGCTCCCAGGCTTTTTGTAAAGCACTCCCAAGCATTTGAGCTGCTTTGATTGGAATCAGCTCCTTTACATGAGAGTTGGTTAGCAGCCAATGTATCATGTTCTGTAGCCTATGAGTTTCAGGGACACAACTAGTTACAAGGCCAGATAGTCCCCTCCTATTTCAGCAGTGTTGGAACAGTGTTGATGGGTGTAAATGGCTGATTCTGGGTTCAGGCAGACAGACAGGCATACAGCTTTTGGCCAGCAGCAGATTGGAATGGGATGAGATTGGATTTGATGGGGTAGATGGTGGGTGGGTTGTGGGTTGTAGATGGTGTAAGCAAATGGGTCACCTGGGCCTGTGAGGTAAAGCAGCTCTGTCAGAAGTGAGTCTCCTCCAGCCTCTCCAAGCCTCTCTACTGTCAAACCTGGCTAGGATCAGCCCAGCCCACTACAGATACAGAACCTGAGAGGACCAACAGACAGGGGACTGTTGCAGTACCCTGTAGCTGAGCTAGCACCAGACTCAAAGGTTAATCTTCCCAAGTCTTTATATGTCTATAGGCCTACTTTAAGAGTCAACTCATATACTCTAAGCAATGTCTTATCTAAATTATTTACTTATATCTTGTACTGCTTATTTCTAATACACTTGTTATTACACAATGTTATTCCATGATGAGGCAGTTTTCTGTACTGCTGTACTGTTCTACCATCTGAAGCTTTTGATACAATAAATATAGGTTGTTTACTGTTGTACTGTTCCTTCTACTGATTTAATGAGTACTTGTCATGTGTCTCTGTGCAGAAATGTTTCCATCTTCGCCCTTTTTTCCTCGCCTTTCTAAAGAATAAACACCTCAACCGGTTGCTACAGTCAAACAACATTGGCATGCAGCCACCACAACAAATCTCTTTCTGCTTTGCCTGTGTGTGTGTGTGTGTGTGTGTGCGTGCGCACGTGTGTTTTTCTGTCTGCATATAGCAGTTGAGAGAAGTGTGTGTGTGTGTGTGTGTTGTGGGCTGAGGTATTCACACATCAGCGCCTTCATCATATCTAATGGCAACCACTCAGTCAATAGCACTTCCTGTATGGCTGCAATGAGCCACATTAGCAAGCTAAAGTGGGCCTCTTATTAAACTAGATTACAATTAATTGCGGTGCTTTACGGAGGTAAGCCGATTCTGCCTCCTTTTTATCGCTCTAAAATTAAGTAAAGCAGAAGAGCTGTGAGGAGAATAATTAGCATGTTCCATAGGCTGCACTCACTGGAAGCGCTAGGCACGCTAGGCTAGCTACAACACAGGCTGCACTCACTGGAAGCGCTAGGCACGCTAGGCTAGCTACAACACAGGCTGTGCTCACTGGAAGCGCTAGGCACGCTAGGCAAGCTACAACACAGGCTGTGTTCACTGGAAGCGCTAGGCACGCTAGGCAAGCTACAACACAGGCTGTGTTCACTGGAAGCGCTAGGCTAGCTACAACACAGGCTGCACTCACTGGAAGCGCTAGGCACGCTAGGCTAGCTACAACACAGGCTGTGCTCACTGGAAGCGCTAGGCACGCTAGGCAAGCTACAACACAGGCTGTGCTCACTGGAAGCGCTAGGCACCCTAGGCTAGCTACAACGCAGGCTGCACTCACTGGAAGCGCTAGGCTAGCTACAACACAGGCTGCACTCACTGGAAGCGCTAGGCACGCTAGGCAAGCTACAACACAGGCTGCACTCACTGGAAGCGCTAGGCACGCTAGGCTAGCTACAACACAGGCTGCACTCACTGGAAGCGCTAGGCACGCTAGGCTAGCTGCAACACAGGCTGCACTCACCACATTTACATTTACGTCATTTAGCAGACGCTCTTATCCAGAGCGACTTACAAATAGGTGCATTCACCTTATAGCCAGTGGGATAACCACTTTACAAATTTTTTTTTTTTTTTTTTTTTTTTTTTGGGGGGGGGTAGAAGGATTACTTTATCCTATCCCAGGTATTCCTTAAAGAGGTGGGGTTTCAAATGTCTCCGGAAGGTGGTGAGTGACTCCGCTGTCCTGGCGTCGTGAGGGAGCTTGTTCCACCATTGGGGTGCCAGAGCAGCGAACAGTTTTGACTGGGCTGAGCGGGAACTATGCTTCCGCAGAGGTAGGGGAGCCAGCAGGCCAGAGGTGGATGAACGCAGTGCCCTCGTTTGGGTGTAGGGACTGATCAGAGCCTGAAGGTACGGAGGTGCCGTTCCCCTCACAGCTCCGTAGGCAAGCACCATGGTCTTGTAGCAGATGCGAGCTTCAACTGGAAGCCAGTGGAGTGTGCGAAGGAGCGGGGTGACGTGAGAGAACTTGGGAAGGTTGAACACCAGACGGGCTGCGGCATTCTGGATGAGTTGTAGGGGTTTAATGGCACAGGCAGGGAGCCCAGCCAACAGCGAGTTGCATACAGAATGCCGCAGCCCGTCTGGTGTTCAACCTTCCCAAGTTCTCTCACGTCACCCCGCTCCTCCGCACACTCCCGCTCCTGCATACACTAGAAAGTAGCTGCAATTTGCTAAAGTTTCAATGGCACACAATCAGAAATAATCCCCCCTCTTGTCTTGCGTTTTTACTTCTGAGAGACTACTGCTGTGTTTTCATCTAGGGATATAGTGTTGAGATGATGCATGTTTGGGAGAGCGGTTGTATTTCATGCATGAGGATGAATCCATTATTTATTTTTGTTTACCTGTACTACATACAGTACCAGTCAAAAGTTTGGACACACTTACTCATTCATGGGTTTTTCTTTATTTGTAGAATAATAGCGAAGACATCAAATCTATGAAATTACACATATGGAATAATGAAGTAACCAAAAAAGTGTTAAACAAATCAAAATATATTTTATATTTGAGATTCTTCAAATAGCCACCCTTTTCCTTGATGACAGCTTTGCACACTACTTGGATTATTGCTCAACTGGATGAATCATCTTGTAGTATCTAGTAGGATGGCAGCAGTAGTCTACCCATGATAATTCAAATAGGATATTACATTTTTAAAAAATTGCCCAAAGCGACTTGCAGTCGTGTGTGCATGGTATGGATGGTCCCGGGGATCGAACCCACTACCCTGGCGTTACAAGCGCCATGCTCTACCAAATAAGCTACAGAGGACCACATTCACCTACACTGTTTATTTGTCTATGTTAATCCTGTGTACTGTGGTTGTACTTTCACTTACAGAACATGTTTGTTTATCTATGTAAATTAAGTGTATTTTCCCCTTGTTTATTTTAGAGAATGTGGGGATAGGGCAGCTCTTCTCCCCAAATGCACTGGCAGAGCTGAAATAACAGGGAGGTATTTGTGGGAGATTCCATGTTTATTTCAACCCTGATCTGTTGTCAAATGGAGAGAGTTCACAGTCTGTCCACATCACTTACAGACAGGCAGAAGTCTATAATTACGATAATACCCAGCATGAGATATAGGTCTCCAGCAGTGTATTGAAACACACACACAATAGTAGTGATTGGTCTGCACCCGGGTGAGGATGTAGAGGAAGACGTTATGGACATGAATCATTTCAGGGACGCCATTTTGAATTCACTATGAGTTTGTTATTCTGTGTATAACTAATTGTCCCTGCCTGATTGCACTATAAAGAGGTGCTGTTGATAGAACATAGATCATTAAAGGACTTCCAAAGTTCCTGTTATTGCATTATTCATGAAACCTGAGAGGAGAACAGAGGGGCTGGAACAAAAGTAATTAAGGACTGAAAAAAGAAAGCATTTCATTAGGGAGAGAGAGAGTGTGTCAGCCAACAAGATGATGGAACACTCACCCCAACGTTAATTGAAACGGCACAACGTTAAACCTTTTGCTTTGAGGAAAGGTCATGTACGGAGTGTGTGTGTGTGTGTGTCAGACAACAGAGGGAAATCGCTTCAAAAGAAAAACTGTTTTCTTTGGTTTGTTTTTTCAGTACCGGATGTGTGGGGAGAGAGAGAGGCAGCACAGTGGAATGATGCGGTTTTGAAAAAGCAGAAACAGAAGTAGGGAGTGAGAGTCCTGGGAGAAGAGAAGCCACAGATTAATCTATTTTGTTTTCAATTTTTTACGCAGCACATTCTTTTTTTTTTTTTTATCTCTTACTCTATCTCAGGCCATCCCCACTCACACTACTATGTTTTCTCTAGGAACCCACACTGTGAGAGCTAGGGTTTAATAGCGGGAAACGGGTTACTGAGATTTACAGAGATTTCCCGCCCAAACTTAGTCCTGTTTCCCGGGATAAATAACTGAGAAACCAATCAATTATAATAAATTATTTATATTAATAGCATGACGTGAAATGGAACTGTTAAATTATATGCAATGTGTTAATCTGGCTTCAATGCTCTATGCTCCTTCTATGCTCTGCTATCTGCATGATCAATCATCAATGCTCAGGGTGGGGACAGACGGCGCATCTCAGTATGGAGCCCAGTTCACAATGCATGCATCATCTCATCAGCTGGTAGCTTTTTTTCTTGTGACAGGTGCATTTTCTGCAGCATAGCCTATGCTAGAGTAATATTAGGACTAATATATCTGAATGTGCGTCTAATTTACACATCTCCATTTGGCTTTCAGGTCACCTTTTTTAAATTCATTTTTTATATATGATTTTCTTTTATTACAGCTGCAGCGTTTTAAAACCTATCACTCGAAAATCGTTGCTTTAAATCAGTGTGCACGCGAGCACTCTCTCTCTCTCCATCATTTCCATTCAAATTGCATCCAAAATACATACTCCTACTATTGATATACAGTGCCTTCAGAAACTATTCACACCCCTTGAATTTTTCCACATTTTGTTGTGTTACAGCCTGAATACAAAAAATATTAAATTGAGATTTTGTGTCACTGGCCTACACACAATACTCCATAATGTCAAAGTGGAATGATGTTTTTAGAAAATTGTATAAATTAATTAAAAATTAAAAGCTGAAATGTCTTGAGTCAATTATTCAACCCCTTTGTTTTGACAAGCCTAAAGAAGTTCAGGAGTAAGAAAAATCTTAACAACTCACATAATAAATTGCATGGAATAATAGTGTTTAACATGATTTTTGAATGAATACCTCTTCTCTGTACTCCACACATAGAATTACCTGTAAATTCCTTCAGTTGAGCAGTGAATTTCAAACACATTCAACCACAAAGACCAGGGAGTTGTTTTTATAATGCCTCGCAAAGAAGGGCACATATTGGTAGATGAAAAAATATATACAAAAATAATAGCAGACACTGAATATCCCTTTGAGCATGGTGAAGTTATTAATTACACTTTGAATGGTGTATCAATGCACCCAGTCACTACAAAGATACAGGCGTTATTCCTCATCTCTTCCCAAGGCACAAATATTGGTCTGTCGCTCCTCTCCCCATCCTCCCCTCCGCCTCGTCCTCTCCTTCTGCTGTTAGATTTCACAGAATGGCGAGACTTTAATTGGTCAGGGCCAGTGCCAAACACCTCCTGTCACCTCACACATGCACACACACACCTCACACTCACAGCAACCGTCAGATAAAACATGTATGTCTGACTTAGCCTAGCTGCTAGGAAACACTAGGAGCTGTCTCTCATTCACTGTCATTAGATGGGCCTGCCATGTGAATGTACATTCATGTCACGTAGAATAGAATAACAACATCAACTTCCTGTCTGTGAACACAGAAATAACCCTGTAGCCTTCCATAACATCATGCCTAGTGGGATCACTAGCCCAGTCTCTATTCTGGAATGGAATAAAGTAGTGTATGCGTGGGATTTGATGAGTGACTGTTTTGGCTTTGAGTAATCATTCCAGTAACCATATTCATTCACAACGTAGGCTATAGAATTCTCCATGGACATAAATAATCCAATGGAGAAATAAGTCCTCTGAACTCAGAAACAATGCAGCGCTTAATGCCAAGTGTGTGTGTTTGTGCGTTTTGTGTTGTGTGTGTGTGTGTGTGTGTGTGTGTGTTTCTGTGTGTAGGGGAGCTTAAATGCCAGCTTTGGAGCCTTTAACCATGCCCTCTTCCCTTAAGTGTGCCATTACTGGCAGCTCCCCGGCTATGAGATTATAAATAAGTTATTCTCTCCGAGGCCAGCTGTTGGGATGCCACCCATCGTGATGCTCGGTCATAACGGAGCATGGCGCTGCCAGCCTGTCAACCATCGCATGCCAATCACACTCAGCTGGGCTCTGTATCTCATCTCCTCCGCCGCCTCTGAAACAAAAACAACACGAAATGGGCCTACAACCGACGTGGAGTAATCATTTAAATTGTCAACGCCTCTCAGCAGACGCCGCTGCTCTTGTGAATTCCCCCGCAAGCCATTTCATTCAAACAGTTGATGATGAACAGAAATAATGAGCATGAAAGGAAAGAATGAAACCCAAAAAAGGGAAGAAAGCCATGTTATTTAAGACCGACACCGTGGGTCATTGGGAATGCACTGAGGGTTCAGATAACCCTAAGGTCTGGGAGGTCCCATGTTGAAACGCTGTTGCTTTGGCTCTGTGAAAATAAACTTTGTGTGCAGTAGCAGTAGCTAGCTAGTGTTTGTCAGGTGTATGTGTGCCTGCGTGAGTGCGTGTGCATATATGTGTGTGTGTGTGTGTGTGTGTGTGTGTGTGTGTGTGTGTGTGTGTGTGTGTGTGTGTGTGTGTCGGTGTGCAGGGTGGGCGCTGTGGGAGTGTGTAAAACCTGATGGCAGATAGCCATCTCTGATTGCACTAATCTTCCTGTGGTCTGCAATCCTCATGACCACTTCCTCTCTCCCTGCGAGATCCGTAATGAAATGTTTCTCATTTTCTACCAGAGCCACCTTGTCTCTCTCTAAACAGTGTTTTTGCCTTGTCTCTCTCTAAACAGTGTTTTTGCCTTGTCTCTCTCTAAACAGTGGTCTGCAGGATTGAGCTAGAGAAAGGAGAAAGGAAGGGGTGGTGGAATCCAATTCACAATAGCCCACAATATCATCACGACTCTCTGGATGATTTAACGTCCCCACCTTCCCTCTATACCAGAATGGCTGGAGCGATAATTACAGAGGAGAATTAGAAGCAGGAGGGAAGAATGCATGGAGATTTATCCCTCCAATGGGAGCCTTTGTTTGGCCCCTTTTGAGCCAGAACGGGATGTTTCTGTTTTCACTTTCTGCAAGAGATGCTTTAATCTAATTAAAACCATAGTAATGGCAAACATGACATTGCTGCCAGAGCCACTATGGAGGTTTGCACACCAAAGCCCCCCTAGGAATTCACTGTGATATGTTTTAGTAAAAAAAAGTATTGAAATGAAATATTTATCCTAAAAGGTTGTAAATGGGAGCCATGTTGTAAAAGCACCCCAAGGATGTCTGTCCTCAAGAAGGAAGTGTCACAAGGCCATGCAAAGTTTAGACTTTGGCTGTTGGCCAACTAAATACACTCCCTGGGTTTATGCTGAAAGGGTGAAGTCATGTTTGACCTTCTGCTCAACTAAGTGCATTCCCTGGTTTTATGCTGAAAGGGTCAAGCCATGTTTGAACTTCTGGCCAACTAAGTACATTCCCTGGGTTTATGTTGAAATGGTCAAGTCCTGTTTGAACTGTAATTCCATCTATTCATACAAGGTGACAAACCATAGGCCATTACCATAGTGTGTGATATTCACTAGAACAGTCTTCTACAAACTCTCTGACTCACTGATGTGTTTAGACTGTCAGGGATTGAGATGGAGTCAACCTCCATGTCCCCTTTACTGTTTCTTTTTTCATTCTACTCTCAGAGAGCAAAACCCACACAGACACACACAAACACACCCCTGTGGTGCGGAGGACAAGGTGTTGTGCCCTTGACCATGAAGTTCATTATGCCTCTCCACAGACACAGAATATTGCCAATGAAAATGGAGCCCGTAGATTCACAGAGTATAGGGCTGAGGCTGATGGGGTATTGTGTGTGTGTTTGTGTGTGTATTCGTGTGTGTGCGTGGCTATTATGATTGCATACATGTGCAGGGTAAGACTGTGATCTTTCTCTGCACAACTATTCATCATGCCACAGTGTATGGTGTATGCCAAATTTGATGGTACTGTATAATGTAATGTGGGACACAAGCACTGAGTGAGAGATGGAGCCTGAAACAGACATAGGCTATAGGGAGGAGGTCAGAGTCCTGGCCGTGTGGTGCCAGGATAACAACCTCTCCCTCAATGTGATCAAGACAAAGGAGATGATTGTGGACTACAGGGAAAAAAGGAGGACTGAGCACGCCCCCATTCTCACCGACGGGGCTGTAGTGGAACAGGTTGAGAGCTTCAAGTTTCTTGGTGTCCACATCACCAACAAACTATCATGGTCTAAACACACCAAGACAGTCGTGAAGAGGGCACGACAAAGCCTATTCCCCCTCAGGAGACTGAAAATATATGGCATGGGTCCTCAGATCCTCAAAAGGTTGTACAGCTGCACCATCGAGAGCATCCTGACTGGTTGCATCACCACCTGGTATGGCAACTGCTCGGCCTCCGACCGCAAGGCACTTCAGAGGGTAGTGCGTACGGCCCAGTACATCACTGGGGCCAAGCTTCCTGCCATCCAGGACCTCTATACCAGGCGGTGTCAGAGGAAGGCCCTAAAAAATGTCAAAGACTCCAGCCACCCTAGTCATAGACTGTTCTCTCTGCTACTGCACGGTAAGCGGTACCTGAGCACCAAGTCTAGGTCCAAAATGCTTCTTAACAGCTTCTACCCCCAAGCCATAATACTCCTGAACAGCTAATCATGGCTACCCGGACTATTTGCATTGTCCCCCCCACCCCACCCCCTCGTTTATGCTGCTGCTGCTGCTCTGTTTATTATCTATGCATAGTCACTTTAACTTTACCCACATGTACATATTACCTCAATTACCTCGACTAACCGGTGCCCCCGCACATTGACTCTGTACCGGTATTTTTTATTTTTTACTTATCTTTTTAAAACTTTTTTTCTTAAAACTGCATTGTTGGTTAAGAGCTTGTAAGTAAGCATTTCACTGTAATGTCTACACCTGTTGTATTCGGCGCATGTGGCAAATATAATTTGATTTGATTTGATGGCAGGGGAAATCCCTCCATGGTCAAACACAGTCACTGCCCTCATCACACACTGATGCCCACCCTATCTCTCCCAGCCTGCATCTGTCCCTGTCCTAGCTACAGACCCCGTGTCAGCCTTTTTCTCCTATCCCAAATCCGAGCCCCAGTGCCAGCCCCAGTCACACGTCCACATTTGTCCCTGCCCCCCTCTGCCTCTCATCATGGCCCAGGCACTGACCAAGACAGAATCACACTGAATTAACTGCACCATAATCTATTTAGGTCTTTCTCAAGATTGCTTCTCCCCCAAACATGATACATTCGTTTGTCAGCTTAGCCTTCTAGCTCTCATCTATCTATGATACCATTAGCAAGACAGGTGTCCAGTCTCTTAACAGGCTTTGATCTAAAATACACTAGCTCACTTTGTAGTCGACCAGTTGCAATTTCTCTTCTTTCTCTACCTCCGAGCTCTCTCTCTCCATCTTTCTTTTTCAATGCGTCGTCCTCTCCTCCTTTCTTGAATCCAAATGTAAAAAGAAGCCTCCCGTTTCGCTCTCAAATCCTTGTCAGATGCAGTCATCACGTGTTCGGAATGCCAATTCTCTCGTCCTAACCAAAAGTCTGCATTGCTGACCAGCTGTCTAGTAAGTTTGTATTCTTGTGTAGCAGCCTCATGAAAACTTTACTTCTTGCTCTGCCTTCCAGGCTTTGTGAAGCGACACAAGACCGATAATATCAAGTATTTTATCTCAGTTCTCTGTGGATGCCTCTCCCTCCCTGTCTTTCTCTTGGTTTTGGGTGCTCTGCTGGCGTTTCTACCATTTGTGTCTATCTGAGTACGTGATGAGCCTTGGCAAACAGTCGGCACCAGCCATCCAGCCCTCAAGGTGATGCTGCAGAACACCAAACCTCTTGTCTCAGAAACATAACACTGTCTGGGAGACAAACAGGTTGTTATTAAAAAGAACACAAGATACTGTCCTTATCAAAGACATGGACTTTAATTCTAACCCTGCAGTGCCGTTTCTATCTGAAGTGTGTCACTTACTGAGGAATTATTCAAGGCATTATTCGAGGACTTTGAAATGACAGGTTTGACACCCCTCTCTTTCGTTTCCGTTTTAGCTTGTCAATCTCTCAGCTTTCACAAAATAAATAGACTAAGAGGGAAAAGAAGAAGAGGATATATTTTTATGTTGTTTCCCATCACCCAGCTGTCAGTGTGATCCTGTTGCTGTGGCCTCTAAGGAACAGATTTGTTAGTGGTGGAGGATGTGGTTGCCGTGGCAACCTCAGCCCTATGCTATTTCTGTTCAAGCGGATACTCTACTCCTCTCTCTATCCCAATGTTCCCTCAAAGCTGCGGGCGTGTGCGGGTGTGCAGCTCCCCCGGGACTGCCACGCAGAATAAATATCAACGTGCGCAGAGAAGCACGAGATTGAACTTCAGTCAACTTTCTCAAGTTTTCCCCGTTAGTTAACACTATCAATGTTTCCTTTTACTGTGGGAATTGTGATCGAATCAACGCAATATTAGCCACTTTCAATGCAACATACCAAAACAAAACTATCTATGCTAGACTTAGTATGCGAAACTAACTATGCATGAGATTTGGAGTATGATTCTATTGCATTGACAGGCACTCTACACAGACGGGTGCGCCATAACCAATCAGAGCTGCAGTAGGCCTGTATGCAAATAGACCATTGCCATCACTGTTTTTACAGCATGAGCGGTCATGAGTAGATGGGCTTGTTTTGAGATCAAAGCGAGAGGGGGTGACCTCGACAACTTATTGTTAAAACGAGAGGCTGCCTGGATATTTAATTTAAAGACCCTTGGTCCCTTCGGTCTCAACGTAGACTTTGATTTGAAGCCATTCTTGTGATTATTGTGATTTTGCTATTCATTGTAAATGTTTGTGGGCCTATGTAGCCAAGTTGTGTCTATGATCATATGCTATCTATTCATGTTTTTTGTATGTTCTGTTTATCTGTGAATTAACCAATGGAATCAGGCCACACCCGGCCATTATTACAGACACCTGTGTGTGTCCTTTGACAGTATATAAACTAGTGACCCGCAGTGTTTGTCATTATACCCTGATGAAGACAGCTTGTCTGTCCAAACTATGGTTATTAAATTATTGCATCTGAGCTCCTAGAGTGAGAGGCTCTCCTTTTCTTTTTCAAGTGTTCTACTCCGTTAGCCAGCACCTCGCCTAAATAGGTGTGCGTTTCTTTCGCCTGTATATAGGCCACTCTGGTAGGCCTACATTATGATCAAATAGCCACAGTAGCCTACTTGACCACTGTTAAACTAACTTAAAAGCGGGTACAGCCTCAGTTTTCACAGTAAAAGCGAGCCGGAAGTTGCGCAGAATTTTCACAACGTTCAAGTTTGCGCTCAGCAGACCTGAAATTTGCACATTGCCTCTGCCCTCCACCACACGCCTCTTACTCCCTCTGCCTATCCTACACACCTCCCATCCCTCCTCTGCTTTCTTATCTTCCTCCTTTTCACTCTCTCCTACACACCTCCCATCCATCGTCCTCTTTCTCCTATCCATCTCCCTCCCTCGCTCATCCATCCCTATACTCCATATCCTCTTCCATCTCTCACTCTCCCGTTTTCTGTCCGCGACTACATTTTGTGAGCAGTTCAGCTTATCCCCCCAGCCCCAGGAGCCCCCCAATCCCCTCCCTTCCCCCCAACCCAATCTCCAGGATTTGAGTTTTGAGCTCCCCTGTGGCACACAGTCTGACACTAAACCTCTATAGGAGCTCCAAACACAGACCAGAGCCAGTGAGCCAACCAGTCAGCTAGTCAACCAACCAGCCAGCCAGCCAGCCATTCAACCAGCCAGCCAGCCAGCCAGCCAGCCAGTCCACCAGCCAACCAGCCAGTTAGTCCGCCAGTCCACCAGCCAGTCAGTCCGCCATCCAACCAACCAGCCAGCCAGCCAGCCAGCCAGCCAGCCAGCCAGTCAACCAGCCAGTCAGTCCACCAGCCAACCAGCCAGTCAGTCCACCAGCCAGCCAGTCTGTTCTCAAACCTCCCCTGAGGTCACACATAAAGTGCGGGAAAAAAGTATTTAGTCAGCCACCAATTGTGCAAGTTCTCCCACTTAAAAAGATGAGAGAGGCCTGTAATTTTCATCATAGGTACACGTCAACTATGGCAGACAAAATGAGAAAAAAAAATCCTGAAAATCACATTGTAGGATTTTTAATGAATTTATTTGCAAATTATGGTGGAAAATAAGTATTTGGTCAATAACAAAAGTTTCTCAATACTTTGTTATATACCCTTTGTTGGCAATGACACAGGTCAAATGTTTTCTGTAAGTCTTCACAAGGTTTTCACACACTGTTGCTGGTATTTTGGCCCATTCCTCCATGCAGATCTCCTCTAGAGCAGTGATGTTTTGGGGCTGTCGCTGGGCAACACAGACTTTCAACTCCCTCCAAAGATTTTCTATGGGGTTGAGATCTGGAGACTGGCTAGGCCACTCCAGGACCTTGAAATGCTTCTTACGAAGCCACTCCTTCGTTGCCCGGGCGGTGTGTTTGGGATCATTGTCATGCTGAAAGACCCAGCCACTTTTCATCTTCAATGCCCTTGCTGATGGAAGGAGGTTTTCACTCAAAATCTCACGATACATGGCCCCATTCATTCTTTCCTTTACACGGATCAGTCGTCCTGGTCCCTTTGCAGAAAAACAGCCCCAAAGCATGATGTTTCCACCCCCATGCTTCACAGTAGGTATGGTGTTCTTTGGATGCAACACAGCATTCTTTGTCCTCCAAACACGACGAGTTGAGTTTTTACCAAAAAGTTATATTTTGGTTTCATCTGACCATATGACATTCTCCCAATCCTCTTCTGGATCATCCAAATGCACTCTAGCAAACTTCAGACGGGCCTGGACATGTACTGGCTTAAGCAGGGGGACACGTCTGGCACTGTAGGATTTGAGTCCCTGGCGGCGTAGTGTGTTACTGATGGTAGGCTTTGTTACTTTGATCCCAGCTCTCTGCAGGTCATTCACTAGGTCCCCCCGTGTGGTTCTGGGATTTTTGCTCACCGTTCTTGTGATCATTTTGAACCACGGGGTGAGATCTTGCGTGGAGCCCCAGATCGAGGGAGATTATCAGTGGTCTTGTATGTCTTCCATTTCCTAATAATTGCTCCCACAGTTGATTTCTTCAAACCAAGCTGCTTACCTATTGCAGATTCATTCTTCCCAGCCTGGTGCAGGTCTACAATTTTGTTTCTGGTGTCCTTTGACAGCTCTTTGGTCTTGGCCATAGTGGAGTTTGGAGTGTGACTGTTTGAGGTTGTGGACAGGTGTCTTTTATACTGATAACAAGTTCAAACAGGTGCCATTAATACAGGTAACGAGTGGAGGACAGAGGAGCCTCTTAAAGAAGAAGTTACAGGTCTGTGAGAGCCAGAAATCTTGCTTGTTTGTAGGTGACCAAATACTTATTTTCCACCATAATTTGCAAATAAATTCATTAAAAATCCTACAATGTGATTTTCTGGAATTTTTTTTCTCAATTTGTCTGTCATAGTTGACGTGTACCTATGATGAAAATTACAGGCCTCTCTAATTTTTTTAAGTGGGAGAACTTGCACAATTGGTGGCTGACTAAATACTTTTTTCCCCCACTGTATCAGTCTAATGGCCAGTGTCTGTCTCTCTCTGAGCCCTGGAGAGGATGTAGCGACTCTAAGCTAACGGGACACTGTGTGGATGGGCTGAAGGTTGGCTCAAAGAAATAGATGAGCCCATCCCTATGACGTGTGGTCAGTCGGAGCTCCTCCTGGAGAGAGACGTTGATATTATGTCAGGTCAAGGGCCATAGCTGAGGGATATTATTGTCTTGCGTAATCAAGGTTTCATATAAACAGACATCCTCCTCAACCGATGGCCCAGAAACTATTAGGAACTATTAGATTTAGGAACATTGGAAACAAAGCCAGAGCACATTGCATTCTAACTGTTGATCCAGAAAGGTTGTCGCTGGAAGTCACATCCTCTGGTTAACCACAGACAGCAACCTTTATACCTTGTTGTTGGGCAGTGGTGAAGAACCACTGAGTTGTTGTTTTCTGTTCAGCTGAAGTATGGTGAAAACAGAAACATGTCCTGTGGATTTGGAAAAGGGAATGTTTGAAGTGTGTGACAAGCACACAATGTGGCCCGTTGAGGCGGCCGGCGTCGAGGCATCCATGGGAGACCGGTGACAGACAGTCTCTCTGCTAACAGTAGTTCCGGTCTGGAAGACGTGGAAGATGTCTCATCCTGAGGTCCCACAGCAGGACCTAATTATCCCTTTTGCACAGGAGAAAGGATGTCTGGTGTCTTCTCCTAAAATGGCAGCACTGTAGTTGTGATCCAGGACACACATTGAGCCAAGCCATCCAAACTCTTTCAAGTATCTGTCAGCCTTTTGACAGTGTCTTCCCATTGATACCCTACCAACACCCAGTGGTGGAATGGCAATGATGGAGAGAGACAGAGGGATGAGAGGAAGTAGGTACCGGCAGTTTGTTTATGCACCTCTACCCACCACCTCTTTCCTCTCTTTCTGCTCTCTGGGGTATCTTTATGCCCTTAGAGCAGGGTTGTCAAACTCATTTTGCCCCAGGGGCCGCATTCATTCTTCAACGAGGTCCGGGATGCCGCACTGAAAATGTGTTATTTCCTCGCCGTCAAAATTATTAACAAGCTGGACACAGTCAAGAAACTGTATAAATGTAGGTCCATTATTATTTCTACACAGTTTCAATTTGGTTTTAGTCATTTTAAAGTATATTGTGTTTATTGAGTTTAAAAAAAAATATACACAACATATATTTTTTTCAACTCAAACCACTTGCAGGCCGGATTGGTATGTTGCCTGCCTTAGAGTACTATAGTTAGCTGTCCATAAGATGGACTTGACCGCCAGTTACTCTCTGGACCCCTTAATGTCACCTTCCAACAAAATGCCACCAACTGTCGTTGTTTGGATATGCTATTGTATTGTGCCCTTGGTTTGCCAAGCCAATACCCAAAGAGATGCCAATATACAGAGAGAGAGAGGATACGCATTTTTCAAAGGCTTGACTTTTGCTCCCTGCTGCTCTAGTGAGATGGCTGTTGTTGAAAGTGGCCTTAGCGGCCTGGCTGTTGTTGAAAGTGGCCTTAGCGGCCTGGCTGTGCTTTGTTTGAATTGGTACCAGGGCCAGGGAAAATAAAAATAGAGATGGAGAGAATGAGAGAGAGAAAGATGTGGAAAGAGCGATGGAAAGAGAGAGTGGGTAAAGAACTTAATTCAAACCTCCTCTCATCTTCATTACCGATGAGGAAATTGATTCGTTTAAACCGACTGAACTGAAAACAGGCATTTATCCAACTTTCCTAGCATTCAATTTTGTTGTTGTTGTTGTTTTCAATTACGCTTCCTGATATTTTCTGACGGGTTTGCGGGTCACCCGGGGTCAGCTATTGTCTTTCAAAGCAGCCCTAACAATGTGATGTGATTGCTGCTCTCTCCGTGGCTTCCCCTGCGAAAGCTTTCATTATCTATGACACAGACAGTGATATGAAAACCTTAACCATACATTCAGAGCCACAGGGGGTCTTGCGGGGTTAAACATGTGCATATGTTTCAGAGCTGGAATGCGGATCCAATGACTTCTGATTTCCCCGGTTCAAACAGTATTATTTATTTAGCTAGTGTTTCATAGGCAGAGAATGTGACCCTCTAATCCCTCTCTCCTATTCTCTTAACGGCACTGGAAAACTCCACTTTGACCTGCTGTAAAAACGTATCCACTTTATGAAGTGATATAGCTAGCTGTTGTTGATTGAAGTGTGTTTTCATGGAGACTACAGATGTTCCTCACTTGATGTGATGGGGTTTTAAGTGGTAATCTTATGGATATGAAGGGAGTAGAGTATACACTGAGTGTACAAAACATTAGGAACACCTTCCTAATATGGAGTTGCACCACCCCTTTTGCCCTCAGAACAGTCTCAATTCATTGTGGCATGGACTCTACAAGGTTTCGAAAGTGTTCCACAGGGATGCTGGCCCATGTTGACTCCAATGCTTCCCACAGTTGTGTCAAGGATGTCATTTGGGTGGTGGACCATTCTTAATACACACAGGAAACTGTTGAGCGTGAAAAATCCAGCAGCGTTGCAGTTCTTGACAAACTTAATCCGGTGCGCTGGCACCTACTACCGTACCCTGTTCAAAGGCACTTAAATCTTTTGTCTTGCTCATTCACCCTCAATGGCACCCATACACAATCCATGTCTCAAGGCTTTAAAGTCCTTCTTTAACCTGTCTCTTCCCCTTCATCTACACTGATTTGAAGTGGATTTAACAAGTGACCTCAATAAGGGATCATAACTTTCTTCGGATTCACCTGGTCAGTCTATGGTCAGTCTATGTCATGGAAAGAGCAGGTGTCCTTAATGTTTTGTACACACATTGTATGTGATAGAAGCGGGAGGCTTTGGGAGAGGCTTGCCTCGGATTGGGGTTACAATACGCTCCCCACTTAGTTTTGATTGATGAACAACGATTTTTTGACAGAAGAGGGCTAATGTGAGGTTTGTTTGTGTCTGTCTGTGTGTTTGTGTCTGTCTGTGTGTTTGTCTTTCTGTGTGTGTGTCTGTGTGTGTGTCCTAGCTTGTTTGTCAGTTAATCTATTATCATTTTGCTGCTTGTCAAGCCGCAACAACTTCACTTTAATTATAGCCAATAGTGAAGCCACTTGAACCCTACTCTAATGGTGAATTGATGAGCCACTCAGTGCATCACTCACTCACCTCAACTTTACTTTGTTGTAACCTACTTTGCCTCACACTGACTGCAGCATAAGCTTTCTCTTCTCTCCTCTCCTCTCTACTCTGTAAGCCTCTAATTGAGCCGCCAGCGTTTGTGAGTTTGTCGTCTCTGCGTTTCTGCTTTGAAAAATAACCTGGTGCTCCGCCCCTATCAGCTCAATTAGAAGTGATCTCGGGCCTAAGCGTGTCCCTCAGCTCGCTGGTTTGATGTCCCGCTCTCTCAGCATGTGACTGCAGGGGAGGGAGGCCACAGCAACACACCACTCATCTGACTGATGTCTGCTGGAGAAACATGTAGGCATGGGAATGTACAGGGAATGTACTTTCTAGCCTTGCACCCAGGGGAGTGGATAATGTTAGATGTTAGTTGTGTGTGTGTTGGGGGTTGGGTGTAGATGGGAGGGGTGTGAGTGCGTTCACGTTTGTCAACATTTTCTGTAGATAAAATATATAACTATATAATATATGCAGTACATGCTAAGGCCTTGAGAAAGAGAGAGCGCGAGAAAGATAGGAAGTACATGCAGGCGTGCGTGCATGCAGGTGGTACAATGCGTGTGTGTATGCATGCAGGTGGTACAATGCCTGTGTGTATGCATGCAGGTGGTACAATGCGTGTGTGTATGCATGCAGGTGGTACAATGCCTGTGTGTATGCATGCAGGTGGTACAATGCGTGTGTGTATGCATGCAGGTGGTACAATGCATGTGTGTATGCATGCAAGCAGGTGGTACAATGCGTGTGTGTATGCATGCAGGTGGTACAATGTGTGTGTGTATGCATGCATGTGGTACAATGCGTGTGTGTATGCATTCATGTGGTACAATGCGTGTGTGTATGCATGCAGGTGGTACAATGCGTGTGTGTATGCATGCATGTGGTACAATGCGTGTGTGTATGCATGCAGGTGGTACAATGCGTGTGTGTATGCATGCAGGTGGTACAATGCGTATGTGTATGCATGCAGGTGGTACAATGCGTGTGTGTATGCATGCAGGTGGTACAATGCGTGTGTGTATGCATGCAGGTGGTACAATGTTGTGGTGTGTATGCATGCTTGTGGTACAATGCGTGTCTTTAGCTCTAAGCACCAGCACCAGAGGGACATAGAGGTCACGCCACAGCGATAGTTAATTATTCAACATTAATTATAATTCCCTGCTAACAACCTGCCAGGCAGGCAGCTAGCAGGCAACACTTGCCTGACGACTCAAACTGAATTCTTCCACTGCTCTATGTTTGCTACATACTTCAGTCAGACTGCCGTCGTGGACGTTGTTTGTGGTGACGTCAAAATGATGGGTGTTGTACAAAACGAAGTCATCAGTGATTGGATCATCTCAACCAATCAGAGTATCAAAGCCAATGACTAATTTTCAAAATGCCGCTTTACCCACGTGTGTTCTGGCTCTGGCCCAAACCATCGGTTTCTGGGACCAATCAGACAGTCTAGAATTATTGAAATCGTTGGGGAGGTACTCAGATCCAGACTCATTGCGCAGAAGAAACTAATGTCCGTGGCTGTGGGTTAGCGTTTAGCCTGAGCAAGAAGTTTGGGTAGCCAGGCAAAGGCAACGCTAGCAAATGACTGGAAAGTGGTAAATACAGTTCAAACACTGTACAAGTCATGGTCATACTATGCTAGTACAGCATCACCATATAGCCTACTAGCTAGAAGATGCACTGCAAACCATATAAAAAAGCCTCATAAAGATATTATAATTTTCATTTATATGGTGCATGTCTATGGTGCTAAATCCAACCCCTCCCTATGAATGTGCACTGCCATTTGAATGCAAACCATAGAAATGAACCTTACAGAGATACTACAGTGCTATGAAAAAGTATTTGCCCCCTTTCTAATTTTCTCTACTTTTGCATATTTGTGACACTGAATGTTATCAGATCTTCAACCAAAAGCTAATATTAGATAAAGGGAACATAAGTGAACAAATAACACAACAATTACATATTTATTTCATTTATTTCATAAACAAAGTTATGCAACACCCTGTGTGAAATAGTAATTGCCCCCTTACACTCAATAACTGGTTGTGCCACCTTTAGCTGCAATGACTCCATCCAAATGCTTCTTGTAGTTATTGATCAGTCTCTCACGTCGCTGTGGAGGAATTTTTGCCCACTCTTCCATGCAGAACTGCTTTAACTCAGTGACGTGTGGGTTTTCAAGCACGAACTGCTCGTTTAAAGTCCTGCCACAACATCTCAATTGGGATTAGGTCTGGACTTTGACTAGGCCAGGCATAATGGGATCCAAAAAGTAGACTCAAGTTTGCCAAAAAGCACCTGGATGATAAAATAATAAATAATAATATGCCATTTAGCAGACGCTTTTATCCAAAGCGACTTACAGTCGTGCGTGCATACATTTTTTTGTGTATGGGTGGTCCCGGGGATCGAACCCACTACCTTGGCGTTACAAGCGCCGTGCTCTACCAGCTGAGCTACAGAGGACCACCATCAAGACTCTTGGAAGAACGTTCTATGGACAGATGATTCAAAAGTACAACTTTTTGGACGACATGGTTCCAGTAATGCCTGGCGAAAACCAAACTCTGCATTCCACAGTAAGAACATCATACCAAAGGTCAAGCATGGTGGTGGTGGTGTGATGGTTTGGGGATGCTTTGCTGCCTCAGGACCTGGACGACTTGCCTTAATAGAAGGAACCATGAATTCTGCTCTGTATCAGAGAATTCTACAGGAGAATGTCAGACCATACGTCTGTGAGCTGAAGCTGAAGCGCAGCTGGGTCATGCAGCAAGACAATGATCCAAAACACACAATCAAGTCTACATGAAAATTGCTAAAAAGCAACACATTGGAAGTTTAGGAATGGCCTAGTCAAAGTCCAGACCTAATCCCAATTGAGATTGACACAACCAGTTATTGAGTGTAAGGGGGCAATTACTTTTTCATACAGGGGGTGTTACATAACTTTGTTTATGAAATAAATATGTAATTCTTGTGTTATTTGTCCACTTACAGACAAATTGAGAAAAAGAAATCCTGAAAATCACATTGTAGGATTTTTAATGAATTTATTTGCAAATTATGGTGGAAAATAAGTATTTGGTCACCTACAAACAAGCAAGATTTCTGGCTCTCACAGACCTGTAACTCCTTCTTTAAGAGGCTCCTCTGTCTTCCACTCGTTACCTGTATTAATGGCACCTGTTTGAACTTGTTATCAGTATAAAAGACACCTGTCCACAACCTCAAACAGTCACAACCAGTTATTGAGTGTAAGGGGGCAATTACTTTTTCACACAGGGGAATTGGGTGTTGCATAACTTTGTTTATGAAATAAATATGCAATTGTTGTGTTATTTGTTCACTTATGTTCCCTTTATCTAATATTAGGTTTTGGTTGAAGATCTGATAACATTCAGTATCACAAATATGCAAAAGTAGAGAAAATTAGAAAGGGGGCAAATACTTTTTCATAGCACTGTATGTCCACTGTGGACATGGGCTCAGAGCTCTGGAACAGATCTTCATTGGATGGACATGTGGAGATCTTAGAGAGAGCTCTAGGAATTAGTTTAAAGGCCACATGAATGTCCCTCCTTTCTCATCTGCCTCTGAGGGGACAGTACTTGGCCACTTTATCTGAGCCCTTGCTCCGAAAGGCAACTTCATAACTCTCGGACTGGAAGAGACGAGTCCAAGACCGAAGAATTACAAGAGAGTGGGGAACGGGGAAATGTAGGATTGCAGATTTACAGAATCTTGGTTATTAAAACGCTGTTTTGGATTTAAAAATGAACTTGGCACTGGGAGGTTCTAACATGGTGCAGAAAGAATCTGCCTCTGCTGTGAAGCCTCGGAGTCTGATATATGGCCTTGACTTTGCTGAGTCTGCACTGACTGACTGAATATGCCTGAAATAAGCCAAGTTGTATGGAGAGACATATTGCTACAGCATTGCGCTGTCTGTGTCTGTTCTACTGTTCTGCTTCCGAGCTGTGGTATGCTGTTTAAGCCCCAGACAAAGGCAGTTCAGTTGTTTTGAATCACACTTTCATCTTTGATTACTCACACACTGTGGCCTCACTCCCTCTGACTCACAGAGCTCCTTAGGAAACCTGAATCCCCAACACAAACAAGCATCTTTCTTTGGCTACGACTGGCAACCTCCTCTCCATGCACCACAATGGGTTTACATGGTTGTGGAGGGATACTGTGGAAGGATTAGGACAGGAGCACTGACAGGAAACAGCTCTGTGGAGTGTCTGGATCTGGCAACCCCAGGATGAAGGGACAAAGCCAGCCAGTCCCACATCCCTAATTTACTCTTTCTCCAAAATGATGGGTGTGAGGCCCAGATTTTACATGTGAAAATGGTTATTGGAGGTTTGTGCATTTCCTGAAGACAGTTAGAGGTCTGCTCATGCCCAGAGCTGGATGTAGTCTAGCCTAGCTCAGGCAGAAATAGACAGCTCTGCTCCCGCTCGTCTCCTCCTCTCCATGGCTTCAGAGTCGTTTGTCTCACTCTAGACGTTGTTATCTTTCTTCTCTCCCTCATTAAGGCGATGGTAAATGGCCCTTCCAGATATCCAAGTCTGTTTCTTGGCCTCATCCATTGAAGCGAGCAGTTTTTTACCTCTTTGTATTACTAAGGCTTTCACTGTTCTCTTCATTTCCACCCAAAAATGTATGGAATGCCTTTCCCACCACAGTGTATCAATCATTAACATGTAATATATGTTCTTGCCCATAATACAGGGGTTTGAAATATACCTCTGGAAATGAACGCCTTGGATAACATGGAATGAACCGACGGTTATTTTCTTTAATTTAATCTCAGTGGAAGTAAGTGAATAATTGAGGTGTGTGTGTGTGTGCGCGTGCGTACGGTGTGTTCTGACTAATACTATTATTCAGAGAACACTGAAGAAAAGGCAGTCTGTTCTGAACCACCACTTTAGACTTGCACACTTTAAAGTGCAGAAGGTTTGTGAGAATATATGAATACAGATGCATTTTGATGATGAAGCACTTGGTTTTGAGTCCATAGAGCCAAGCCAAGCTGTCTTCCATAGCGAGGGGCTATTAGTGTGGATGTACTACAGTATGAGAAGTGCTCCTCCTCTGGGATGTCAAACAGCCTGAGCTGACCTGGGTAGTGGAAAGGAGAGGGGGGTCGATATTCACTCTGCCTCTCACTGCCCAGCCCGATCCATCTGATAGCTGATAATGTAATTACACAGTTTACATCACAGCTCAAGGCAACCATTGACTGACTGACTGCTACAATGTGCTAAATGGACAGATAAACTTCTCTTTCAGATACTCGATTTTGTTGTATATGTACAGTGCCTTGCAAAAGTATTCATCCCCCTTGGCGTTTTCCCTATTTTGTTGCATTACAACCTGTAATTTAAACAGATTTTTATTTGGATTTCATGTAATGGACATACACAAAATAGTCCAAATTGGTGAAATGGAATGAAAAAAATTACTTGTTTCAAAACATTCTAAAAAATAAATAACGGAAAAGTGGTGCGTGCATATGTATTCACCCCCTTTGCTATGAAGCCCCTAAATATGATCTGGTGCAATCAATTACCTTCAGAAGTCACATAATTAGTTAGATTGCACACATGTGGACTTTATTTAAGTGTCACATGATCTGTCACATGATCTCAGTATATATACACCTGTTCTGAAAGGCCCCAGAGTCTGCAACACCACTAAGCAAGGGGCACCACCAAGCAAGCGGCACCATGAAGACCAAGGAGCTCTCCAAACAGGTCAGGGACAGAGTTGTGGTACAGATCAGGGTCGGGTTATAGAAAAATATCAGAAACTTTGAACATCCCACGGAGCACCATTAAATCCATTATTAAAAAATGCCGCCCACCAAAACTCACGGACCAGGCAAGGAGGGCATTAATCAGAGAGGCAACAAAGACACCAAAGATAACCCTGAAGGAGCTGCAAAGCTCCACAGCAGAGATTGGAGTATCTGTCCATAGGACCACTTTAAGTCGTACACTCCACAGAGCTGGGCTTTAGGGAAGTGTGGCCAGAAAAAAGCCATTGCTTAAAGAAAAAAATAAGCAAACACGTTTGGTGTACGCCAAAAGGCATGTGGGAGACTAAAAGTAGGTACTCTGGTCAGATGAGACTAAAATTGAGCTTTTTGGCCATCAAGGAAAACGCTATGTCTGGCGCAACACCTCTCATCACCCCGAGAACACCATCCCCACAGTGAAGCATGGTGGTGGCAGCATCATGCTGTGGGGATGTTTTTCATTGGCAAGGACTGGGAAACTGGTCAGAATTGAAGGAATAGATGGATGGCGCTAAATACAGGAAAATTCTTGAGGGAAACCTGTTTCATTCTTCCAGAGATTTGAGACTGGGACGGAGGTTCACCTTCCAGCAGGACAATGACCCTAAGCACACCGCTAAAGCAACACTCGAGTGGTTTAAGAGGAAACATTTAAATGTCTTGGAATGGCCAAGTCAAAGCCCAGACCTCAATCCAACTGAGAATCTGTGGTTTGACTTAAAGATTGCTGTACACCAGCAGAACCCATCCAACTTGAAGGAGCTGGAGCAGTTTTGCCTTGAAAAATTGGCTAAAATCCCAGTGGCTAGATGTGCCAAGCTTATAGAGACATACCCTGAGAGACTTGCAGCTGTAATTGCTGCAAAAGGTGGCTCTACAAAGTATTGACTTTGGGGGGGGGGGGGGTTATACACGCTCACGAATAGTTATGCACGCTCAAGTTTTCTGTTTTTTTGTCTTATTTCTTGTTTGTTTCACAATAAAAAATATTTTGCATCTTCAAAGTGGTAGGCATATAATCTGAGGTCAAGGTGACAAGCTCCACGTTACTTTGCTAACAACTGCCATTACTGAGGCCTGTTTGAAATGCCACAACAACATAAGAGGGGACTCACTCCCTCTAACTTCAGTAGAAGCAGGGCAGAGTTTTATGACTGAGGTCATTGCTCACATTAGCAGAGATTTGGACTTTGATAAAAGCTACATCTGGTACTGTAGAAGACCACTTCTTCTGTGGGTGGCTGATGGCTGCTTCATCTGTAACTGAGCTATTAAGAATTTCTGGCCACACTTATACCATACTAACTATCAGTGGTATTAGTAAATACTGTGTTGTACCAGCAGTAGTAATACTGGTTATTCCGTTGTAGTTATGGAATAATGACTAGGTCATTTAAAGTGTTGTCAAATGTATGACAGTTTTCTACCCAGCGATAACAATAACTTGGGTAGACTAGGCACAGTTGTTTGTTATGTTTATCACGTACTGTTAATGAGATTTACCAGAGTGTTAAAGGGAGAATAATAATTGACATACACCTAATAGTCTTGCCTGCCATAATTATGTGGGAAGATAGCCTACTTCTATTAGTATTATTATGTGAGCAGTTTCACAGACTGATTGCCTGTCTCTGTATCTGAGCTACATGTCTCTGTTTCTTTTAATTGTGTTCAATAATCTGTCTTTCTGTTGGCTCTCTGTCTCCCTCTGTATCTATCCTAAAAGTGTCTCTGTATCTAACTTTCATGTCTCTCTGTCTCTCTCTGTCTCCGTATATAACTTCCATGTCTCTCTCTCTCTGACTCCGTATATAACTTCCATGTCTCTCTCTCTCTGTCTCCGTATATAACTTCCATGTCTCTCTCTCTCTGTCTCCGTATATAACTTCCATGTCTCTCTCTCTCTCTGTCTCCGTATATAACTTCCATGTCTCTCTCTCTCTGTCTCCGTATATAACTTCCATGTCTCTCTGTCTCCGTATCTAACTTCTGTCTCTCCCTCTCTGTCTCCGTATCTAACCTCTCTGTCTCCGTATCTAACTTCCAGCTCTCTCTCTCTCTGTCTCCGTATATAACTTCCATGTCTCTATCTGTCTCTCTCTGTCTCTGTATATAACTTCCATGTCTCTCTGTCTCCGTATCGAACTTGTGTCTCTCTCTCTCTGTCTCCGTATCTAACTTCCACATCTCTCTCTGTCTCCATATCTAACTTCCATGTCTCTCTCTCTGTGTGTCTTTGTAGGTTTTGAGCTGCTGTACCAGCCGGAAGTGGTGAGGCTGTACCTGTCTCTGCTCACTGAGAGCCAGAACTACAACACTCTGGAGGCTGCCGCAGGGGCCCTGCAGAACCTCAGCGCCGGACAGTGGACTGTGAGTCTCACACACATATATACACACACACACAGACACCCACACACACACTGTGATTATGGGGAATAAGGTCTCTGAACCTCAATAGGCTGCACAAGTCATTTATCCCAAATGGAGCTCTGCACTGTCAGTACCAAAAAGTGTGATGTTTTGACCAGCTCAGGGGCTCCCGAGTGGCGCAGCGGTCTAGGGCACTGCATCTCAGTGCTTGAGGCGTCACTACAGACCACCTGGTTCGATACCAGGCTGTATCACAACCGGCCGTGATTGGGAGTCCCCATAGGGCGGCGCACAATTGGCCCAGCGTCGTCCGGGTTTGGCCGGTGTAGGCTGTCATTGTAAATTAGAATTTGTTCTTAACTGACTTGCCTAGTTATATAAAGGAAAAATAAAAATATTTTGGTTAGGCCTAGAGAGCTTTGAAATTTTAGCGCTATCGTGACACCTATGTGTCATGCTGTAAACATATCTGTTGCCACAGCATTAATCATCACCAGGCTCCAGCACCATGCTCACACCTTCCTGTTCCTCTCAGCTCAGGTCGTTCTCTCCCTCCACAGCGGTGGCAAAACACAACACAACTGACAGGATGTTAGATTGATTTAAAAACATCCAACTTGTATCTCTTGCTGTTAAAATTTTTAAACACTTACACATAACCTGTGTTTAACATGTATGAAGTGTAGCCTACAGTACATGTGTACCATGTATAAACCACCATTTTCATTTTTGCTCTGTTTTCTATCACTGTTCTGCACTGGTTATTTTTTAATAATTAAGTACAGTGCCTTCAGAAAGTATTAATACGACATTGACTTTTTACACATTTTGTTGTGTTATAGCCTGAATTTAAAATAGATTAAATATAGAGTTTGTGTCACAATACCCCATAATGTCAAAGTGAAATTATGTTTTTGGAAACGTTACAAATGAATTACCAATAAAAAGCTGAAATGTCTTGAGTCAATAAGTATTCAACCCTTTTGTTATTGTGAGCCTAAATAAGTTCAGGAGTAAAAATTAGCTTAATCAGTCACATAACAAGTTGCATGGACTCTGTGTGCAATAATAGTGTTTAACATGATTTCTGAATGACTACCTCATCTCTGTACCCCCACACATGCAATTATCT
Source organism: Coregonus lavaretus (assembly GCF_964263955.1). NCBI lineage: Eukaryota > Metazoa > Chordata > Actinopteri > Salmoniformes > Salmonidae > Coregonus > Coregonus lavaretus. Next base: position 30,783,273 of record NC_140004.1, read on the forward strand.
GTAAGGCCCCTCAGTCGAGCAGTGAATTTCAAACACAGATTCAACCACAAAGACCACAGAGGTTTTCCAATGACTCACAAAGAAGGGCACCTATTGGTAGATGGGTCACTACAAAGATACAGGTGTCCTTCCTAACTCAGTTGCCGGAGAGGAAAGAAACCTCTTGGGGATTTGACCATGAGGCCAATGGTGACTTTAAAACAGTTACAGAGTTTAATGGCTGTGATAGTAGAAAACTGAGGATGGATCAACAACATTGTAGTTACTCCACAACACTAACCTAAATGACATAGTGAAAAGAAGGAAGCATGTAAAAAATATTCCAAAACATGCATCCTGTTTGCAATAAGGCACTAAAGTAAAACTGCAAAACATGGAAAACATTATGTTTGGGGCAAATCCAACACAACACAACACATCACTGAGTAACACTCTTCATATTTTCAAGCAGGGTGGTGGCTGCATCATGTTATAGGTATGTGTTTAATCGGCAAGGACTAGGGAGTTTTTTGGGGGGATAAAAAGAAACATAATAGAGCTAAGCACAGGCAAAATCCTAGAGGAAAACCTGGTTGTCTGCTTTCCAACAGACACTGGGAGACAAATTCACCTTTCAGCAGGACAATAACCAAGGCCAAATATACACTGGAGTTGCTTACCAAAACGACATTGAATGTTCCTGAGTGGCCTAGTTACAGTTTTGACTTAAATTGGCTTGAAAATCTATGCCGACTTGACAATGGCAGTCTAGCAATGATCAACAACCAACTTCACAGAGCTTGAAGAATAAAAAATAAAAAAGTGCAAATATTGTACAATCCAGGTATGCAAAGCTTTTAGAGACTTACCCAGAAACACTCACAGCTGTAATCGCTGCCCAAGGTGATTCTAACATGAATTGACTCAGGGGTGTAAATAGTTACATGTATGTATACTGAACATGCAACAATTTCAAAGATTTTACTGAGTTAGAGTTCATATAAGGAAATCAGTCTATTGAAATAAATAAATTAGGCCTTAATCTATGGATTTCACATGACTGGGAATACAGATATGCATCTGTTGGTCACAGATACCTTTAAAAAAAAGGTACGGGCGTGGATCAGAAAACCAGTCAGTATCTGGTGTGACCACCATTTGCCTCATGAAGAGCGACACATCTCCTTCGCATAGAATTGATCATGATGTTGATTGTGGACTGTGGAATGTTGATTGTGGACCCACTCATCTTCAATGGCTGTGCGAAGTTACTGGATATTGGCGCGGACTAGAACACGCTGTCGTACATGTCAATCCAGAGTATCCCAAACGTGCTTAATGGGTGACATGTCTGGTGAATAAGCAGGCCGTGGAAGAACTGGGACATTTTCAGCTTCCAGGAATTGTGTACAGATCCATGCATTTTCATGCTGAAACATGAGGTGATGGCGGCGGAAGAATGGCACGACAATGGGCCTCAGGATCTCGTCACAGTATCTCTGCATTCAAATTGCCATCGATAAAATGCAATTGTGTTCATTTTCTGTAGCTTATGCCTGCCCATACCATAACCCCACTGCCACCATGGGGCACTGTGTTCACGATGTTGACATCAGCAAAACGCCCACACGTCGCCATACACGTGGTCTGCGATTGTGAGGCCGGTTGTACGTACTGCCAAATTCTCTAAAACGACATTGGAGGTGGCTTATGGTAAAGAAATTAGCATTTAAATTCTCTGGCAAAAGATCTGGTGGAAATTCCTGCAGTCAGCATGCCAATTGCACGCTCCCTCAAAACTTGAGACATCTGTGGCATTGTGTTGTGTGACAAAACTGCACATTTTAGAGTGGCCTTTTATTGTCCCCTGCACAAGGTGAAGCTGTGTAACACAACAAAATATGGAATAAGTCAATGGGTATGAATGCTTTCTGAAGGCACTGTATATAAAGAGACAGAATCGTTTCTCATGTAGTTTGAGCAGAAGAGGCTGATCAGAATGCTTGTCCACACTGGGGTTGGGGCTGATGCTAAAAAACATAAAACCTCTGCTTAAAGGAGATGGACATAACGTGTCCCCACTCCCTATGAGGATATCTCAAGCTTTTTTACTTTAAATCCTCTCTTCATCCCCTTCTCCTAGCTTTTTAACTAGGTACAGTCTGTTTTAGGTTTACTACTGCCACCCAGTGGCCGGGTTCTGGTAATTCACCAGTTTAATTTCATCTCAGTGTTGATCAAAGGAGCGCTTTCATTTGAACCATATTGTTTTGTGTAAAAAAACGAGATAATTTATTTTTTGTTTAATCTGAGACAAATTGCATCACATGACAGTCTGTAGCCCTGCTATGTAATTATTTGGAACAGTCAAATCCAGTATTCTCTCTATACATACAGTTTATCCATATCCTCCATGTTCCCTCCTCTCTCTTCACAGACAGTTTATCCATATCCTCCATGTTCCCTCCTCTCTCTTCACAGACAGTTTATCCATATCCTCCATGTTCCCTCCTCTCTCTTCACAGACAGTTTATCCATATTCTCCATGTTGCCTCCTCTCTCTGTCCCCAGTGGTCCAACTACATCCGTGCCACAGTGAGGAAGGAGAAGGGGCTTCCCATCCTGGTGGAGCTGCTGCGTTCTGACTCTGACAAGGTGGTCCGAGCCGTGGCCATCGCCCTGCGCAACCTCTCCATCGACCGCCGCAACAAAGACCTGATCGGTATGACCATTGACCACATAAACTGACCACACATGGTTAACACACGGCCTATCTTTACAGCATACAAGTACAACAATGGGGTAAAACACTTTGGAAAGCTGTTACTAACCACGTTTCCATCCACAGTTTTTATGCAAGTAAAGTCATATCAAATAAATTACATCATTACAATATTCTCGCTCTTATCCATAATAATCTCATAATGTAGACTTGCAGCCTACCTACACTGTATCTGCGAGTTGTTGGCCAGAGCGCACATGCCAAGACCAGAGTAGGCACATTTGCTGTTTAACACAACAGTTTCTGTGACAAAACTATCGGTAGATGACGATGGAAACACATTGAACTTCACATTTTTATTCGGTACATGAGAACATGTGTGCATTACGTCATCACCACTGACTTATATCCGCAAGAAGTCCATTTGGTGGGAACACACCACTGGTGGGAAAATTTGCATATTTTCTTTAGAGAAGTCTAAAGTTCCTTTGAGAATATTTGCATGAAAATCTGTTGCCAATTGGATTGAAACCTAGCTAGTGATGATAACAATATGATTGTTGAACCTGTGTATATTTTTTGATGAATTATTGCAGATTAGTCAAAGTTTTAATTAGTTAATAAACATTTTGTACAATGCTATTATGAATCAAAACAATATGTAAAAAACAATATTTGTCCATTTTCTTCTGAATGATTATACACCTTTTACCTCTATTAACATTTGACGGTGCCCTCTACCCCCTGCCCTTCGACCCCTACCCTGTAGGGAGCTATGCCATGAGGGACCTGGTGAGTAACCTGCCCAGCGGTCAGCAGCGGCCAGCCAAGAACCTGGAGGAAGACACGGTGGTGGCCATCCTCAACACCATCCACGAGATTGTGACGGACAGCTCCGAGAACGCACGCTCCCTCATCCAGGCCCAGGCCATCGAGAAACTGGTGGCCATCAACAAGACGAGGTATGACCATTGGCTAGCACAGTTGGCTACAGCACAGTATAACAACAATACAGCACAGTACTGTACAGTACAAGACAGCATATTAGAGTTCAGCATAGTGTAGCATAGTGTAGCATAGCACAATGCTAACGTCTGGCCGTTAACAGGTTCTTGTGTTTCGATTAGGATTTGTTTGTCTTTCTTAGAATGTAATGATTCATTGATCGATCTAATCAATCAACAGTAGTTCAGTTCCATAGTAGCTATACTATACACATAAGTAATATGCACATACAGTTGAAGTCGGAAGTTTACATACACTTAGGTTGGAGTCATTAAAAATCGTTTTTCAACCATTTACATTTTTTGTCATTTAGCAGACGCTCTTATCCAGAGCGACTTACAGTTAGTGAGTGCATACATTTTTTTTCTTCTTTTTTTTTCTCATACCCCCCGTGGGAATCGAACCCACAACCCTGGCGTTGCAAACACCATGTTCTACCAACTGAGCTACATCCCTGCCGACCATTCCCTCCCCTACCCTGGGCCAATTGTGCGCCGCCCCATGGGTCTCCAGGTCGCGGCCAGCTACGACAGAGCCTGGATTCGAATCAGGATCTCTAGTGGCACAGCTAGCATTGCAATGCAGTGCCTTAGACCACTACGCCATTCGGAAGGCCAACAAACTATAGTTTTGGCAAGTTGGTTAGGACATCTACTTTGAGCATGACACAAGCAATTTTTCCAACAATTGTATACAGACAGATTATTTCACTTATAATTCACTGTATCAAAATTCCAGTGGGTCAGAAGTTTACATACACTAAGTTGACTGTGCCTTTAAACAGCTTGGAAAATTCCAGAAAATCATGTCATGGCTTTAGAAGCTTCTGATAAGCTAATTGACATCATTTGAGTCAATTGGAGGCGTACCTGTGGATGTATTCAAGGCCTATCTTCAAACTCAGTACCTCTTTGCTTGACATCATGGGAAAATCAAAAGAAATCAGCCAAGACCTCAGAAAAACAATTGTAGACCTCCACAAGTCTGGTTCATCCTTTGGAGCAATTTCCAAACGCCTGAAGGTACCACGTACATATGTACAAACAATAGTACACAAGTATAAACACCATGGGACCACGCAGCCGTCATACCGCTCAGGAAGGAGACATGTTCTTTCTCCTAAAGATTAACGTACTTTGGTGCGAAAAGTGCAAATCAATCCCAGAACAACAGCAAAGGACCTTGTGAAGATGCTGGGGGAAACAAGTACAAAAGTATCTATATCCACAGTAAAACGAGTCCTATATCGACATAACCTGAAAGGCCGCTCAGCAAGGAAGAAGCCACTGCTCCAAAACCGCCATAAAAAAGACAGACTATGGTTTGCAACCGCACATGGGGACAAAGATCGTACTTTTTGGAGAATTGACCTCTGGTCTGATGAAACAAAAATAGAACTGTTTGGCCATAATGACCATCGTTATGTTTGGAGGAAAAAGGGAATAGCTTGCAAGCCAAAGAACACCATCCCAACCGTGACGCACCGGGGTGGCAGCATCATGCTGTGGGGGTGCTTTGCTGCAGGAGGGACTGGTGCACTTCACAAAATAGATGGCATCATGAGGAAGGAAAATTATGTGGATATATTGAAGCAACATCTCAAGACATCAGTCAGGAAGTTAAAGCTTGGTCGCAAATGGGTCTTCCAAATGGACAATGACCACATGCATACTTCCAAAGTTGTGGCAAAATGACTTAAGGACAACAAAGTCAAGGTATTGGAGTGGCCATCACAAAGCCCTGACCTCAATCCTATAGAACATTTGTGGGCAGAACTGAAAAAGCATGTGCTAGCATGGAGGCCTACAAACCTGACTCCGTTACACCAGCTCTGTCAGGAGGAATGGGCCAAAATTCACCCAACTTATTGTGTGAAGCTTGTTGAAGACTACCCGAAACATTTGACCCAAGTTAAACAATTTAAAGGCAATGCTACCAAATACTAATTGAGTGTATGTAAACTTCTGACCCACTGGGAATGTGATGAAAGAAATAAAAGCTGAAATAAATCCTTCTCTCTACTATTATTCTGACATTTCACATTCTTAAAATAAAGTGGTGATCCTAACTGACCTAAAACAGGGAATTTTTACTAGGATTAAATGTCAGGAATTGTGAAAAACTGAGTTGAAATGTATTTGGCTAAGGTGTATGTAAACTTCCGACTTCACCTGTACATACAGTATGTAGGACTACATGTACCACCAGTCTCCCTCCCCATGTATTTTATTGTCTCTCTAACCACCTACCCATTTTAATTGTTTTGACCTTCGATTAATTCAATTAATAACATAGTGACACTTTTACATTCATGATATATATTCTGCAATCTCTCAAGGACCAGGAGTGTCTGCTTCTGGCCTTATGTAGTCTCCTGAGTGGCGCAGTGGTCTAAGGCACTGCATCGCAGTGCTAACTGTGCCACTAGAGATCCTGGTTCGAATCCAGGCTCTGTCGTAGCCGGCCGCGACCGGGAGACTCATGGGCGGCGCACAATTGGCCCAGCGTCGTCCAGGGTAGGGGAGGGAATGGCCGGCAGGGATGTAGCTCAGTTGATAGAGCATGGCGTTTGCAACGCCAGGGTTGTGGGTTTGATTCCAAAAAAAAATTATTTACTAACTGTAAGTCGCTCTGGATAAGAGCGTCTGCTAAATGACGTAAATGTAATGTAATGTGATGACTGTGTCTTTTCATGTCAACTCTAGCATGGGCATTAATAATAGAAGGTAATATAAACTGGATTCCTTGTCATATTATTTAGATCTGTAGAACAATACTTAGATTGAATAGATAAGCCCTTACCTTGCAGTGCCTGGTTTCCAGGAAACAAACTATAGTGCACTTCACCTGAATACTAAGTACTATGAATAGTAATTCAGGAGCTGTTTTAATGATTTCCCAGTTTCCACTGTATTTCACTGATCTACTTGATAAAGTCAACGAGCGATGACAGCCAGAGAGAAGCTGTTTGGATAGCTGTCTCCTTCTACAACCTATTGATCATGATAATTTAAGATTTGTTTCCAGTGGGGATTTGATATCCATACTTTATTTAATACCAGATAAATGTGTTTTCTCTGTACCCATGATAATTACTTTGAAGTGATGGAGAACCCTCCCATGTAATTAACAGAAGGGCTAAGGAGTAGCTAATGAATTGAATGAAAGGAAATGTGTGCGGCCATTGGGGTATGAATTAAAAGCAAGCACCTGGGGCCACTAGTAGGAATAGATAGATGATGACTTTGAATGTGAGATTGATTGCATTTGGCTCCAGCCTCCAGTAGCTGCTGGCAGTGGTTTGGGCCAATGTTCTGTATTCACAAAGAGTCTCAGAGTAGGATCTAGGATCAGTTTTTTTTATTATAATGAATGGACAGGTGGGCCTGATCCTAGATCAGCACTCCTAATCTGAGACGCTTTGTGAATACTGACCCTGATTCTCTTCCTGTCTACCTTCCTCAGCCAATCACCACGTGAGGACAAGGCCGCCTCCCACGTGCTGCAAATGGTGTGGAGCTACAAGGACCTGAGGAACGCCCTGACCAAGGAAGGATGGAACAAGAGCCACTTCCAGGTACACGGCAGTGTAGTAGAACACACACACACACACACACACACACACACACACACACACAATGAGTACACTCATATGTCTCTTCTCTCTCCCCCTCAGCCTACAGCGACCGGCACCCCTAAAGCAGCCAAGAATGGCAAGCCAGGCTACGACGACACCACTCTGCCCCTGATGGAGAAGAACCAAGGTCAGTCTGTGACGGCAGGCGAGACTAGGGATCCTCCGGGCCTGGCCTACTGTGGTGAACTGAGTGAGGAAACCATAGATATTAATAACTGCTCTATATCTATGGAGGAAACTGTGCTGCTGTTACTGTGTGTCTGTCTGTATCAGAAGCCTTGATTAGAGCGAGTGCTTAGGAGGATGGTTCTATCTATCTGTGCTTTGCTTTGTGTGTTATCACTCATAGCCGTTAACCTACTGTAGGAGGGCTGTGCTTGAAACCTTTCACCCTCATTGTTATGCTGCAGTGTTTGGTGATCTTCATGTGGTAGTCAGTAGCTTTTGGGATGGTGTGGTCGGGAGAATGATGCATCATGGGTAGATGTATCTAATCCAATAGTGTGTTATTGAACACAAATCCAAGCATGTATAGTAGGATATGTGCATAGAGGGAGGTACTGAAGCAGCCTAAAACACGAAACATCTCATTGACAGAGGAGTCGAGAGCATGACAGCACTTTTCTTGTCATCTTGTTTCTGGCCATGTTACTTTTTTTGCAACCATGCATACACACAAAGTGTAGTTGTCATTTACACCCATTCTCAGCCTGCCTGCATTACTGCTAAAGTGTACCAGCAGACAGTGACTGAGGACCATTGGCCTGAAAGCAACATTGGCTCGTGATTAAAACAAATTGAATGTGTGGTGCTCATGATAAAAAAATGGCATATAAATGCTTTTCAGGCACCAAGAAAAATGGAAGTGGTGATATGATACCTATGGACGAGCTTGGTCCAGGTAAGACCGAGTTTGCATGACCTCAATCGCCGATGAGGAATACTAGTAGTCTCAGATGGAATGTTCTTGTCTGTAGGAACTACTCACAGTTCTAGAACCCTAACAACACCACTGCCAACATGGAAATAATAATACAAAGTTTGTAGGGCAAACTTTGGCAATATTGGGAATGAACAAAGATATGACTTGTTGTGACGCTCTAACGGTGGACAATGCAGTGCAGTAGTGTTTTACTTATGATGCTGTATGCAAGACCCCTCTCTTAACAAGATGTTGGTATAAGGATGGCCATTAATTCAGTAGTCCAGACAAGTAGCAACAGGAGGTGTGGGCAATTCTCTAATGACTGTGTTCAAAACCTGACAAACCTTAATGTTCTCCTCAGTGCTCCTCTTTTCAATGAAAATGTAAACACAATTGTCTTGTTTACTCTCTTACTAACGAGTTCTTCCTCAGATATGCACAGCTCCAGTCCTGGAAGGGTGCATGCAGCTTATTCGTCTGTAGTTTCAATCCATGTATTTAAAAGTGATATATTTCTGTGATCCTCTCTCTCCTCATTAGATGGCTACTCCACCATCGACCAGAGAGACAAGGACTGCAAGTACAAGAGTAGTGGAGACGGGTCAGTGGACCTGACAGAACGGGAGCCATTAAAGGTACGTCTGGTCTAGACCCACCCGTGACAGCTCACACCCCTCACCTACAGCTACACTATAGGTGACTAAGGGATCAGGCTATTAAAACACACGAGTCATGATACTCCGTTTCTGTTAAGGTAGCCTAAATCCATCTCTTTCAGTGCCCTTGCCCATTTGTCAATGCCATGCCCTTTCTAAGGAAATCGTATCGATTTCTTGAAGAGGAATCTGGATTTTCATTTTCTGCAGCAGCAGTTAATGTTGTTGTCTGTCGAGCCTGGTGCCACTCATCTAGCAGTCCAATTTACTGACTGCAGACAGCAGATCTGACAGCTAAGCAGCAGATAATTGAGTAAGCTTTGTGATTGTGAAAGTAATTAATCTGGGACTGATTAAAAGAGTCCTGCCCCTCCATCTCCACTTCTCCTCATAGAGCGAGATGACCAAGGCCTTGTTCACCCACGAACACACACACACACACACCTGCATAGTAAGTGGCTCAGTGCCCATCGCTAGAGAAAACTCAGTGTGAATGAGAGGGAGAGAGAGAGATGGAGGTATGACTTATTCACTGTTGAACCAGGGTGACGTCCAGTCCAGTCATGTGTTTCCCATCACAGGATTATATTCTCACGCTTTGATCGGTCAGCGTGGCGTAAGGACTGAAGGTGGTTTGATAGGTCAATCATACTAACACAGCTAGAAGTCCTCTTGGTTGATGAAGGGTTACCATGAGTTCAGAATCAGACATCATCATATTATAATGAGGTAGAATGGGAAAAGAGATGTTTACACATTTTGCTCGCCTTCTCTGTAGTCCCCCCCCAGTTGCTTCTTGAGATAATTATAGTACTTAAACTAACATGCTTATCCGACCGCAACTTTATTCTGGTCTGAAGATGACACAAAGTATTTACCATGTGTAGAACGGCAGCTATACAGACACTTTGCAGCTTGAAGACACAAATGCTTGTCAAGATACAGTATGCTGCAAAACCTCCTGAAGCAAATTAGCCGTCAGACAGGACTGGAGATGGCAGATATCTCCTCTCATGTCTACAGCCCCCGCCCCTCTCCTGTTTTGAATTTACTTCAGCACAGCAACAACTGCTCAACCCTGCTTTCTAGACCTCGAGAAGCCTGTAACCAAAATGCAACTCTGCTGTTTGAACTGCTTTGTCCCACTCTGTTTTTGTTTGTTTGCATGGTTCGGTTGGTTTGTTGTTTTTAATAACTTTTTCTGACATTTATGCTATGGAACTAACCCTGGCTTTCCACTCCTCTCTATGGATGATATTTATCGACCTCTTTGTTTTGCTGTTAACCCCTTCTCCCGTTGCTGCAGAATGACACAAATAGGAAACACTATGTCAGGAGTAACAGGCCTGCAGTCAAACTGGTGGATGCTTGTGACGTTAAACCTCAGCCTGTAGACTCCTGGGTCTAAATGCATGCATGGTAGGTCTTACAAATGTTGGTTTTTCACTTTTTGGAATGTTAGTCTCCTTTCTTTGTTACCTCCACCACCACCACGCTGTTTCTGTTTTAACCCTCACACACCTCACTTCTGTTTGTTTGTTTATCTGTGCTTGGACCTGCTTGATCCACAGTAGTTGGCTTATGACACCAAACTTGAGAAAAGCTGGATGAAATTGCATCATCTTCACAGTTGTGGAGCACCTGTTTGATTAAAACCCATATGTTGCAAAACAGACAGACTCCCTTGACTATTCCAGATGAAATTATGTTTGTTCTAAATTATGAAAGAGATTAACTCTATAGACTTTAGATGGAATACGCACGCATGTGCACACACATACACAATTCCTCCCAGTGTAGCTCTAATGAAAAGCTGTGGAAAGAACATGGTGTATCCTCTATCCTCTCCCTATCAGCATTCATTAATCCATACACTATTCCCTGGGACAGAGAGCTCCTCCAGATAAATAATGGATGCCTGGATGAACACACACATCAGCTCCTCTTTCTCGGTTATATCTACAGAGTCTGTGTTAGGTTAGGATAGGCTAGCTGCTCTGGGTTAGCGTCACTAGAGCTCACTATTGGGGATCCTCTCATCACTCGCTCATCTCTGTCCTCCTGTTCCATGACTTATCACTGAGTGTGTCTGTTCTGGGTGAGAAGCTGTGGTAGGTGGCTGATCATCAACAGCTATATGGAGGTGAAGGGCTGTCTTTCTTCCTTGCTGTAAGTCTCTTTATTCTCTCATTGCACTCCCATGACTCATCGTCCTAGGTAAGGGATCAACCATACTGCTTTGATTGACTCCTTGTGTGGTGCTCTGAAATGCAAACTGAAATATGACTGAATGATCATCAGTACAGAATTAAGTACTGAAAACAATTTAGTTTATATAATAACTCTGAAAACAGGTTGTGATCACCACATTAAGATTAACAAAAAAAAAAAAGGATCTAATCTAACAGTGACATTCTTAGAATGGACAGAGTAATCATACGAAAGAATGGACATGGAGTCAGTCAGGTAAGACAGAGTAATCATTATACGAAAGAATGGACATTGAGTCAGTCAGGTAAGACAGTAATCATTATACAAAAGAATGGACATTGAGTCAATGAGGTAAGACAGAGTAATCATACGAAAGAATGGACATTGCCTGCTTCATTTGTGTGTTAACAAAGCTGGCTTTATGCAGCAGCTGCCATTCAAACATGTCATCAAAGCATCTCTCTCGCTGTCTGTTGTCTCCCTTTTACATTGGATTTGACATCTGTCAAGCATGTATGAATACAGTGATTTCTGTATTGTGATTTTGAAGGAATTATGTAATACCATTGTCAATGTGCCCTCTGACTTACTTTAAAAGCTTGATTATTCAACTGCTTTAAACACCCGGCCTGCATCCAATGGCACCCTATTCCCTTTGTAGTGCACTATTATTGAACAGTGCCCATTTGGCTCTAGTAAAAAGAAGTGCACTATATAGGGAATAGGGTGCCTTTTGGGACGCAAGCCTACTCTCTTATAGGTTTTCAGCTCTGACATAACCACCTGTGTCCCCCCTCCCTCCCCGTTCTTCTGTCTTCTAGGCTTAAATAACGACAGCGTAACATCTGAACGATAGGATCTCCCATGTCATCACTGCCATAACACATGGAACTCATTTTGATGTTGACTCATCAGCAGATAGACTTTGTAAAAGAACGAAAGAGAAAAAAAAAAAAAAGAAACAATCATCCAACAGCCAATGTTTCATGCTTTTGAATCAGCAAATGAAATTATGTATAAAAAAAGAAAAGAAAATCAAAAAACGACTACTTCTCATATCTACATCCCCCACTGGATGGACAGACGTAGTGTACCCTAACAGCAAGGACTCTGACTGGAGGAGCTCTGCATGGTGTCAGGATGGAAGAGTGGAAGCAGTTCTCGTCATAGAGATACAAGTATTCTAGAGCTCTATCTCTATGGTAATGTAGGGATGGCTGCTGGTGTGAAGCAGGGGGAGAGAAGGTGATGTATGTTGGGAGGAAAGGAAGTGTGTTGGAAAGGAAAAGAGACAGTGCGCTTCAAATAGTATTTTTTTCTATGTTGTAATTTAGCTTTTTATTTAGCTTTTGTTTTTGTTGGTTTGTCTTTCCTGGAGGCACAGTAAATTGTTTTTGTTTGTAATATAATTATTTAATTTTTTTTGCTGGTCTTTCTTTTTGTTTTTGTTTTCTGGATTGAAGAAGTGTGGGGTGTGGACTGGTGTGGTAGATGGCAGATGAAGGTTGGGGTGGTTTGAAGGACTTGATGCTTGAGGGGCACTTAAAGGAGCTGTACACCTGCAAGTGTTGATTGGAGTTAGGGAAGTGAAAAGACATGCATTTGGTTGGGTTACTTATAGCTGTTGAGCGAAACAAAATTAAAATATATTTTCAGAATCGACACAGACTAGAGATATGTGTTTGCCGACGACGATATATGATTTGCTTGGTTGGTTGCTGTTTGTCATTGATATGTATTAAAGTTGAAGAGAATATTTGACATTTTGTTTATAAATGGATTGTGTTAATGAAGAAAGGGAAAGTACATGCTCCTGGTGTCAAAGGGTAGAATCGAAAAGCATTAGATATTTTTGTTGGTTTTATAAATATATATTAGGGTCAAAGAAAAGCAAAAAAATAGAGAACAGAAAAAACAATAGAAAGGTCTTAGTTGTGTACTCATAACAGGTTGTTTGGGAAGGACTTTCATTGGATAAAATCTCATATTTGTAAACAGAAATAATCACATCATTTAAGTGTGTATCAAATCTATAGAGTCATGCTGATCACATATTTATATTTTGTACTGTCAAGAGTAAAAAAAAAAAAAAGACGAGCTGTTATTCAGCTTTCTTTTTAAAGGTGAGTTGAACTGATGACCTGGTCTCCAAATCTTTCAAGGAGATTAATAGAGAGAGAGAGAGAGAGAGAGAGAGAGAGAGAGAGAGAGAGAGTAGATGGTTCAGTAGGGGTCACTCAAGAGATAAGACTGAGAGAAAAGAGGGAGGGAGGGAGGGATGCAGCAGCAGGGATAGACAGAAAGAAGAAATTAGACAGAAGTGTTACAATTCCCTTTTCATTTCACACTGCAATTATATGAAGTCGCTGAGAACCTAAAAATGTGCTTTGATTTCACTAATGCATCTTTAAATAACTATTTGAAACAAGCATGAAAAAATGTACAGATGTTTATATTATTTTTAAGTGCCAATTTTTGTGGTGTAATTGGATATTAGTCATTTATATCTGGAGAGGAGAGCAGTTTTCATGTGGTTCAATGCAGAATTTGCATCACGTTGTACGAAGTATACAAAATCTGTTTGATTATTATATGTTTTGTTCCTTCTAGGGGCAATTGAAATGAAGTAGTGCAGATGTCTTTTAAAAAGAGAAGAAAAGCTGAACTGCACGTGGTTAACGGTTTAGTAGTGATGTTGTGATTGTTTTATCTCCATCGCCAGGTGGACTCTCCACTATGAACCCATTCTCTCTCTCTCTCTCCCAATTCTGGGACCAGTGAGGGGGCCCTCCACTACAGGACAGCTTAACTCATGCGTCAGCTATAGGCAAATGGCATGTGCCTGCGTTGAAGTCCGAATTTCTTTGTGATGTGACTTTATAAAGCTTGCATATTTTACACAGCGATAACAAAGACTGATGTGATAAGATACAAATTAAAAGTACACGTATTAATAAACATTTAATTTCAGAGAAAAGTAGCGTAATAATAGCCCCATGTTAACGTCCTCCATGTTGACGTATGTCCTCAGAACTGTGTGCTTTTCATTGGATTGTTAATCTTTGACTGTCTATTCCTGACTGCATTTTGCAGTACACAACCAAAGGATCTGGTGTTGTACTTATATACATATGAAATGAGTCCATGGGCTGGTTTGTGGACTGTGCTGTGAAAGAAATGCAAGAAAATGGGGTAGAAATTGAATCAAAGGAGGAAGACCTACCTGTGTAGATATCACTGATTCAAACTCTTCAAAATAAAGTAACTGTACTACTCAGTAGCAAATGTGTTTGTAACTATCATGTGCCTTAACATTTTCCATGGTACATAAAGATAACATTGTGTTTTATATAACTCTTTATCTCTCCCTCCCTCCGTTCCTCCTCATTCCCTCATACCTCTCTCCTTTTCTCTTCTTTGTCAGCCTCCCTCCCTATATCTCTCCCTTCCCTATCATTTTACACACTCACACATTCACTCACTCTGTCCTCAGTGGAGACTGTTGGTGGGTTTTTGCCTTGTATTACATTGTATTATAAACTTTTAAAAGATAGACATAATACATGGTTTGATTTCATAGAAGAGTACATGAATGCTTTCGTAGCTATCAGAGCGATGCCACAGTGACAGAATGTATTATGTTAATTTTACTAAAACCCAGAGGCAAGTATTACGCTTGTTCGAATAACGTGAAAAATACTGATTTGTAGAGTATCAATTTGGTGTGTTTTCAATAAACTATGCCTGGAAAGAACATGTTGCTTGTGAATTTTGTGTTGTCTTTGATATTCCATTCCAAGAAGACCAAGGATCTATACAGCTTCATTCCCAATAAATAATAAAGTTGTCACTACTGTCACATTGTCATATGGTTAAGACTCATGCTACCATCTAAATTATAAAGAAGACATGCTGATACAAATTCAGTTACTGTGTGTAATCCCACAGTTTTTAAAATTCATATTTTAAAAGTTATATTTCACAAATTCCTTCTGAATATTTAATTTCCTGTATGTCTGGCCTAGCCCTTGATCATGACTCAGTTCCATTACATTACACATGAGTCATTGGACGAAGGCGTCTTCTGTGTGGAGTAGTTTGGTTAAGAGCCCCGATGCTCAATCTGAACGTTAACACGCATCGCTTGTGTTTATGGTTTTGGAAGCATAAGGACCTTATCTTTCATATCAGCGAGAAATATATACACTACCAGTCAAACGTTTGGACACACCTACTCATTGAAGGGTTTTTCTTTATTTTTTCTATTTTCTACATTGTAGAATAATAGTGAAGACATCAAAACTATGTAATAACACAAATGGAATCATGTAGTAACCAAAAAAAGTGTTAAACAAATCAAAATATATTTTATATTTGAGATTCTTCAAATAGCCACCCTTTGCCTTGATGACACCTTTGCACACTCTTGGCATTCTCTCAACCAGTTCACCTGGAATGCTTTTCGGTGGGAAATACACATGCGGAGATCATCTGAACCAAAAATCTCAAATTTGGACTCCAGACCAAAGGACAAATGTCCACTGGTCTAATGTCCATTGCTCGTGTTTCTTGGCCAAAGCAAAGTCTCTTCTTATTATTGGTGTCCTTTAGTAGTGGTTTCTTTGCAGCAATTCGACCATGAAGGCCTGATTCACACAGTATCCTCTGAACAGTTGATGTTGAGATGTGTCTGTTACTTCAACTCAGTTTTGATGTCTTCACTATTATTCTACATTGTAAAAACTAGTAAAAATAAAGAAAAACCCTTGAATGAGTAGGTGTGTCCAAACTTTTGACTAGTAGTGTATATTTCTAGATTTAGATTTTCGAAGACATCAAATGTCCCTTACTCTATTACATTCATTTATTTTCTTCAAATCATTATAAATCAAAGATAATTGAGCGAAACTTGTTATTTTCGGAACCAGTGCTTTATTTGCGTCACATTTTTCCTAATAAGAGTGAAAATTTGTTGCGTATGAAGTTGACCCCTTCAATCTCTACAAGTTACCACAAAGATATACATAACATTTGATGCTATTGTTCAATTATGATTTTAAAACACCGACCTAACGGTGGAATGAAGCGTAACAGGGTGGAAAGCAATAACAGTGGAACTAATAATGAACAAAATATTTAAACAATGAAAGATATTTTATTAACTTTGAAATCTGTGAAATGGTTAAAAAAAACATTACATTTATAATTAGAATCACTTTCTATGTATTTAATTTTGAATGTACTTTTTGTCAACCTAAGTTTGTAAAACAACATAAAAACAGATTATTAGAATGTGAGTATTGCCCATAGCTAGATGTAAAACAGTTGGATTGTATTTTAAAGTTTAATAACACTAATCAGGGCTTTTATGATAAACAGCTCCTCGCCTCTCCTCCACTTCACTCCCTTCCAAAACCCTTCCCACTCAACCCCTCCTCGCCTCTCCTCCACTTCACTCCCTTCCAAAACCCTTCCCACTCAACCCCTCCTCGCCTCTC
Organism: Coregonus lavaretus; assembly: GCF_964263955.1. Lineage (NCBI taxonomy): Eukaryota > Metazoa > Chordata > Actinopteri > Salmoniformes > Salmonidae > Coregonus > Coregonus lavaretus. Next base: position 30,799,906 of record NC_140004.1, read on the forward strand.
CTTCACTTCACTCCCTTCCAAAACCCTTCCCACTCAACCCCTCCTCGCCTCTCCTCCACTTCACTCCCTTCCAAAACCCTTCCCACTCAACCCCTCCTCGCCTCTCCTCCACTTCACTCCCTTCCAAAACCCTTCCCACTCAACCCCTCCTCGCCTCTCCTCCACTTCACTCCCTTCCAAAACCCTTCCCACTCAACCCCTCCTCGCCTCTCCTCCACTTCACTCCCTTCCAAAACCCTTCCCACTCAACCCCTCCTCGCCTCTCCTCCACTTCACTCCCTTCCAAAACCCTTCCCACTCAACCCCTCCTCGCCTCTCCTCCACTTCACTCCCTTCCAAAACCCTTCCCACTCAACCCCTCCTCGCCTCTCCTCCACTTCACTCCCTTCCAAAACCCTTCCCACTCAACCCCTTCTCGCCTCTCCTCCACTTCACTCCCTTCCAAAACCCTTCCCACTCAACCCCTTTCTCGCCTTTTCTCCACTCCATCCCCCTCCTCCACATACTGCAAGTCCCTTTGCTCCAGTTGTAGCTCAGTGGTTTCCAAAGTGGTATTTTATGTACCTCCAAGTGGAATTTTCCATTTGTACAGACCTTTTATTAAGTGCCTGTGGCTCTGGGATCAGGCATACTACCTGGTTGTCAGCGTACCTGGTTGCCACAGGGTTTCAATGGTGCACACAGATCTTGGAGCCTCAGCAGCTTCTAGAGTTGCTTCTTTTAACTCAAAGCAGGGACAGTCCATGACCCCCTCATCTCTTTGGCAGAGACAGGTTATGTCTCTGTACTTGATGTGACCTGGCTACACACTTATCACTTGATGCATGTTCATTGTGCCTGTTTATACTGGCTTGCTAGCCCGTCGTTGAATAAGTGCAGCCGGTTAACTTCTGGGTACCTCTCCTTTAACCATCTCCAGAACTGGATCAAGGTGTGCCCAGATTGCTGGCGGGTCATGCCTTCTTGATGTGAAGGTGGAGCAGAAGGCAACGGGTGAAAGCTGTGCTCCTGCATATAACACTCCAGTGTGGAGGGTCGCCTGCTGATGCGATCCTCCAAAATGAACCGACTGGACTTCCATGGAGTATTTGCAGGAGTAATTCTCGCTGAAGTCCACATGGTCAAACACTCATTGTGCTTGAGACTCTCCCTCAGCTCTCTGTACGCTGCATACTGCCATCTGATGTTGAAAAGGTGGTGCCTGAACCTGAAGAGCCTGTCCTGGAACTGACTGACAAGTTTGTCCTCAGTCGTCGTCACCTCCTTCTTCACTGTAACATTGGTCCTGTGTTCTTCATCTTTGGAGCTCTCAACTGACCATTGGGTCAGGGAAATTTCTTTGTTTGATGGGGGTTTCACAAGGGTGTGAGTGGACGATAAAAGCCCACGGCTATAAAGGTTGTTAGCCATGAATTGGAGATTCTCGTGGGTTTTACATTGGCACGTCTCACGGTCAGCTTCGGTGGGTGCCACAACCCAAAATGGCCTAAAGGTGCAGAAGAAAGAGTAGGAGATCGAGTCTTGACTTTCTGATAGGAACTTCCTGTATAGATTCTTCATTGTGTCTGTCAGCAACCTTTTTTGCATCTTCTTTTTATTTTGCGTGACAGTTTATTTCCTCCCTGTAGTCATGCAACTCACATCATCCCTCAAAAATAAGGATTTCTTCTCGGATTCAGCAGTTCCTTTTTCCTTTTCTGTTTTTCCAAGGTGGCTTGAAGTTTCTTGATCTCTTTCATGATCCTTTTCTTTGAATTGTTGGTCTTTCTTTGACCTTGACATCTTTGCCTAAAACACAGTAAGCACTATTAGTATTGTAATCAGTAAACTAATTAATAAATAAATCGACCAATCAGTTAATCAATCAATCACTCAATGAATCAATCAATAAACCAATCAATCAAACAAAAAACATTAGTAATAGCATGGGTATGTTTAGTAATATAGAATAGAGCACAAATATTGTGAACTGTTGTGAACACAACTCAAATAGATCCTGACTAATAAATCATCCAACTGCCCAGCTCAAGCTTGCTCTAACCTTGAAGGTCCTGGCATTGGGTCATGTTCAGGAATGGGGGAGGGGTAAAAGATGCCCTGGTTGTTGCTCTGGTCTTTTCTTCTCTCTTCGTCTCGTTCCATTTTTTCCTTAACGCACTTCTCTCTCTCACTGATGTCTGCTATATCCTCTTCTTTTTCCCTGTCTCTCTGTCTCTCTGCCATCTCTGTCTCTCTTTCTCAAGGTACTTTTGTCTGGGTCTGCATCACGGCGTGCTCGGTAATGATATACAGTACCAGTCAAAAGTTTGGACACACCTACTCGTTCCAGGGTTTTTCTTTATTTTTACTATTTTCTACATTGTAGAATTTCAAAACTGAAATAACACATATGAATCATATAGTAACAGTGTTAAACAAATCAAAATATATTTTATATTTGAGATTCTTCAAAGTAGCCACCCTTTGCCTTTATGACAGCTTTGCATACTCTTCAATTAACTGGTGTGCCTTGTTAAAATTTAATTTGTGGAATTTCTTTCCTTCTTAATGTGTTTGAGCCAATCAGTTGTGTTGTGAAAAGGTAGGGGGTGGTATACAGAAGATAGCCCTATTTCGTAAAAGACCAAGTCCATATTATGGCAAGAACAGCTCAAATAAGCAAAGAGAAACGACAGTCCATCATTACTTTAAGACATGAAGGTCAGTCAATGCGGATCATTTCAAGAACTTTGAAAGTTTCTTCAAGTGCAGTTGCAAAAACAATCAAGCGCTATGATGAAACTGGCTGTCATGAGGACCGCCACAGGAATAGAAGACCCAGAGTTACCTCTGCTGCAGAGGATGGGTTCATTAGAGTTAACAGCCTCAGAATTTGCAGCCCAAATAAATGCTTCACAGAGTTCAAGTAACATCAACTGTTCAGAGGAGACTGTGTGAATCAGGCCTTCATGGTCGAATTGCTTCAAAGAAACCACTACTAAAGGACACCAATAAGAAGAAGAGACTTGCATGGGCCAAGAAACACGAGCAATGGACATTAGACCGGTGGAAATGTGTCCTTTGGTCTGATGAGTCAAAATTTGAGATTTTTGGTTCCAACCGCTGTGTCTTTGTGAGACACAGAGTAGGTGAACGGATGATCTCCACATGTGTGGTTCCCACCGTGAAGCATGGAGGAGGAGTTGTGATGGTGTGGGGGTGCTTTGCTGGTGGGAATCACACATGTGGAGATCATCCGTTCACCTACTCTGTGTCTCACAATTCAAGGCACACTTAACCAGCATTTCTACCACAGAATTCTGCAGCGATAGGCCATCCCATCTGGTTTGCGCTTAGTGGGACTATCATTTGTTTTTCAACAGGACAATGACCCAACACACCTCCAGGCTGTGTAACGGCTATTTTACCAAGAAGGAGAGTGATGGAGTGCTGCATCAGATGACCTGGCCTCCACAATCCCCCGACCTCAACTCAATTGACATGGTTTGAGATTAGTTGGACCGCAGAGTGAAGGAAAAGCAGCCAACGAGTGCTCAGCATATGTGGGAACTCCTTCAAGACTGTTGGAAAAGCATTCAAGGTGAAGCTGGTTGAGAGAATGCAAAGAGTTTGAAAAGTTCTCATCAAGGCAAAGGGTGGCTACTTTGAAGAATCTAAAATATATTTTGATTTGTTTAACACTGTTTTGGTTACTACATGATTCCATATGTGCTATTTCATAGTTTTGATGTCTTCACCATTATTCTACAATGTAGAAAATAGTTACAATAAAGAAAAACCCTTGAATGAGTAGGTGTGTCCAAACTTTTGACTGGTACTGTATATATATATATATATATATATATATATATATATATATATATATATATATATATATATATATATATATATATATATACAAATATATATATACAAATATATATATATATATATATATACAAATATATATATATATATATACAAATATATATATATATATATATACAAATATATATATATATATATACAAATATATATATATATATATATATACAAATATATATATATATATATATATACAAATATATATATATACATATATATATATATATACAAATATATATATATATATACAAATATATATATATATATATATATATACAAATATATATATATATATATACAAATATATATATATATATATATATATATATATATATATATATATATATATATATATATATATACAAATATACATACAATATAAATGTATTATGTAAATGGTCATATATATTGACATAAGTAATTCATTTTCAATATTTTCTGACAAAATGTCCACCCTATTAGGTGCATGTTCCAACCTGTTGCATATGCCTAACAGGAACCTAACAGGGTGGAAATTTGGAGGCTAAGTTAGCCATAGTGATCAAGATCCTGCTAGCATGATCAAGATCCTGTGAGTGATCAAGATCCAGCTAGCATAATGGTGAACACTTGAAGAGAAATTTAACTTTTCTTCCAAACATATTTTTAAATTATAAAATGTGATAACATGTTCCTCTAATATAGGCTAACATGGTGGACATTTAAGCTTGAGACATACTGACTAACATCATGAAACATTAAATATATAAATAAAACTGAGTGTGTTGATACTCAATTTGCTTTGCACTGTTGTTTTCCCGCCAAAATAATGATTGACGCTTCCTGAACATGATGTCATTGTGGGAAGGGGCTGTTTTTTAAACTAACAGGGTGGAAAGTGAAATCAGAGACACAGAGAATCATGAGAAAAAAAAGTATTGATGACAGATATTTGAAGTAGGACTATAAAAGAATGAATACATATTTTTAATATTTTATTATTTAATGGCTTATATTTCTCGTATAAGTTGATGAATAACACCCGGGGACATGGCAAAAACGCCTACATCCACTGAAAACCAAATGGTCAAAATGAATAAAATGCCCTTTAAGATCCATATCTTTGTGTTTTTATGGTAAAGACACCTAACTTTATATTTTAAGCCTTTTGGAATCCACATTTTACACTATAAGAGGTGTTATTTCCTGGGGACAGACTAGGCACTGCATAACAGGAATAACCCAATTCACATGCGCCAGTGGTGGGTAACACTAGTGTCTGAAAACAAGAGGGAGAAGGCAGAATGCCGCTTCGAGTTTGAGATCTATGTTTGGCCTAGGAGGACAAAAAACTGTTGACTTGTAGCATTTCTCCTTCTTTGTCTCGGAGTAAACAAACAGTGTGCATGTTGTGAACAATCTGCATTAATATATTAGATAAAAAAAAGATATCATGCTACCCTTCCAGGTACTAAGTGGGGCATTGGTGGCACGTGCGTGAACGTGGGCTGCATTCCCAAAAGCTCATGCACCAGGCTGCTCTGCTGGGCACAGCTGTGAAAGACGCCCAGAAGAATGGCTGGCAAATCTCATTATTATGAGAACAATGGAAACCTGTGGATACTAACATTTCTCGAACTATTTTGGAAAGCAGCTTAGGTGTAGCCTAGTTGGAGGCCTGCATGGTTTTTGAATTCCCATCATTAGATTAGATAAGAACATATATTTTCCAGCTACAGGACAAGTGAGTGACACCCCATTACCTACAGCCACTGTGGCTGCGTTTACACAGGCAACCCAATTCTGAGATGTTCACATTGTGCAACCGAATCTCATATTTAATAGACCCAGTTTCATAGAAAATGGCTTTAGCGATCCGGGGCTTAACCTCTTTCCTCCAAACTTTGTCTTCACTCTCATATACAATCGGTTTGGCTAGAAAACTGCTTTAACAGTGTAGCTGTGCAGTACTTAACCTATCTCAGCTAAACCCGGTGTTCGCACAAGATCTCACATGAGTTCTCCTGTGGTGTTTGCATTGTGTCACCATGTTGTTTTTCTTTGACAGGAAGGTGAGGTATCTGAACATTAAAGGAAGTCTGGTGGATGAGCACACAGTCAAAGGGTTAACCAGGACAGGAAAATAGGTAATACTATTTCAAACTGGGAGTTAATGACAAAAAATGTAAATGTTCACCATATTAATTTTTTATTTAAGGAACATAATTTCAACGGTGCCATATTCATATTTTCCTATTGAAGTCATTATCATTTCTCTCCCCCTTGTCTGGCAGATGATACTGACTGCCAAGGACATTGTGATTGCAACTGGGGGGCGGCCAAAGTACCCCACACATGTAAGTATTAACCTTTCCTTCTCTTCGTCCTCGCTCTCCCTCTCCCCCCTCACCTCCATCTCTCCTCTTTCTCTCGGTTCTCTCCCTACCCCACTTCTCCCTCTGTATGGTGTCCTTGCCCAGTAGACAGACAGACCAGGGGGAGAGGTGTCTCCTTCATTGATCCTCCCATCTGCTGATAACACCACAGTGGATCTGGAGCTTTTGATGGCATGGTGGTGGGGGAAACATGGCTCTCTCTGGGTGGAGGAGGGTGGCAGTGTCTGGGGCTGCATCCCAAATGGCACCCTACCTATTCCCTATTCACTACCTAGGGAATAGGGTATAATTTGGGATACACCCTGGGTCTGCGGCCTCTCATAGGCCTCCCTCCCTGTGGTGTATCACAGGCTGTGGCTTACTGTCTGTTGATAACAGACTAACAAAGAACAAAGCCAACCTTCCTTACCTGATTGTTTGCCAGATGGTTTTCCAGGAGCTGTATTGAGAATATGATTCAAACGGTGTTTGTTGTGTTTACCTGTTTCTACTTCCTGTGTTGTAGATCCCTGGAGCAATCGAGCACGGCATCACTAGTGATGATATCTTCTGGCTGAAAGAGTCCCCTGGCAAGATGTGAGTGGTACATGTGGTGAAACACACACACACACACACACACACACACACAAACCATACAATACTGTACATCAGCATTTAGCTGTGCCATGTACACAGACAGCTCTATCATAATGATCCATCCAGGACACAGTGTGTTCTACTATGGTACCTGTTAAATGTTCCTGTCACTCTCTACTCCTGACTCAGATTAGCAGTGTGTGTGTGTCCCGACCTTTGCTGAACACATCTCCAATCCAGCCATTTAAATCCTGTCATCGCCTGTCTAATTGGTCTCTCCGCACCGTTTCCTCTTGGCACAAAATGGAGGTTGAGTGTAATGTTTGTTAGTGTGGCTGTAATGTAACTGCCAACAGTGAAGAGTTATCTTAGTCGCCTACTCATTGATAATCCTTGCTATTATAAACATTACAATAGATTTCCGTCGTAATTTTTCTATCGCAACAACCTATTTGTTACCCCTCTCTGCTTTAGTCAGGGATATGGTATTTTTTCCGTCAAACTAGGCTGCTGTTCATACATTTTACCACTAGAGGGCAATAGGAACTCATCTACAGAACAAGCCCATCTGGGACAGACCATGGTCTGTGTGTAATATGTTTTCCCTGCACTGTCCTTCCCTCTTTCAGCATGTCTCCTAAGCAGGCTGTTCAGTTTAGTGGAGTGGTTAGGCAGGGGCCTACTGTTAGTTTGGTCCTCTGCTTGCCTGCCCCTCAGGCTACTAGGGGTTAGCATTAGCAGGTCCTCCCTTGACTCTCCTCTCCTCAGACCTATCTCTCCCTGCCTAGGAGGAGCTGTTGTTGACGTGCTGTTGTGCTGCTCTGCTCTGTGGAGGGAGCTGTGCTGTCAGCTGTGCAGGTGGGGTCTGAGAGGGTGTTTGGGTTGATCGGCTGGCGGAGGTAGTGGATGGCTCCAGGTGAGTGATGAGTGCCTTTAGAGGGACCGGAGCACACTCACAAACACGATAGATGGGAAGTGTAGACATGAGTGTAAGAATATGTTTTATGCTGACTTTTATTACAGTAGGTAATGCACTGCATTTCCTTTTTAAATTGTTTTTATTATATATTTACTTAGGATTTATTTAAATTAATTTCCAGTGCTAAAGGGCAGTGAACCAGGCTTTAAATGTGCTATCGTTTTTCATCCTCTACAGAACAGCTGGGAAAATGAGTCTGGGATGACAAGATGCAAGATCAAAAGGAGACAGTGTAACACACTATATTTTCTCTGTCTATAGTCACAACACTGTGTTAGGGAGTTGAGTTCACATCCTATATCTTTGTATTTGGATTCAGATCAAGTCTGCTGCCTGTAGAGCTCTCCCCTCTAAGGAACACTTGTGAAAGAGTACCGTTATTGTGGCAAACACAGGAGACACCGAAGGAGAACACAGATTCACTTATCTCTTGTCTGGACTGCTGAAGGTTGGCCCAAGGCTATGAGAGAGAGAGAGCCAGTGGCAAATTCTTAACTGTCACAGTCAGGCATACTCCTACTGGCTTTGGATCAGGATGTAGCCTATGGAAGCCCTGAAAGTTTGATTGTGTTATCTTTGTTGTTTGAAAGGCTGCTCCTAGTACTTCTTATCCTCCAGGGGAGTGGGCAACGTTTACTGGGCAGATATCAGTACAGTAAAGTATGTCTTTTCCACTGGAATTCATCCCTCTGTAGTTTCTAGTTACACAATCAGCCCCCCCCCCCCCTCCCCCATTCACATCTGGATGCAGTGTTTTTGAGACCCACTTGTGAGGTTGAACACCACCTCCACCAATGCTTTCAGACACCATCACCCGGATGAGGGAGAACAGAGCGATCCCAGAGTCACTCTGAAATACAATATAACCAAGCAGAGAGAGACCCAGCCAGGGAAAGGAGATGTTTCAGTGATGAGTGTGGAATCAGCCTAAAGCTCCTAGCCTAATCCCTCCCTAAGCCACCTCACAATGTGCACTAAGTGCAGCTGTGCATTAGGTGGACAGGACGATCGGGGTACTGACGCTCTTAGCAGTTAGCACTAGCATGGGGGGGGGGGGGGGGGGGGGGGGGGGTCTGGCTGGGCTTGTGTGTGCCCCAGGCTCCCTCAGCTGCCAGAGGCTGGGCCAGCGTGGGGAGCCCTGGATAGGTAGAGGGTGGGAGAGCGAGAGAGGCCACGGAGCCACGGCCTACATGCGGGTGATGGGCATCACTCAGCGAAGTGATTTGTGGACTGAGCCATGAACATGGGAACACGGGAACACGGCACACCCCATCCGCAGGGATTAGCCTGAACGCTAGTAGTGAGTGGAGCGCAGGGCTGGATTAGAGGTGTGATTCACCTGGCACACACACAGACACAGAGACAGAGAGACAGGCCCTACCAACTCCGCCACCCTTTCCTGTTCTTTCTTATTCTCTCTCTCTGTCTGTCTGTCTGTCTTGACTTTTTACAGTTGAGTAATGAGGCCTCCGAAATTCGAACAGAATTTTCATCACTTTTAAATTCCTCAGATTCAGAGTAAACATTTGTGTCCAGTTTCCCTGTTTTGTTTGGCGCAGTAGTATTCAAGATAATTTGAAAGAAAACGTATGAATGTCTCGCAAGTGCATCGTATAGAAAAGCACATATACCTGTACTATATACAGTGCCTTGCAAAAGTATTCATCCCCCTTGTCGTTTTCCTATTTTGTTGCATTACAACCTGTAATTTAAATTGATTTTTATTTGGATTTCATGTAATGGACATACACAAAATAGTCCAAATTGGTGAAGTGAAATTAAATAAATTACTTGTTTAAAAAAATCAAAAAAATAAATAATGGAAAAGTGGTGCGTGCATATGTATTCACCCCCTTTGCTATGAAGCCCCTAAATAAGATCTGGTGCAACCAATTACCTTCAGAAGTCACATAATTAGTTAAATAAAGTCCACCTGTGTGCAATCTAAGTGTCACATGATCTGTCACATGATCTCAATATATATACACCTGTTCTGAAAGGCCCCAGAGTCTGCAACACCACTAAGCAAGGGGCACCACCAAGCAAGCGGCACCATGAAGACCAAGGAGCTATCCAAACAGGTCAGGGAGAAAGTTGTGGAGAAGTACAGATCAGGGTTGGGTTATAAAAAAATATCAGAAACTTTGAACATCCCACGAAGCACCATAAAATCCATTATTTAAAAAATGGAAAGAATAAGGCACCACAACAAACCTGCCAAGAGAGGGCCGCCCACCAAAACTCACGGACCAGGCAAGGAGGGCATTAATCCGAGAGGCAACAAAGAGACCAAAGATAACCCTGAAGGAGCTGCAAAGCTTGGAGTATCAGTCCATAGGACCACTTTAAACTGTATATTCCACAGAGCTGGGCTTTACGGAAGAGTGGCCAGAAAAAAGCCATTGCTTAAAGAAAAAAATAAGCAAACACGTTTGGTGTTTGCCAAAAGCCACGTGGGAGACTCCCCAAACATATGGAAGAAGGTACTCTGGTCAGATGAGACTAAAATTGAGCTTTTTGGCCATCAAGGAAAACGCTATGTCTGGCGCAAACCCAACACCTCTCATCACCCCGAGAAACCATCCCCACAGTGAAGCATGGTGGTGGCAGCATCATGCTGTGGGGATGTTTTTCATTGGCAGGTACTGGGAAACTGGTCAGAATTGAAGGAATGATGGATGGCGCTAAATACAGGGAAATTCTTGAGGGAAACCTGTTTCAGTCTTCCAGAGATTTGAGACTGGGACGGAGGTTCACCTTCCAGCAGGACAATGAATCTAAGCATACTGCTAAAGCAACACTCGAGTGGTTTAAGGGGAAACATTTAAATGTCTTGGAATGGCTTAGTCAAAGCCCAGACCTCAATCCAATTGAGAATCTGTGGTATGACTTAAAGATTGCTGTACACCAGCGGAACCCATCCAACTTGAAGGAGCTGGAGCAGTTTTGCATTGACGAATGGGCAAAATTCCCAGTGGCTAGATGTGCCAAGCTTATAGAGACATACCCCAAGAGACTTGCAGCTGTAATTGCTGCAAAAGGTGGTTCTACAAAGTATTGACTTTGCCAAGGGGGGTGAATAGTTATGTACGCTCAAGTTGTCAGTTCTTTTGTCTTATTTCTTGTTTTTTTCACAACAAAAAATATTTTGCATCTTCAAAATGGTAGGCATGTTGTGTAAATGAAATTATACAAACCCCCCCAAAATCTATTTTAATTCCAGGTTGTGAGGCAACAAAATAGGAAAAATGCCAAGGGGGGTGAATACTTTCGCAAGCCACTGTAACTTCCAAGAGATATCTTCTAAATGAAAACATGTAAGATTAATGATTTTTGTTTTTGTTTTTCAGACTTTTGGTTGGTGCCAGTTGTATCCTTTTGACTGCCGATGTGCTTGGTCATGAGTCACTGGTTACACTGTATATTGTCAGAGTGAGTTGGCCCTAATGTTGAAGTTAAACTGCTAAATTGCAGTTCAAGTGGTGACCCCTTCCTAGACTGGGGTCACCTCACAGTCTATCTCTGCCTCTTATGCTCCACTTTCTCAGTTGTCACATCTGCTTTGACTAAAGATAGACAAGGTTCCTCTATGAGAGCATTTGTGTAGTGTTGTTCTGTTTTCCTGAACATGGTGCTATGAAGATGTGGCCCTGGAGTGTGCTGGCTTCCTGACAGGCGTTGGCCTGGACACCACATTCATGGTGCGCAGCATCCTCCTCCGGAGGTTCGATCAGGTACTGCACTGATCACTATTTTTTCCAAATAGATTTGACACTATTTGAATTAATTTCTTATTTCTCTATACTGTATTGTGTTTATATGCTAACTCAAATTTATTGAAGCTTTTAATTATATTTAAGAGAAAATAGAATTTCTCACTACAAATAGATATAGATTAATTGTGTACTGGTGATATTGGGACTTTAAGTTTGGAATAATAGTTCTCCCAAGTCGAGTATTGGAAAGGTGACTCTGAGCTGTCAACAACCTGAATTTCTCCCCTCTTGTCTTGTGTGTGCTGCAGCAAATGGCAGGGCTGGTGACAGACTACATGGAAGGCTATGGCACCAAGTTCTTCTGGAGGAATGTCCCTAAGAGAGTGGACAAGCTGTCCTCTGGGGCACTGCAGGTGACCTGGACAGATAAACAGACAGGACAGGACCAACAGGACACCTTCGACTCTGTGCTGTGGGCCATAGGTGAGTGTGTCTGGGGAGGAAGAGAAATGTCCAACAAATTATTACATTACTGTTTGGAAGACATCACTACTATTTTAGTAGTAGCTGCAATCACGTGTGTTAAGTATGCCACATAACAGACAATAGGCTTTGCAAAGACGTATCCGGAGATATCAGTTAAACCACTAGTTGTTGTCCCCCTCCCTTTCCAGACATTTGTTTTATTGTCATCCACAAAAGAGTGCAGTGTCAGCAGACAGAGAGAGTATCAAGCCCAAAAACAAGGTAATAAAGTGTGAATGATGGAATCACCAGGGGAAGTGTTAATCACCCAGCCCAGTGCTGGGTCCTGGTCCTGGGCCTTGCTGAGGGAGGGCAGGATGCACCCAGGGACGGGGTCACTGCATTCCCTCCTTTGTTCTCCTGCTCTGCTCTGGGCTTTCCTGCCCATCATGCCAGCCCTGCGGAAACCAGCCTGCCTGCCCGGCCACGCCACCCCACGCCACCTCCTCCACCCTGCAGCATCTGTCACTGCACGGCCTGCCCTGTCTGTCTTTAGCTCTGCACCCACACCAGACCTCTCTCTTTCCACAGTCCTTTTCTCTCTTTATCACACCATGTAATTTCTCTCATTCCGCCAACCAACACAATGGAGGGAACTTCCGCCTGGCTGCCCGGAAGAAGTTTATTTGTGTTGAGATGGTCCCAAAGACGACGCGTTTCCGAAAGCCTGACTTTACACCCCTCAGCAGTGTGTGTGACTGTACAGTACCAGCCAGGACAGGCCAGGGCGGGTGTCTCTCTCTCTGCCTGTGCGTGTGACGGGGAGCATGTGACATGTGACAGGGACCAGGATGTGGGTGACCTTTGGGGAGAGATGCAACGCAATGTGCTTTACAGGAAAAACTAAACAAAGAAACAATGAAAATAAAAGCTGAAATATTTACTACTACACAACAAACATAAGATAATAAAATGAAAGAATGACACAAACTGAACAAATAAAACGCACGCCAAGGAAAAACAAGCTAAAAATATTTGTTTTAAGATCTCTTTTAAATATGTACACAGTTTCAGCCCACCTCAGGTTCTCTGGCAGGCTATTCCAGAGGCTAGGGGAATAATAACTAAAAGCTGCCTCTCCATGCCTCTTGGTCCTAGGCTTTGGGATAGTTATGTCTGACATGTATTGGGGTACACAATCGTGGATTGATTTAAAAACTAATAGAAGAATCTTAAAATTAATTCTAAAACTCACAGGCAGCCAGTGCAGAGACTTTAAAACCAGTGTAATGTGTTCTCTCCGTCTGGTCTTGGTCAGTACCGGTGCTGCAGCATTCTGTATTTTTTGCACTTGACCAATGGCTTTCTTGGGTAGATCAGACAGGAGCGCATTACAGTGGTCAAGCCTGCTTGTAATACAGCATGGATGAGTCTCTCTGTATCAGCCTGAGAGAGATGGCCGCACCTTGGCAATGTTCCTCAGGTGGTAAAAAGCTATTTGGGTCACATTCCTAATGTGTGATTTGAAATTTAGTTCAGAATCTAAAATAACACCTAGGTTTTTTACCTGGTGTTTTATCTTTATTGCCCGTGATTTAAAATGTGCGGCTAGATTCTCTCTCTGTGCTTTGGCTCCAACAATAAGTATCTCGGTCTTGTCTTGATTTAGCTGGAGGAAGTTGTGAGCCATCCAAATATTTAAATCACTGATATAGTCTAATCATTTATCAGTGGAGCTAAAATTATCTGGTGACACATGTAAAGCTGTGTATCATCTGCATAGCAGTGAAAATCAATGCTGTGCTTTCTGATAACGCTGCAAAGGGGTAACGTATATAAACTGATCAGTACTGGACCCAAAATCAAACCTTGTGGAACGCCACATGTGATATGTATTTTCTCGGAGTTATGTTCACCAAGGGTGACAAAGTCTTGACCGGTTAAATAGGTCCTAAACAAATTTAGAAGTGGATCGAAGAGGCCAACCCACCTCTCCAGTCTGTCCAGAAGGACATCATGGTCATCAGTGTCGAATGCAGCACTTAAATCTAAGGACAGAGAGCTGTTTGGCATCTGTGTTGGCTCTAAGATCATTTACCACTTTACCTAAGGCTGTCTCTGTGCTGTGGTGGGCACAAAAACTAGATTGGAATTTTTCTAAAATACAGTTGGCACTTAATTTAGCTGTTTGAATACCAATTTTTCCCAAATTTTGCTTAGGAATGGAAGGTTAGAGATTGGCTGAAAATTGCTAAGAACTGAATAATCTAGATTACTTTTCTTCAGAAGGGGTTTCACCATAGAAGTTTTTAGTGTAGTGGGTAAGGTGCCTGCGAACAGGGAGTGATTTAACAATAGCTTGCACTTCTTCAGATATGCAATTAAAAACTGTTTTGAAGAAAATGTTGGTTATCTTTGAAATATATCGCAAACTCATCACATTTACAGTGGGGAAAAAAGTATTTAGTCAGCCACCAATTGTGCAAGTTCTCCCACTTAAAAAGATGAGAGAGGCCTGTAATTTTCATCATAGGTACACGTCAACTATGACAGACAAATTGAGAAGAAAATCACATTGTAGGATTTTTAATGAATTTATTTGCAAATTATGGTGAAAAATAAGTATTTGGTCACCTACAAACAAGCAAGATTTCTGGCTCTCACAGACCTGTAACTTCTTCTTTAAGAGGCTCCTCTGTCCTCCACTCGTTACCTGTATTAATGGCACCTGTTTGAACTTGTTATCAGTATAAAAGACACCTGTCCACAACCTCAAACAGTCACACTCCAAACTCCACTATGGCCAAGACCAAAGAGCTGTCAAAGGACACCAGAAACAAAATTGTAGACCTGCACCAGACTGGGAAGACTGAATCTGCAATAGGTAAGCAGCTTGGTTTGAAGAAATCAACTGTGGGAGTAATTATTAGGAAATGGAAGACATACAAGACCACTGATAATCTCCCTCGATTTGGGGCTCCACACAAGATCTCACCCCGTGGGCTCAAAATGATCACAAGAACGGTGAGCAAAAATCCCAGAACCACACGGGGGGACCTAGTGAATGACCTGCAGAGAGCTGGGACCAAAGTAACAAAGCCTACCATCAGTAACACACTACGCCGCCAGACGTAGTGCCAGACGTGTCCCCCTGCTTAATCCAGTACATGTCCAGGCCCGTCTGAAGTTTGCTAGAGTGCATTTGGATGATCCAGAAGAGGATTGGGAGAATGTCATATGGTCAGATGAAACCAAAATATAAATTTTTGGTAAAAACTCAACTCGTTGTGTTTGGAGGACAAAGAATGCTGAGTTGCATCCAAAGAACACCATACCTACTGTGAAGCATGGGGGTGGAAACATCATGCTTTGGGGCTGTTTTTCTGCAAAGGGACTAGGACGACTGATCCGTGTAAAGGAAAGAATGAATGGGGCCATGTATCGTGAGATTTTGAGTGAAAACCTCCTTCCATCAGCAAGGGCATTGAAGATGAAACGTGGCTGGGTCTTTCAGCATGACAATGATCCCAAGCACACCGCCCGGGCAACGAAGGAGTGGCTTCGTAAGAAGCATTTCAAGGTCCTGGAGTGGCCTAGCCAGTCTACAGATCTCAACCCCATAGAAAATCTTTGGAGGGAGTTGAAAGTCCGTGTTGCCCAGCGACAGCCCCAAAACATCACTGCTCTAGAGGAGATCTGCATGGAGGAATGGGCCAAAATACCAGCAACAGTGTGTGGAAAACCTTGTGAAGACTTACAGAAAATGTTTGACCTGTGTCATTGCCAACAAATGGTATATAACAAAGTATTGAGAAACTTTTGTTATTGACCAAATACTTATTTTCCACCATAATTTGCAAATAAATTCATAAAAAATCCTACAATGTGATTTTCTGGAGAAAAAAAATCTCATTTTGTCTGTCATAGTTGACGTGTACCTATGATGAAAATTACAGACCTCTCTCATCTTTTTAAGTGGGAGAACTTGCACAATTGGTGGCTGACTAAATACTTTTTTCCCCCACTGTAGATGTTGAGGAAAGTTCACATGTGTTTTGCAAGGTTAGGATTTATCAGGCCATCACTGGTTGAGAAGAGCACTCTCGAATTATTCTGATTAATAGTGATCACGTTAGAAATAATGAGCCTGTCTGGCATTTCTAATTGCCTTGTTATATATGCCAAGTTGCTCTCTCAGAATATCATAATGGGCCTGCAACTTTGACTTTCTCCACTTCCGCTCTGCCTTTCAGTAATTTCTCTTTAATTGATTAGTTTCCTCACTCATCCAAATCTCTCTCCGTTTGGATCCCTTTTCAACTTTACTGGAACTATGGCATCAATGGTTGCCCTTAATTTGCTATTAAAGTTATCAACTAAATCATCACAAGAAGAAGGCAGAATAGGTAGTGGAGTATTGTTCATACACTCAATGAAATCTGTAGAGGTAAGATAGCATTTCTTAATAATGTGTTCAGTATTACCCTGTGCTATGGGCAAGAAGGTAGTAAAAAATACACAGTGGTGATCAGATAAAGCAACATCAACAGCAGAGGATATGTCAATAAAAAGGAGGCTGCAATAAGGCTGCAATAAGAGCGCCACTACAGTCTGATGACAGCCATGTTTCGGTGAGAAACATGAAAACAAATTTGCGCTCAGTAATGAGGTCATTCACGAGAAAGGTTTTACTTGTGATTGCTCTAACATTTAAAAGCGCCATATTCAATGACTGTAGGCCACTCTGCCCCTAGGGCATCTGCCTTGAGGTAACAAATGGAATAACAACCAAATTATTAACGTTACAACCACGTTTTCTGACCGTCTCCAATCTATCAGAATGGTAGGAGATGACAGTTTGTATAAACTCACTAGAAGGCGGAGTTAATGGAACATAAATTAGGTTACTCACAACCATAGTGCCATTTCTACAGGAGTTGATATGCTTTCCAAGTCCGCTGTTGCTTATTCTGACAGGGAGAACTGGAGCACTACCAGACCCTGTCCGCCAGTCTGTATTATTATTATTATTATTATTATTATTATTATTGGATCTAAGAGGAATATGACTTTATTATTATTACTCTTACAGTGTAGGCTACAGTCTGTTGTGGGCTTTACCCTGGTGTTCTCATGCAGGGCAGAGAGCACATCCACATCCACTCCTGGGCCTCTCCTTTGAAGTGTGTCTGTCAGACTGTGGGAGTTATGAGTGGGCCTCTCTCGACATCCCCAATGTGCCCTTTACACTACAGGTCAGACTGGGTCTGTACCCTCCTCAGTGGAGCTATAAAATACTGTGGGTGTGTCCTGATTCTCCACCCTTTTCTTAGTGTGCACTTGCGTTCTTCCCGTCATGGATTTAACAATGGTGGAAACTCCCTCTAGCCAATGATTACACTTGCATTGATTCATGCTTTTACATCAGTGATGGAAAGTGTGCAAGTGAGGACAGACAGTGAGCTGCTCTGAGGGAGGGATGGGAGGCTGTTTGCAGTGGTGGGACTGTCTGTTCCAGTCCTGTAGCTATAGCTAGGCTACATCCTTCTCCATGCACAGCCTTCCACAGCCTATCCTTCCTCAGGGCCGCACCCCAGGCCAGGTGGCCAATAGCATAGATGAGGAAACAGCCTATTTCCTCTGGGTGTACCACGTTACTCTTCTCTCCCACTTATTTCTGTTGCCCCCAACACCGAAAGAGGTGGAAGTCTGTCTGAGGGTGTCAGGGGTTGGTATATGCCTCAATATGAACTGAAGTGCTTGGATGTGAAGCCTCTGAGTCTCCCCACACTCTGACAAACAGAAAAGTATCTCTGAGCCAAAGTGCGGAATCTCATTCAATCATATCTCTTATTATCATTTTAGGCCTTAAATAGAATGCCTTCTCAGAAACCCCTTTTTGGAAACAAAATAATATATTTCCCAAAAAGTCAGTCTTTCTGACTTCCTTCTCTTGTCTTTGTTCACTTGGTTGATCTGATAAGCCACCATGTACAGTAGTTGGTCTCATTTCAAGTCGTGCCAGAAAGCTTGTTGTGGCTAATTAGCTGGTGGGTCTTGCGATTTCCTCTGTGTGCTACAACAGTCTTTGTTCAGCGTGGTCCTATCAGGCCTGCCTGTCATTGGCTCTCATTGCCCATATGTGTGGCTCCACACTCACTGAAGGCTCTTATCAGGAGAACCTCTGTTGTTTCTGTCTCACCACACAATGGATCAGTGGCGCTCCAACAGTCTCCGATCATAGACGGAGAAACTTAGAAAGGCAGGAAAGGCCAGACTAGAGTGGCTCTAGTAGTCTAGTCTATACATAGAGAGAGCAGAGTGGACACTAGTCTAGGATAGCCCTACTGACTCCAGTCTCAGTGGTGGTTGGTAGAACTGGGCTGTGATTTGGTAGAACTGGGCTGTGATTTGATTTGGTAGGGTGGGCTGTGATTTGATTTGGTAGGGTGGGCTGTGATTTGATTTGGTAGGGTGGGCTGTGATTTGATTTGGTAGGGTGGGCTGTGATTTGGTAGGGTGGGTTGTGATTTGGTAGGGTGGGCTGTGATTTGGTAGGGTGGGCTGTGATTTGGTAGGGTGGGTTGTGATTTGGTAGGGTGGGCTGTGATTTGGTAGGGTGGGTTGTGATTTGGTAGGGTGGGCTGTGATTTGGTAGGGTGGGTTGTGATTTGGTAGGGTGGGCTGTGATTTGGTAGGGTGGGCTGTGATTTGGTAGGGTGGGCTGTGATTTGGTAGGGTAGGCTGTGATTTGGTAGGGTGGGCTGTGATTTGGTAGGGTGGGCTGTGATTTGGTAGGGTGGGTTGTGATTTGGTAGGGTGGGCTGTGATTTGGTAGGGTGGCTGTGATTTGGTAGGGTGGGCTGTGATTTGGTAGGGTGGGTTGTGATTTGGTAGGGTGGGCTGTGATTTGGTAGGGTGAGCTGTGATTTGGTAGGGTGGGCTGTGATTTGGTAGGGTGAGCTGTGATTTGGTAGGGTGAGCTGTGATTTGGTAGGGTGGGTTGTGATTTGGTAGGGTGAGCTGTGATTTGGTAGGGTGAGCTGTGATTTGGTAGGGTGAGCTGTGAGACCAAAGTGGGGCTAGACCTCCTAAGAACAACCTTTTTGTAAATACAACTCTTGCTACAGTATCTAACTATGCACTGTGCTATCCCACTGGTATAATTTACATGTATTTAATACTTTGAGAAAGGAAGTCATGACAGGGAGAGATCCCTGTGTTAGACCTAATCTGCATAGTTGAACACTGGTGACTCTGCATGGTCCTGCTAGACTAGCCTAGTGCAGCTCTTCCAGGAAAACAGCTGCTATGAGCCTTACTGCCTGTCTCTCTACCACTCGTGCTGCAGTAATGGGCAGGTCAGGAAAAGGGTCTTGGGGGGAGGGGTTGTTATTCTTGTTGTCCGATAGCATCTATGTGGGTACCACTGGGCCCTACCAAGGTGGGGGGGGGGGGGGGGGCGTTATTGTGTTACCCAGGCAGGGAGTGAGAAGGTGGGGCAGCAAGGGGGAAGAGGAGGGAGGTAGAGAGGGCCTCAACCAGGGCCCGGCCTGGTGTCAGGGGTGCTTGGTGCTCCACGTCACCATGGAGACGGGGCGGCAAGATGGGCAAGCTTCGACAGCATCAGTCAACTGTACCGCAGGAAGTGGGAGAAATGACACCCAGGGCCCCAAATGGCTGATGGGATGCCTTCCTATCCCCCGCCTGCTCATTATTCACTCCCAGCCAAAAGACAAGCCACCCTTCCTCGCTTCCCCACCCCCCCTCTCCAAGCTGTGCAGGTGTTTTCTTTTCTAATTCCTGAATATTTGCCTCTCTCTCTCTGTTGGATGAAGAGTAGCAGGACCTGCTGTAAACGTAATCCCACTAGTGTGCCAACTGAATGGTATGCGTTAACAACACTGAGCAGTCTGAGGTTTTCTAAGGAACCAAGATTCCTGTACCCTCCCCTCTCTCTCAATGTGTCATGTAATATTGAGTCTCTGACTGTGTTTTCCTATACTTGACTATAGGCAAGTATAGGAAACCAAAACTCTCAACCTGGAGAAAGTTGGCGTCAAGCTCAACAAGGAGTCTAGGAAAATAATTGTGGCTGCTGACGATCCACATCTGTGCCGAACATCTACGCTTTCGGTGATACCGGTGAGGTAGGTGTTGATCATGTCCGTCATCCTCACAGCGTACTCACCCAGCCTTAAAACACCAACATGAACCTCTTCAGGAATGTATGGAAGACTGAAATAAAACCTACAGTTGCCCAAATAAGCCTACTAAAGTGACACTGTAGTTCACTCTTCAATTACAAATGAATGCGCTAGATAGGCACCATATAATTTGTTGCTTGTCTTTTAAATTCATTTGAGATTTAGTCATAAAGCTGGATCTACACAACAGATGGCATATACAGTGCATTCGGAAAGTATTCAGACCCCTTGACTTTTTCCACATTGTGTTAGGTTACAGCCTTATTCTAAAATTGATTAAATAAAAATTGTTCCTCATCAATCAACACACAATACCCTATAATGACGAAGTGAAAACAGTTTTAAATTTTTTTGTGCAAATGTATTTAAAAAAATAAATGGAAATGCCTTATTTACATAAGTATTAAGACCCTTTGCTATGAGACTCGAAATTGAGCTCAGGTGCATCCTGTTTCCATTGATCATCCTTGAGATGTTTCTACAACTTGATTGCAGTCCACCTGTGGTCAATTCAATTGATTAGACATGATATGGAAAGGCACACACCTGTCTATATAAGGTCCCACAGTTGACAGTGCATGTCAGAGCAAAAACCATGAGGTCGAAGGAATTGTCCGTAGAGCTACGAGACAAGATTGTGCCGAGGCACAGATCTGGGGAAGGGTACCAAAACATTTCTGCAGCATTGAAGGTTCCCAAGAACACAGTGGTCTCCATCATTCTTAAATGGAAGAAATTTGAAACCACCAAGACTCTTCCTAGAGCTGGCCTCCCGGCTATATTGAGCAATCAGGGGAGAAGGGCCTTGGTCAGGGAGGTGACCAAGAACCCGATGGTCACTCTGAGAGCTCTAGAATTCCTCTGTGGAGATGGGAGAACCTTCCAAAAGGACAACCATCTCTGCAGCACTCCACCAATCAGACCTTTATTGTAGAGTGGCCAGACGGAAGCCACTCCTCAGTAAAAGGCACATGACAGCCCGCTTGGAGTTTGCCAAAAGGCACCTAAAGGACTCTCAGACCATGAGAAACAAGATTCTCTGGTCTGATGAAACCAAGATTGAACTCTTTGGCCTGAATGCCAAGCGTCACGTCTGGAGGAAACCTGGCACCATCCCTACGTTGAAGCATGGTGGTGGCAGCATCATGCTGTGGGGATGTTTTTCAGCAGCAGGGACTGGGAGACTAGTCAGGATCGAGGGAAAGATGAATGGAGCAAAGTACAGAGAGATCCTTGATGAAAACATGCTCCAGAGCGCTCAGGACCTTAGACTGGGGCGAAGGTTCACCTTCCAACAGGACAACAACCCTAAGCACACAGCCAAGACAACGCAGGAGTGGGTTCGGGACAAGTGTCTGAATGTCCTTGAGTGGCCCAGCCAGAGCCCGGACTTGAACCCGATCGAACATCTCTGGAGAGAAATAGCTGTGCAGTGACGCTCCCCATCCAACCTGACAGAGCTTGAGAGGATCTGCAGAGAAGAATGGGAGAAACTCCCCAAATACAGGTGTGCCAAACTGTAGCGTCATCCCCAAGAAGACTCAAGGCTGTAATCGCTGCCAAAGGTGCTTCAACAAAGTACTGAGTAAAGGGTCTGAATACTTATGTAAATGTGATATTTCTGTGTTTTATTTTTTATGCATTTGCAAAAATTTCAAAAAAAACTATTTTTCCTTTGTCATTATGGGGTATTGTATGTAGATTGATGAGGGGGAAAAAATATTTAATCCATTTTAGAATAAGGCTGTAACGTAACAAAATGTGGAAAAAGTCAAGGGGCCTGAATACTTTCCGAATGCACTGTAGCTGGATCTACACAACAAATGGCATAAAGCTGGATCTACACAACAGATGGCATAAAGCTGGATCTACACAACAGATGGCATAAAGCTGGATCTACACAACAGAAATCTGTGCATCTGTAACTTTCTCACTCATCATTATTCATGATTCATTCAGGATTATCCATAATCATGGTAGCATCCACGTTAATGTAGAACTGATTAGAAACATATTCTTATTTACAATAAAAGTGACTCAACAATGACACAATACATTTGGAGCTCACTGTAGCTAGATCTACACAAGAGGTCTCCTCTCTAACTACTGTACTGTTGTATCACAATACTCTTTCTACTTGTTGTATTAAATGTCAGTCCTGTCTTTTTATTTGGCCAGCTGTGGGCTTCCTAACTAAAACAGGCCTCTCCAGACAGTTTGATTGGCACAGGCCTTTGATGAGTCACTTTTAGCTCTGATGCCTGTCATCTTTTCACATAGTGGGAGACTTTTAAAAGGGGGTGGATTGATATTTAATTCGATATGTCCAAACGGATCACCTTTTTGTGTTGAGACATTGAAGAGCACCTGGCACTGCCAAGAAACACATTGCTATGACGCAGACCGGGATGTTGTGTAAACACAGGTACTCAAATACCACCAGACACACACACGCACACACACACACACACACACACACACACCACACACACACACACACACACACACACACACACACTCACCTCCAGCGCCAGAGGAGCTGTCTTGGACAACAGGATGTGCAACAGTGGTGGTAATCAAACAGGTTGCTGATGACTTAAGTAATGCTTTCAGAGAGGATTCACCCTGCAGCTCTGCAATTTCCTGTATTGTTAGACTATTTGGGTGTTTTTCCAGATTACATTTATCTAGCGTAAATCGAGAGCCACAATCTGCAATCCAAATAGCACCCTATTCCCTATATAGTGCACTACTTTAGACCGGAGCCCTATGGGAATAAGGTGCCATTTGGGACGCATCCACAGTATATTATAATCCTCATCAGTACATTATAGTACAGTCAGAAGCAGCATGTTGTTGTGTTTAACAATCAGTTAGGTGACGTGGGGAAAATTGTTGAGAGAATACAAAAGCTGTGATTGTTTTTCAGTGTGCGAAGCAGTTTAGAAACCTTTAGTCAATGCCATTGTCATGGTTGTGTGTTCAAGCCTGAGTACTCTTTTATTCCGAATGCAATTCTGCAACTTAACAAAATGTTAGACTAATTGCACTTAGCACTATGACACTGCACGTACCCTGCCTATTTGCTTGTAAATATCCTTTGCTATTTATTTTTTATTTTTTACATGTGATATGTTTTATGACTGCTGCAAAATGAATTGACTCTGAGGACATTCAAGTTTTCTGAATCTGAGGCTGCAGGTTAGTCTACACAGTAACTCACAGGCACAACTGTCCCCTCTCTCTCTAAATAGCCAAAGGTCCTGTGTTAGGGAGGTGTACTCTGTGACTGTCTGTCTGTGTGCCGTAGCCTGCATACATTTAAGCACATACAGTATGCATGCATGTACGCTATTTGTCTGCTTCCCTCCCTCTCTCTCTCTGTCAGTCTGTCTGTCTGTGTTCTCCTGTCACTCATTAGTGTTGTTCTGTGTTTCCAGGGTTGTCCTGAGTTGACCCCCACCGCCATTAAGGCAGGGAAGCTCCTCGCTCGCAGGGCAGACCAATGAGCTCATGAACTACGACAATGTGAGCAGACATCCAACACACACACCATAGACACACACACACACACACACACACACACCATAGACATACACATACAGTACACACCATAGACACACACATACAGTACACACACACACACACCATAGACACACACATACAGTACACACCATAGACACACACACACCATAGACACACACACATGCATTACACACCATAGACCCACACCATAGACACACACACATACAGCACACACCATAGACACACACACACACCTTAGACACACACACACCATAGATATACACACACACACATACAGTACACACCATAGACACGTACACACACCTTAGACACACACACATAGAGTACACACCATAGACACACACACACACACACACCATAGACACAAACACACACACTATAGATACCCACACACACCATAGACACACACACGTTTGTTTTACTATCCTTGTGGGGACCAAACAATTGAACAAAAAATCCAATTTTCCTTAACCCTAAACCCAAACCCTAAACCTAAAACTAACCCATAAACCTAACCTCTAACTTTAATTCGAACCCTAATTGAAACCCTCACCCTAACCCCTAAGCCTAAAATAGCATTTTTCCTTGTGGGGACTGGCAAAATGTCCCGAATTGTCTGAATGTTCCTTGTTTTATTATCCTTGTGAGGACTTCTGGTCCCCACAAGAATAGTAAAACAAAAAACACATACACACACAATAGGCACACACACACACACACACACACAATTTCCCCCCATCTCTCCACAGCTTGTCTGTATGAGGCCTTTGAAACCTTTGTTTTCAGTTTCTGTTTGAGTGTGTTAAATCAGTGCCACTTCTGTGCATTGTGTTTTTAATGCCTAACAGTTGTTTTCTCTGGATTATACCGCCTGGTCTGACTCATATGGTTTTAATGGTAGACACTGCACGTCTGCACCCTTTTTCAAATGATAATTCCAAAACCAATCGTAATGACAGACATATTGCTTAAATGCCCATTGTTTGGGTTCTTAGTCTCGTCTCGTTCCTCTTTTCTGTGGTCTTTTGTAGCTTTGTTTTGTGACCACTTTATTGTAGATGTTGGAAGATACAGTAGGCGACGTGACAAGCCTGTATTATGGCTCTGCCTATCTATCCTGCTGTAACATCACTTTTCTGTTGTTGTCTGTCTGTCTGTCTGCCTGCCTGCCTGCCTGCCTGCCTGCCTGCCTGCCTGCCTGCCTGCCTGCCTGCCTGCCTGCCACCCACCCACCCCACTGGAGCACTGCTGTGTGGGGCTGTCTATCCTGATGGAACGTGATGTAACAAGGCTTTGTGTGCTCTCTGATCGATTGTGTCCGTAGGTTGCCACCACAGTGTTCACCCCTCTGGAGTATGGCTGTGTGGGCCTGTCAGAGGAGGAGACTGAGGGCAGACATGGGAAGGACTCCATCGAGGTACAGTACAGTAAACCTAATCCTAAACCACTAACATGGTAGTGTTTTTGGTTTTAAGAGGCTTTGAGAAAATGGAGGTCTGTTGAGGAAACTTTCAGTTCTTACAGGATTGTGAATGCAGGTGTGCCTCTGTTTACTACTTTATGCATGTATGTGTGTGTGCAGTGTGCCAGCTGCTAACACCTGCACCCAGAGAGCCCCGGCTCATTGTAGAGTGATGCGTAGCTCCTGTGTGTGATTGACAGGTGAGCAGAGGGCCTGATTGAGGTGTGTATCAGGTGCTGACAGGCGCTGTGTGATCTAAAGCACCGCAGCAGGAGAGGTGCACCATGGGTCCTGACAGCTGCCTGTGTGCGTGGCCTGGACGACGACTTGTGTCGGCACGCTCACTGGCTCAATATAAAACACACACCATGAAACCAGGATCTGAAATGTACCTTTTTAAAACAAGCAAAGTGTTGTGAAAGCATAGTATTGTAATATTAGGTTCTAGTGAACAATCTGAGATGTAGGGCCTACCTTTAACACTAGCAAGTATTGTAAGATACTTCTATGGACACATAAACACTGGTTTCACTTGGGCACTTCTATTTTTGACATAATTATGTTGTAACATTATTTAATCATAAGTGATGGCTTAATAACATAAATGAATGATACTATACCGTGTATTGTTGGTGGACTAATGGACATGTATCCCTCTGTTGTTCTTTGTGTCCAGGTGTACCATGCCTTCTACAAGCCTCTGGAGTTCACTGTGGCTGAGAGAGACATCAGCCAGTGTTACATTAAGGTCAGAACGGCCCTAAGAGTAGGGTTGCAAAATTGTAACGCTGGTTCTTTCCCTGCCTCAAGTGGTGTGTGAGCGGGGTGGAGACCAGAGGATTCTGGGCCTGCACTTCTCCGGTCCAAACGCTGGAGAGGTCACCCAGGCCTTCGCTATGGGCTTCCAGTAAGTCAACCACTCTGCTTGATGGAGTTAGATAGGCACTCAGAATAGACAATACAGACATGGATAGCGTTCTGTTGTGGCTAGTTTTTAAGAAACTGCTAAACTGCTTTTTAAAAACATTTTGGGTCTAATGTAAAATACTTATACTAACAGATGTTGCATCTGTAGATTAATAATTCATTTAGTAATTAATCTACACAAAATGAATGGACATTAGATGTCATGTAAATTGTGACAAGGTGGGCCTTTATCAGTACAGCAGCAGTGGGATACTAGTAAGATAAATTTAAAGATGGGAGAATGTGTGTTGCTGTAAGGACAGCTTTATGAATGAGGTGTCTGTGTTTCTCTGTGTGTCTCTCTCCAGGTGTTGGGCCACCCTCACTCACCTGATGGAGACCGTAGGGATCCACCCTACCTGTGCCGAGGAGCTAACCAAAATGAATGTCAGCAAGCGCTCAGGGCTGGACGCCACGGTTACCGGCTGCTGAGGTTAAGCACCCCCTTCTCTGAACACACCTGAGCACACGGGAAGGAACCTCTTCATAGAGACAGGGAAAAAGTGACAATGCTCTCCTAAATTCTACATAGAGTGGCTTGGGAAAGTATTCACCCCCCTTGGCATTTTTCCTATTTTGTTGCCTTACAACGTGGAATTAAAATGAGGTTTGTATCATTTGATTTACACAACATGCCTACCATTTTGAAGATGCAAAATATTTTTTTTTTGTGAAACAAACAAGAAATAAGACCAAAATAATGATTTTGAGCGTGCATAACTATTCACCCCCCCCAAAGTCAATTGTAGAGCCACCTTTTGCAGCAATTACAGCTGCAAGTCTCTTGGGGTATGTCTCTATAAGCTTGGCACATCTAGCTACTGGGATTTTTGCCCATTCTTCAAGGCAAAACTGCTCCAGCTCCTTCAAGGTGAATGGGTTCCGCTGGTGTACAGCAATCTTTAAGTCATACCACAGATTCTCAATTGGATTGAGGTCTGGGCTTTGACTAGGCCATTCCAAGACATTTAAATGTTTCCCCTTAAACCACTAAATTGTTGCTTCATGAAGCAATGTAAGTCGCTCTGGATAAGAGCGTCTGCTAAATGACTAAAATGTAAAATGTGAACCTCCGTCCCAGTCTCAAATCTTTGGAAGACTGAAACAGGTTTCCCTCAAGAATTTCCCTGTATATAGCGCCATCCATCATTCCTTCAATTCTGACCAGTTTCCCAGTCCTTGCCGATGAAAAACATCCCCACAACATGATGCTGCCACCACCATACTTCACTGTGGGGATGGTGTTCTCAGGGTGATGAGACGTGTTGGGTTTGCGCCAGACAAAGCGTTTTCCTTGATGGCCAAAAAGCTCAATTTTAGTCTCATCTGACCAGAGTACCTTCTTCCATATGTTTGGGGAGTCTCCCACATGCCTTTTGGTGAACACCAAACGTGTTTGCTTATTTTCTTTAAGCAATGGCTTTTTTCTGGCCACTCTTCCATAAAGCCCAGCTCTGTGGAGTGTACAGCTTAAAGTGGTCCTATGGACATATACTCCAATCTCTGCTGTGGAGCATTGCAGCTCCTTCAGGGTTATCTTTGGTTTCTTTGTTGCCTCTGAGATAAATGCCCTCCTTGCTTGGTCCGTGAGTTTTGGTGGGTGGCCCTCTCTTGGCAGGTTTGTTGTGTTGCAATATTTTTTCAATTTTTTAATAATGGATTTAATGGTGCTCCGTGGGATGTTCTTTTTTTATAACCCAACACTGATCTGTCCTTCTCCACAACTTTGTCCCTGACCTGTTTGGAGAGCTCCTTGGTCTTCATGGTGCTGCTTGCTTGCTGGTGCCCCTTGCTTAGTGGTATTGCAGACTCTGGGGCCTTTCAAAACAGGTGTATATATATACTGAGATCATGTGACACTTAGATTGCACACAGCTGGACTTATTTAACTAATTATGTGACTTCTGAAGGTAATTGGTTGCACCAGATCTTATTTCGGGGCTTCATAGCTAAGAGGGTGAATACATATGCGCGCACCACTTTTCCGTTTTTTTTAATTTTTTGAAACAAGTAATTTTTTTCATTTCACTTCACCAATTTCAACTATTTTGTGTATGTCCATTACATGAAATCCAAATAAAATCCATTTAAATTCCAGGTTGTAATGCAACAAAATAGGAAAAACGCCAAGGGGGATGAATACCTTTGCAAGGCACTGTAACGGTCCATGTAATCCCATAGCTGCTCTCTCTGTAAGCCTCAAATGGCTCTCAGTTCTACGGCGTTTCAGGGCCTGTATTCAGTTTTTCCTTTTAGGTAATATTGAATAAGATTATATGGACAGGTGGGACCTGATTCTAGGTCAGCACTCCTACTCTGAGATGCTTAAGGAATACTGAGGCCCAGTTTCTTGTGCCTGACTGTGTCTTATCATTGCAGGGTCCTCCAGGTGATGGCTGTAATGCTATATGCAGGGAAAGCCAGATTTGTGTCAGGTTTGATTTGTGGTCACATTAACCAGGCCATGGTTATCCAATTTAGCCCCATAATGTTTGTACTCTCCTCTACTCCCACTCTGAAAACCATAAGGAGTTCTAGATCCAGGTCCTTTAAATAAACAAGCCCATAAATCAGGATTAGGGCCCATTCCAGTTTGTTGCAACAGAGCTGTATAAGAGAGAGAGAGAAAGCCGAGAAACAAAAGTTTCTAAAATATATTCTGCAAATATTGTTGTTTCTTCGCCTGTACTTCCTGTCCATTAGTCTTGAAAGTGACACATGCATTGCCCGGGTGACACTGATGGATGGGCTCAGGGCCGTCGCCGCC
This sequence comes from Coregonus lavaretus, assembly GCF_964263955.1. Lineage (NCBI taxonomy): Eukaryota > Metazoa > Chordata > Actinopteri > Salmoniformes > Salmonidae > Coregonus > Coregonus lavaretus. The sequence goes on from NC_140004.1 coordinate 30,828,829, forward strand.
GTGACACCACCCCGTTTCCCATGGACACACACAAACAGTCGGCGGGCCGGCTGTCAGTCAGAGAGGTGTAGTGCAGGGCCCAGCCGGGGTCCCCCTCTCACCCACAATGCACAAAGGAATACAGTGGGACTGCAATAACAGCCTCTGAGTCTGTGTGTGGGGATGCCTTGGCCAGCAGGCTCTGGCAACCCAATCCCTCCCTCTATGGGAGAGATGGAGACTGAGGGAACTGCCTGGGCCGGGCCACAGTAGTGGCATTACCCAATACTACCTAAAGGTGGTGGTATTGCCCTCTTTTCTTCAAAAAACGTGCCGGTCAAGAAATGATAGGGTAGTGAAGTCAGTGTATGAAGAATAAACCCTCATGCATTCAAGGTGCACATTTTAATCCTTTAATCCATATTTGAGATATCTGTTATTGATTAAATGTGGAGACCATTGTGATAACATTGTGTATTTACACGGTTGGCAGTTTAGCTCAGAGTCATCAACTTCTGAGATAAGTCCATTTGTTTATTTCATTTAACTGGCATTATAATGTTGTGATCTTTAAAAGTCACATACATTCTGTCGTACTATTCAAGTCTTCAAACATGTCAAGTACACCTTTTTACACCAGTCCACTCTTCACCCAATCACCCTTTCCTATAACCACTGGAAGCATAGAACTATGCAGTGCTGGATTGAGCTGGACAAGTCATGCAGTTGATTTGAGTGGAGCGGAGTAGGGAGTGGTGGAGCTGAGGGGGTCTAAGAGGAGGGAACTGGGCTGGTTTATTTATGTTTGAAGCTTAATCTTCCTGGCCTGATTAATGATCCTGACGAGGAGAGTGACAGCGCACAGCACGGGCGATGGAGGGAGAGATGGAAAGAGGGGAGAGATGGAGGGAGAGATGGAGGGGAGAGAAAAGGGAGAGATGGAGGGGAGAGAAAGGGGAGAGATGGAGGGAGAGATGGAGGGAGAGATGGAAAGAGGGGAGAGATGGAGGGAGAGATGGAGGGGAGATGGAGGGAGAGATGGAGGGAGAGATGGAAAGAGGGGGGAGTTGGAGGGAGAGATGGAGGGGAGAGAAAGGGGAGCAGCCAGGCCATGGGGAGAGGTGGAGGAGGGGTCGGAGACGGTGTAGAAGGAGGGGGGATTCCTGTGTGCTCTGTTCAGGGATGGGGTGCTGACTGAAGGACCCTGACCCCCGCTCAGCAGGAACAGCTTGACTCTATCACCCACAGAACAGCACAAAGCTAGCGCACATGCTCTGAGTCTTGCACTGCAGGGCTGCAAGGCTGGGGACATCCAAAACACAGACTAACTGTTGTATTTGTCATGGATAGGTAAATGAGTATATGCCTCTGCTTAATGAGGCACTTGGTCTAGAGACTACGCTGCCTCTGTCCCCAAGGCTACATACAGAAAATAATGTATCGTACAGTATTCTCTGTTTTACTTTGTTGTTTTTTATCTCTGACTCTGTCCTGTTTTTTCTGCACAAATGCACAGTTTTATTTAGAAGTCAGAATCATATTTGTGACTGAATTCTTTGTAATGTTTGAAATGTCTTTGTTCATTGTTGTTGATATACAGACAGAGTGCCTTGGGTCTTGAATTGGACAACCGCCTCAGCCTTGCAGAACGTAATGCTTAGTTGCCCACTGGGGTCAGGGTTCAACTTTCAGGTCGCCAGCTAATGATGACTTGCACTAAAACCCACAACTGGGGAGGGCGTGTCTGATGACACCTGTCGACCAACTTTAGTTACTGTAAATAGAGTAGCCTAATTTACAATGAAGCTTCGTACTGCATTATTTATATGTAAAGGAAGGAATAAAATATGAGATTGCACTGATGACTCCCATTAAAATAATGATGTCCTCTGTGTGTGCATGGGTGCCTTTGTCTGTGTGTCTGTGTGCGTGTGCCTGCGTCCATGTGTGCGTGCGTGTATTTTGTCTGGGAGTCTGTCTCGCTGGTTGTTAGTTGTTAGGTCAGTTCTGTGTCGGAGGCTGTGCAGTGAGTAGCACGCAGCAGAAGGAGTGATCACACTGACCTCTCCCCAGCTCTGCTGACAGGCTCCTCTGCTATGCAGCCCTGTCACTCAATCCTCTGCACCAACAATGGCACAAATTCCTCTGTGTTTGTTTGGTTAAGGACAGGGCTCTCACAAACCCAGAAACTCCTTAGGATCCCCAAGCAGCTTCACCCCTGAATAGTGTCAATCTGGAATCTGCCCTCAGACTACTAGCGATTAAAGTGAATTGAGTAGCTCAAGAATAGGGACATTGAATCCATTTTGCAACAGCAAAAGGGTTTGTGTTTTTATTTCCCTCCAACAAATGGAGCAACCAGAATAAATCTAACTTGGAAACGCACTTAACAGAACATGTCAAAATGTCAAGGTGTGCTCAGTGATATTTTGTGTCTTAATCCAGTCCATTGAAAGTTGACAGTCTTGACTGTGAGTCGACATTCACTTGGCCATTGTGACTTTAGTCCCTGATCCCTTACAGCCAGCACAGGGAGAGCAGACACCCACACACACACACACACGAAGGGTACACAGCCCCACGGCCGGGGCCAAAGCCTTACAAGGTGGAGGAGGGAGACAGATATCTGCCTTGTGTAAACATTCGCGCAAAAATTACGCTGGAAACAGAAAAGGCTAAACCAGGCAAGGATTATCCCTCAGAAATGAATAGGGGCCAATTATGGCCAAGCTCTTGTGCTGCCAGTGTCTCCCTCTGAGCTGTCTGACAGCCTAAAATGCCTGGAGGGACAGGGCTCAGTGCTGGAGAGTGGTACCAGGAAGACTTAAAGGAGAAGAAGTAGAAGGAGCCCCTAGTGCTCATGGGTAGTCAAGCTGAGAGACTCAAACTGGTCTGTAGCATTCTGCACTGTGTGGTCTGGTCTCCCAAGTTTGAGACAATAAGCTTTTAGACCCCTTGAAGGAATTGTGGTAAGCTTAATGGTGACTGAAACAACAACTTGAACATGGGTGATAAACAATAACTTGTATGAGTATGGTGATGAACTAGAATGGAGCGCTTGCAATGTAATGAATGTCCTTTCCGGTAGCTTTACACAGGGGAGCTATTTGGTAGTCATAAAACATTATATATATATATCCTGATGGCGGTGATCTCTGTAGGTCCTTCAAGGCCAAGGTTATCAACAGCTGACAGTTTTTAATAAAGTTTGTGACTTAGTCAACAGTCTGAATCACCACTCCCTGGCTGGAATCTCAACGTTGTCTCTCTCAACCAATCACAACAACTGAACCGATGTATTCCCACATTGAGTTACAGTAGGAGGGATTTGCACCCATCTTGGCTACTGTTATAGTTCCCAATAGAAGGCCTCAATAGAAGGTTCATCCACAAGTCACCCTTCTTTCACCCTGAATCCAACTACAGACACCTGTTAAAGACATGGCTTATAACTAACTGAGGTGTAGGGGAAACTGAGCTTGACAGAGCACAGTGGGGTCCTGTCCTGATGGTAGCTCTGCTCTGCTCCTCAGTGGAGGGGAAAGGTTGTGAAATGGGCTAATTCACCTCAGATAAGGACAGATACACTCTGGAATGGAACTTTATTTATTACACATTATCTCCTGAGGGGAAGTGGGATGTCTGACAGAGAGAGATGAACTATGGGCTGAGGTTTCTCTGTCTAAACTGGTTCACCCCACCGGCCAGCCACCACAATCCTACATAGGCCACCAGCGCCTCTGGCCAATAGTAATAATAAGGGCGTATGACATAGCATTTTTTGCGGTTTTGACTTCCAGACGTCAATAAAATAGAGTAATTATAATCACCTACCTCAACCCTTAAATCATCTAGTCAGGACTGGCCACACAGGAAGCTTCTTTATTACTTTGCCTTGATAAAGCGTGTTAATGAGTTGTCTGTGGATTCCCATGACAAAGGGACATTGTTAGACAGTACAGGTAGGCTGCGGCTTGTGTGTGTGTGCGCCAAACCCACAGATCAGCAGAATAGGCCTTTTACTTCAGCAGGTCTGCTCTGCTTCCTAACAATTAAACACCTGCACTGGTGTTTGGGGTTAAACAAGGCACGAGCCTAGCACACAATATTGTGAGAGACAGACACTTGCATGCAAATAATTATTTGATATGTTCTAGAGCAGCGTTTCCCAAACTCGGTCCTCGGGTCCCCAAGGGGTGCACGTTTTGCTTTTTGCTCTAACACTCCTAACACTACACAGCTGATTCATATCATCCAAGCTTGATGATGAGTAGATTTTTTGAATCAGCTGTGTAGTGCTAGGGCAAAAACTCAAGAAATGTGCACCGAGTTTGGGAAACCCTGTTCTAGAGTATTCTATCCCCATATTCATTTTTTAGGTGTGCTCTGTTTACGCCAAAATATAGCAATTACTAATTAAAATTGTATTATTCATAATTTGAAATGCTATAATTCTGTGTGGTTATTTTTGTGTCTAGCCTCTATGCCAAAATATTCATAGATGTATGTCAGTATTCATCGATACCTTAAAATCCCAAATAAGCATCCAGTTTATTTTGAGCCTGTGTTAAGTTCCCCAAACAGTGAGGGAAAAGGGAAAGCAAGCAGCAGTGTAAACTCCAGATGACAATTTCCTTCCAAATCTATCTCTTCTGCCTGTGTTTGCCCTGGGGCCCTTGTGTTATCAGTCTGACACAGCCATAAATCAAGGACTTATCTCCTCCCGCCATGACACTATTCCTCACTTTACAGCCAAAACATTAGCTGGAGGTTTAGCTGCCAGGAGGGGAGGGGGGGATAGCTTGATTGGCAGAACCAACAGATTGCGTTTTCTCTCCTCTGACTGTCCTGTCGTTCCTGTCCACAGACAGAAAGAGACAGAGCTGCAGAGATCGTTGTGCGACGCTGACAGATTGCATGCTGGGATAGCCCCGAGGTGCCTGTAGATGGCGGTCCTGATTTATTCCCTCTTTCCTGTTTAGCCAGCTCAAGCTCTGTCTGTCTGTCTGTGTGGTGTGAACGCCCGCCGGCATATTAAAGCTGCACACACAATGCCATGCACTGGTTAGTTTCTGTTCTGGAGCTCACCGGTACTCTTTTATCCCTGGTGTTTTGTTTGTCGCAATGATCTGATGAGATATGGCTAGCATGGCATGTGTTGGCTGTACGTGCGTGTGTGCGTGTGTGTGCGTCTGTCTGCTATAACACTCCCTATAAATAAAGCTGTTGTGTAACCCTAGTGGAGAGCGTTCCAAATGTATACCTCTGTAGTCCCGAAATGACTCCCCTTCCACTGCTTTAGCATGACAGTTCTATAAAAGGGACATCAGTGTCACGGCCGGGTGGCAAATCTCAGGATCCATGCACAATTGCACATAGGCCAGTGTATATATAACTACAGTAATTAGTTTATGTAATGTAACCCTTTGGCCCTGTGTCATACACTATTACAAATGAGTCCTTGCCAGAGTATAGGCAGGGTGATCATTATGTGGAGGCCTGTACTATTGGCACAGCATCCTGTTGTGTTGAGCTCTCTCCTTTAGCCTTGGCCCTGCCAGTGCAACTGAATGGGATGGGAAAGTCAAGAGGACGTGAACTTGGATGTGAACTTGGGGACAGGGACAAATGGCAACTTTCACTGTACATATGGAACGATTCCAGGAGTAGGGTAATCATGCTTTCCCTGCTGTGGCTGACTCTTACAGTAAGTGACCATGAGAACATGAGACCAGCCAGGGCTGCACCATCCGTATCAGCAGGGTGAATTTCACAAAGCCCTGATAAGAATATTAACTTCAGACACTGTGTGCTCCCCCTCTCAACGAGTCCAGGGGAGGATGGCTTAGTGGTGGTGGTGGTGATTGTGACAGTGTATCTGCTATGTTATGTTGTGCTCCCCCAGTACAGGCTGAACAGGCCTGGGTCTTCATTAAAAGCGTGTTAGGTTGCCTCCCCCGCGGCCCGGCCTCACCCGTCTCTCCTCACCGTCCCTGGCCTGCGATCTCTCTGCTCACACCCTGAGCCCACAGCCCACCTCACCTCAGCACTGACACCCAACAAAAACAACAGGACCTGGGAGAACCCATGGATCACTTTTTCCATGATACCTGGTCCTGCACATCCACCCACCCTAAACCTCCCATACACATGTAATATTTCTCTCTCTCTCTCTCTCTCTCTCTCTCTCTCTCTCGCTCTCTCTCTCTCTCACACACACACACTAGATTTTCTTACGAAACAAAACTCCAGCATTGTGCAAGATTTTATATTGTTTTAGTTTAATGAAAAATAATGACAATGCTTCAGATTGTCCAATTAACTCCCACTCGTTTTGGTGTTACAACTACCAGTGTCACTCATACAGAGTGTCACGAGCTGATGTGGATGTGGTGTTGGAGTCAGGCGCAGGACACAGAAGCTTAGTCCAACAGACTTTACTAGTCAAAACACGACAGTACAAAATAACGGGCCTCAACACAATGGAGGCGAGCGATTACGCATACTGTGCGTAAATACACAAAATACAAGTGATTACACAAACAGTGCGTCAATACACTAAATACACGAGAGCAAATACAAATCACCAACGGACAGGCGGACAACAACACACAACTACAAACAAAACCAAAGGAAACTTATAGGTGACATAATCAATACGTGATATGGAACAGGTGCACTAATCAGACAAAACCAAACAAACATAGAGAACATCAAACGGTAGCAGCTAGTACTCCGGAGACGACGAACGCCGAAGCCTGCCCGAACAAGGAGGAGGAGCAGTCTCGGCGGAATTCGTGACAGTACCCCCCCCCTTGACGCGCGGCTCCAGCCGTGCGCCGACTCCGGCCTCGGGGATGGCCAGGAGGACGTGGAGCAGGGCGCGTAGGATGACTACGGTGGAACTCAGTCAGGAGGGATGGATCTAAAATGTCCCTCCTAGGCACCCAGCACCGTTCCTCCGGACCGTACCCCTCCCACTCCACGAGATATTGTAGACCCCCCATCCGACGTCTCGAATCCACGATGGACCGGACTGAGTACGCCGGAGCCCCCTCGATGTCCAGTGGGGGCGGAGGGGTCTCTCTTATCTCACTCTCCTGGAGTGGACCAGCTACCACCGGCCTGAGGAGAGACACATGGAACGAGGGGTTAATGTGATAGTCATTAGGCAGTTGCAACTTGTAACACACCTCGTTCAATCTCCTCAGGACTTTAAATGGCCCCACAAACTGCCGGCCAAGCTTCCGGCAGGGCAGGCGAAGGGGCAGGTTTCGAGTCGAGAGCCAGACTCGATCTCCAGGGGCGTAGACTGGACCCTCACTGCGGTGGAGATCGGCGCTCGCCTTCTGCCTGCGGATGGTCCGCTGCAGATGTACGTGTGCAGTGTTCCACGTTTCTTCCGAGCGCCGAAACCACTCATCCACCGCAGGAGCCTCGATCTGGCTCTGATGCCATGGTGCCAGAACCAGCTGATAACCTAACACACACTGAAAAGGGGTCAGGTTAGTAGAGGAGTGGCGAAGAGAGTTCTGAACCATCTCTGCCCAGGGGAAATACCCCGACCACTCCTCCGGCCGGCCCTGGCAATAGGATCTCAGAAACCTACCCACATCCTGGTTTACTCTCTCCACCTGCCCATTACTCTCAGGGTGGTAACCCGAGGTAAGGCTAACCGAGACCCCCAAGCGTTCCATGAATGCCCTCCAGACTCTAGAGGTGAATTGGGGACCCCGATCAGACACTATATCCTCGGGAACCCCGTAGTGCCGGAAGACGTGGGTGAACAAAGCCTCAGCGGTCTGTAGGGCAGTAGGGAGACCCGGCATAGGAATGAGACGACAGGCCTTAGAGAACCGATCCACAACGACCAGAATAGTGGTATTCCCCTGAGAGGGGGGAAGGTCCGTAACAAAGTCCACCGAGAGGTGAGACCACGGCCGTTGTGGAACGGGCAGGGGTTGTAACTTCCCCCTGGGCAGGTGTCTAGGCGCCTTACACTGAGCGCACACCGAGCAGGAGGAGACATAAACCCTCACGTCCCTAGCCAATGTTGGCCACCAGTACTTAACACTAAGGCAGTGCACTGTTCGGCCAATACCTGGATGTCCAGAGGAGGGTGACGTATGAGCCCAATAGATGAGACGATCACGGACCTTGAGCGGCACGTACGTCCGACCCACTGGACACTCTGGGGGAGTAGGGTCGGTGCATAACGCCCGCTCAATTTCCGCATTGACCTCCCATACCACCGGTGCCACCAGACAAGACTCCGGCAGTATGGGAGTGGGCTCAATGGACCTCTCCTCTGTGTCATACCGCCGGGACAGGGCGTCTGCCTTACCGTTCTGGGACCCTGGGATGTAAGTGATCTTAAAAACGAACCGGGTCAGGAACATGTTCCACCTAGCCTGACGAGGGTTCAATCTCCTAGCTGCCCGGATGTACTCCAGGTTCCGATGGTCAGTCAGAATGAGAAAAGGGTGTTGAGCCCCCTCAAGCCAATGCCTCCACACCTTTAGGGCTTGAACCACGGCTAACAGCTCCCTGTCCCCTACGTCATAATTACGCTCCGCCGGGCTGAGCTTTTTAGAATAAAAAGCGCAGGGACGGAGCTTAGGAGGCGTGCCGGAGCGTTGCGACAGTACTGCCCCAATACCGGCCTCTGACGCGTCCACCTCTACCTGGAACGCTAAAGTGGGGTCCGGGTGCGCCAGCACCGGAGCCGAAGTGAACAGGTCCTTCAGTTTACAAAACGCCCTGTCCGCTTCAGCCGACCACTGCAAACGCACCGGGCCCCCCTTCAGCAGGGAAGTAATGGGAGCTGCTACCTGTCCAAAACCCCGGATAAACCTCCGGTAGTAATTGGCAAAACCCAAAAACTGCTGCACCTCTTTAACAGTGGTTGGGGTTTGCCAGTTACGCACGGCTGACACCCGGTCAACCTCCATCTTCACCCCTGACGTGGACAACCGATGACCCAAGAAGGAGATGGACTCCTGGAAAAACAGACATTTCTCTGCCTTGACATACAGGTCATGCTCCAACAGCCTACCCAACACTCGGCGCACCAGGGCTACATGCTCGGCTCGGGTAGCAGAGTACACTAGGATGTCGTCAATGTACACTACCACTCCCTGCCCATGCAGGTCCCGGAAGATCTCGTCCACAAATGATTGGAAGACTGAAGGAGCATTCATTAACCTGTATGGCATGACAAGATACTCATAATGACCTGAGGTGGTACTAAATGCCGTCTTCCATTCATCTCCCTCCCTAATGCGCACCAAGTTATAAGCGCTCCTGAGATCCAGTTTTGTGAAGAAACGCGCTCCGCGTAATGATTCAGTCATACTCGCAATCAGAGGTAGAGGGTAACTGTATTTCACAGTGATCTGATTGAGACTACGATAATCAATACACGGGCGCAAACCTCCATCCTTTTTCTTCACAAAAAAGAAACTCGAGGACGCAGGGGAAGTGGAGGGCCGTATGTATCCCTGTCTCAGGGACTCAGCTATGTATGTTTCCATAGCCGCCGTCTCCTCTTGAGACAGAGGATACACATGGCTCTGCGGAAGTGCCGCACCTGTCTGGAGGTTTATCGCACAATCTCCCTGTCTATGAGGTGGCAATCGCGTCGCCCTCGTCTTGCTGAACACGAGTGCCAAATCCTCATACTCAGGGGGAATGTGCATTGCGGGCACTTGGTTCGGACTCTCCACCGTGGTCGCCCCAACGGAAACACCTAAACATCAACACACTGGCCAGACCATTCCTTGAGAGCCCTCTGTTGCCACGAAATGGTGGGGTCATGGGTGATTAACCAAGGAAGCCCCAACACCACGGGATACGCAGGAGAGTCAATTAGGTACAACTGAATAATCTCCTCATGACCCCCCTGCGTCTTCATCTTTAGTGGCGCTGTGACCTCCCTAATCAACCCAGATCCCAACGGGCGGCTATCTAGGGCATGGACAGGAAAGGGTGCATCAACGGGCAGGAGGGGAATCCCTAACTAAGAACAAAATTTCCGATCAATAAAATTCCCAGCTGCGCCTGAATCGACTAGCGCCTTATGCTGGGAATGAGATGCAACCTGAGGAAATACCACAGGTATACACAAGTGAACAACAGAGAGCTCTGGGTGAGTGGGGCGCCTACTCACCTGAAATGACTCCCCAGTGCGCGACCTGTTGCCTCGATTCCTTGGAGACCCTCCCCAGCACCTAGCCGCAGTGTGTCCTCCACGGCCACAGCTGGTGCAGGGGACGGCCCCCCTCGGGTTCTCTCTCCTTCTCTCTCTAGCGCCAGCACCCCCGAGCTCCATTGGGCTCGGCTCGGAGGTGCTGGGGGATGGAATGGACGGCCCCATCTCGGGACGTCCGCGGGTGGCCAGCAGGGTATCCAGACGAATGGACATGTCCACTAGCTGGTCGAAGGTCAGATTGGTGTCCCTGCAGGCCAGCTCTCGACGAACGTCCTCACGCAGGCTACACCTATAGTGGTCGATGAGGGCCCTCTCATTCCACCCCGCATCCGCCGCTAGAGTCCGGAAATCCAGGGCGAACTCCTGTGCGCTCCTCTTCCCCTGTCGGAGGTGGAACAGACGCTCCCCCGCCGCTTTACCCTCAGGAGGGTGATCGAAAACTGCCCTGAAGCGGCGGGAGAACTCAGCGTAGCTGATGGTGGCGGCGTCTATTCCCCTCCATTCGGCGTTGGCCCACTCCAACGCCTTGCCGGAGAGACAGGAGATGAGGGCGGATCCCGAGGGCGCCGGGTGTATATGGTGGCCAGGTAGAGTTCCACCTGAAGGAGGAACCCCTGACACCCGGCTGCGGTGCCATCATACGCCCTCGGGAGTGAGAGCCGAATCCCACTGGATTCCGGAGCTGGTCTGGTGGGGCTGGCCGATGGTGGTGGTAATGTAGGAGGAGGTGTGGGCACGCCTCCCCTTTCCCATCGGCGCAGGGTGTTCATTACCTCCTGCATGGCGGAGCCGAGTTGCTGGATCATGGCGTCCTGGCAGCTGACCCGATCCTCCAGCGACTCGGTCGCCGCCGCTGCTCCTGCTGACTCCATTGGATGGTGTGTTGTTCTGTCACGAGCTGATGTGGATGTGGTGTTGGAGTCAGGCGCAGGACACAGAAGCTTAGTCCAACAGACTTTACTAGTCAAAACACGACAGTACAAAATAACGGGCCTCAACACAACGGAGGCGAGCGATTACGCATACTGTGCGTAAATACACAAAATACAAGTGATTACGCAAACAGTGCGTCAATACACTAAATACACGAGAGCAAATACAAATCACCAACGGACAGGCGGACAACAACACACAACTACAAACAAAACCAAAGGAAACTTATAGGTGACATAATCAATACGTGATATGGAACAGGTGCACTAATCAGACAAAACCAAACAAACATAGAGAACATCAAACGGTAGCAGCTAGTACTCCGGAGACGACGAACGCCGAAGCCTGCCCGAACAAGGAGGAGGAGCAGTCTCTGCGGAATTCGTGACACAGAGGTGTGTGCAGGGCATGAGAGCCTAAGTAATCCTTAAACATTATTAATCATTGGAATCACCAGGTCGTTGAATGCTAAACTTCAAACTTTAGTCCCACAATATAAATTGTGGGAAGACTTTGGACGGTGGTCCATTGGCCAAAATCCTATAGAGTCTCTGCCCTGCCCTAATCCTCAAGATGGTTTGTTTGACTTCAGACTTGACCACATCCACTGGATACATGATGGACAATAACCTCAAATGTACATGGTTTAGGAAGTAGACTGTACATCAGTGGAGGCTGGTGGGAGGAGCTATAGGAGGATGGGCTCATTGTAATCACTGGAATGGAATGAATGGAACTGTATCAAACACATCAAACATATGGAAACCAAGTTTCACTCCGTTCCATAATTCAGTTCCAGCCTTTACAATGAGCCCATCCTCCTATAGCTCCTTCCACCAGCCTCCACTGCTGTATATACACGTGGTCCAATAACTTAACACACCCCAGCACTCTCCGTGTTATCCTAATACCTCTACTCCTATTCTTCAGGTATTTCCATCACTAGGTTTACCTGACAACATGATACACCTAACAAAAAGGAGACTTCTCAAGGTTTAGCTGGATATAAAGATGAACTAATTGAGGTTACCAGGAATTCCCTGGTAGTTGTAATGGGCAGCTTATGCTGTGGCGGCTGTTGAAAAGCCTTGCCAGTTCCCACAGCCATGCAGACGTAGCCCTGAGTGGCTGTAGTTCTGTGAGATTCTGCTCCACTGTCAGTAAGGGATCAGGAACCAGAGGAAAGACAGCATGGTGCAGCATGGTAGCGACAGAGATCGAGACACTGTGTGCTGCTGCTGGACCACTAAGAGTTTTTGCTTTTAGCTGCATTATCCAAAACAAAATACTGTGGTATAGCTCAATTGTCTTGTTCTTGGGTCAGACAGTGTTATTTGAGGGGTTTTGTCCCTCTTCAGGACATTGCTCTCCCCTCTGTTTTGAGACGAGAATGAGGCAGTTAGACAATATTTTTAGGCTTTGTTTTTAAATGTAGTTTGTACGGCACAATAAATGTTTATTTTTATATTTATATTTAAACCCTTTAATATGTACAGTACCAGTCAAAAGTTTGGACACACCTACTCATTCAAGGGTTTTTCTTTATTGTAACTATTTTTTACATTGTATAATAATAGTGGTAGACATCAAAACTATGAAATAACATATATTGAATCATGTAGTAACCCAAAAAGTGTTAAACAAATCAAAATATGTTTTATATTTGAGATTCTTCAAATAGCCACCCTTTGCCTTGATGACAGATTTGCACACTCTTGGCATTCTCTCAACCAGCTTTACCTGGAATGCTTTTCCAACAGTCTTGAAGGAATTCCCACATATGCTGAGCACTTGTTGGCTGCTTTTCCTTCACTGTGCGGTCCGACTCATCCCAAACCATCTCAATTGAGTTGAGGTCAGGGGATTGTGGAGGCCATGTCATCTGATGCAGCACTCCATCATTTCTTCTTGGTAAAATAGCCTTTACACAGCCTCGAGGTGTGTTGGGTCATTGTCAAAACAAATGATAGTCCCACTAAGCCCCAAACTAGATGGGATGGCGTATCGCTGTAGAATGCTGTGGTAGCCATGCTTGTTAAGTGTGCCTTGAATTCTAAATAAATCACAGACAGTGTCACCAGCAAAGCACCCCCACATCATAACACCTCCTCCTCCATGCTTTACAGTGGGAAATACACATGCGGAGATCATCCGTTCACCCACACGCGTCTCACAAAGACACTTTGTACTCCAGACCAAAGGACACATTTCCACCGGTCTAATGTCTGTTGCTCGTGTTTCATAATAATAATAATAATATGCCATTTAGCAGACGCTTTTATCCAAAGCGACTTACAGTCATGCGTGCATACATTTTTGTGTATGGGTGGTCCCGGGGATCGAACCCACTACCTTGGCGTTACAAGCGCCGTGCTCTACCAGCTGAGCTTCATGGCCCAAGCAGGTCTCTTCTTATTATTGGTGTCCTTTAGTAGTGGTTTCTTTGCAGCAATTCGACCATGAAGGCCTGATTCACACAGTCCCCTCTGAACAGTTGATGTTGAAATGTGTCTGTTACTTGAACTCTGTGAAGCATTTATTTGGGCTGCAATTTCTGAGGCTGGTAACTCTAATGAACTTATCCTCTGCAGCAGAGTTAACCCTGGGTCTTCCATTCCTGTCGCAGTCCTCATGAGAGCCTGTTTCATCATAGTGCTTGATGGTTTTTGCAACTGCACTTGAAGAAACTTTCAAAGTTCTTGTCTTAAAGTAATGATGGACTGGCATTTATCTTTGCTTATTTGAGCTGTTCCTGCCATAATATGTACTTGGTCTTTTACCAAATAGGGCTATCTTCTGTATACCCCCCCCTACCTTGTCACACCACAACTGATTGGCTCAAACACATTAAGAAGGAAAGAAATTCCACAAATTAACTTTTAAGAAGGCACACCTGTTAATTGAAATGCATTCCAGGTGACTACCTCATGAAGCTGGTTGAGAGAATGCCAAGAGTGTGCAAAGCTGTCATCAAGGCAAAGGGTGGCTATTATATATATATATATATATATATATATATATATATATATATATATATATATATATATATATATATATATATATATACGCTGCTCAAAAAAATAAAGGGAACACTTAAACAACACAATGTAACTCCAAGTCAATCACACTTCTGTGAAATCAAACTGTCCACTTAGGAAGCAACACTGATTGACAATACATTTCACATGCTGTTGTGCAAATGGAATAGACAACAGGTGGAAATTATAGGCAATTAGCAAGACACCCCCAATAAAGGAGTGGTTCTGCAGGTGGTGACCACAGACCACTTCTCAGTTCCTATGCTTCCTGGCTGATGTTTTGGTCACTTTTGAATGCTGGCGGTGCTTTCACTCCAGTGGTAGCATGAGACGGAGTCTACAACCCACACAAGTGGCTCAGGTAGTGCAGCTCATCCATGATGGCACATCAATGCGAGCTGTGGCAAGAAGGTTTGCTGTGTCTGTCAGTGTAGTGTTCAGAGCATGGAGGCGCTACCAGGAGACAGGCCAGTACATCAGGAGACGTGGAGGAGGCCGTAGGAGGGCAACAACCCAGCAGCAGGACCGCTACCTCCGCCTTTGTGCAAGGAGGAGCAGGAGGAGCACTGCCAGAGCCCTGCAAAATGACCTCCAGCAGGCCACAAATGTGCATGTGTCTGCTCAAACGGTCAGAAACAGACTCCATGAGGGTGGTATGAGGGCCCGACGTCCACAGGTGGGGGTTGTGCTTACAGCCCAACACCGTGCAGGACGTTTGGCATTTGCCAGAGAACACCAAGATTGGCAAATTCGCCACTGGCGAAATGCAGATGAAAGCAAGTTCACACTGAGCACATGTGACAGACGTGACAGAGTCTGGAGACGCCGTGGAGAACGTTCTGCTGCCTGCAACATCCTCCAGCATGACCGGTTTGGCGGTGGGTCAGTCATGGTGTGGGGTGGCATTTCTTTGGGGGGCCGCACAGCCCTCCATGTGCTCGCCAGAGGTAGCCTGACTGCCATTAGGTACCGAGATGAGATCCTCAGACCCCTTGTGAGACCATATGCTGGTGCGGTTGGCCCTGGGTTCCTCCTAATGCAAGACAATGCTAGACCTCATGTGACTGGAGTGTGTCAGCAGTTCCTGCAAGAGGAAGGCATTGATGCTATGGACTGGCCCGCCCGTTTCCCAGACCTGAATCCAATTGAGCACATCTGGGACATCATGTCTCGCTCCATCCACCAACGCCACGTTGCACCACAGACTGTCCAGGAGTTGGCGGATGCTTTAGTCCAGGTCTGGGAGGAGATCCCTCAGGAGACCATCCGCCACCTCATCAGGAGCATGCCCAGGCGTTGTAGGGAGGTCATACAGGCACAAGGAGGCCACACACACTACTGAGCCTCATTTTGACTTGTTTTAAGGACATTACATCAAAGTTGGATCAGCCTGTAGTGTGGTTTTCCACTTTAATTTTGAGGGTGACTCCAAATCCAGACCTCCATGGGTTGATACATTTGATTTCCATTGATAATCTTTGTGTGATTTTGTTGTCAGCACATTCAACTATGTAAAGAAAAAAGTATTTAATAAGATTATTTCATTCATTCAGATCTTGGATGTGTTGTTTAAGTGTACCCTTTATTTTTTTGAGCAGTGGATATAAAATATATTTTGATTTGTTTAACACTTTTTTGGTTACTACATAATTCCATATGTGTTATTTCATAGTTTTGATGTCTTCACTATTATTCTACGAATGAGTAGGTGTGTCCAAACTTTTGCCTTGTACTGTATGTCTCCGCTGTAGGTATCTGTTACTGTACGGTATGTCTCCATGAACTTAAGCTGCGGTCTAGTTTGTTCAGTGTTTTGCACTGTTGGTCGGTGTATCTGCTCTGTGGTGAAAGAGAAGACTATGCTGAGTGAGTGTCAGGAGAAGGTTAGCTGATTCTATTTCTATCTACGGTTTGGCTGCACCATCAGGACCAAACAACAACAGGTCTGGCCAGTCTGGCCAACCTAAAGCCTTTCTAATTTGGTGATGAGCTGTAAGATGACCTGCTTGCCCCTGCGGCGAAGCGAGGGAGGCAGAGAGTTTGAGAGTCCAGGGATTTCCTTACCCTTCTCTCTTGGTTGGATGCATAATAATGATCATAGTACCCCCTTCGTGGAGGCCAGGGCACTGGCACCCAGTTGCACTGGGCTGGCCTTGTCATCCCCACGGGGTAAACCGAGACACTGCCACCAATAATTGATGATGAGCAGGGTATGGCATGGCATTTGACCAGGCCAGTCAGTAGACACGTTCCTGTGGCCTCCACTGAGGGGTCACGATCCTGTCACCTCCATTAGCTGTAATTGGTTCAACCGGATACATCCCCCATTCACCCTCTCCCCTCCTCTTCCTCCCTTCCAATAACCATCTACATGTCCCTCCTCCCTTCCATCTCATTAGCTATAGGTAGATGAAATGGTTCTTAGTCTTTTCAGTTGGGTTGATGTGAAATGATAATACATGATAGTGTGTGTTGTTGGTGTGTGGAGGAGCCATATTTTCGAACCTGGATAAGGAGAATATATTTTACGCTGTGCTTGAATAGATCATGTGAGTTCTTCATGTCAAATTCTTCTGTTGTCCCTAACAGTATTTTTGACCGAACACCTGTGAGCTTGTATTCTTTATTGTTCGGAGTGCAGGGGAATGGCTCAATATAACCATCACCCAGCCTTAATCCATGGCCCCTGAAGAGGTTTAAAACACTCTGGTTTCATCTAATCTTCTTGCTCAGACCCAGCCGAGCTTGAAACCTCCTCTTTTCCATGATTGGAATGGACAAATAAAGGTCTCTCCCAGCACACTCATGAAAGGACACTGTGTGCTCTGTAGATTAGGGGCTTGTGTTTTTTTCTCTTTCTCAATTAGACTGAGAAGGATGAAAAAAATAAAGAGTCTACTGTTTGCTCAGTATTATACCTGGCCAAAGGTTTTGCAGGTTTTACCCATCTCTTTTCAAACCTCAGCTTTTGGCAGCATTCACACATTTTTGTAAACACGTGCTCTCCAGAAACATAATATTTACTCAATCTTTGAAGGGACTCGATGTCTCAAACATTTTTAGTGCAAGTCAAATCCAGGTCTCAGATTGAGAATAATTAGATTGCACTGCTAAATTGGCATTCGTCAATAACCTCCTTACAAGTTGAGTGGCATTTTAGGAGGCTTCTTAATTTCATATGCTATGACTGAATCTGATAGATTAAATAAATGTGCAATTTTGATAGTCCTTAGGCTATTCATATACACATACTGTATGAATTAGGTTAAGTTGTGCCATTAATTAATTGAAAACACAGCACACATATCTGATATCATATATCATTCATTCTATTCCATTATGTTATTGTCTATTATATTATAATGCAGTTTTGATATTGAGTTTTGTATTTACTGTAGGATAATATTTTGAAATTAAAATTATTTCATTTGCACTACTAGAGAAAAAGTAACTCAGTGGGCACCTTAAAGTTGGTTGCCAACCGCCATAAAAAATCCACAGAAGAAGTCATCACTCAGTGGGCTCTGTTCCAGCCAGTCAGTCCATGAACTGCTATACATTTAGGCCCTTCTAAGAACGACTCTCTTGAAAACAAGGGTTCTTCAAGTTCAAAGGCACTAGTTTTTGTTCCCCCCGCTTTGCGAAGGTACATTTGTGACCTGTGCTCCTCTCACAATTTTCTAAATTGCAATTACATGCACACTGACAATCATGTATCGTTTTTGCTATTGTTAGTATCTATCATCACTATTATTTGGACTCGTTGGAGAGCTACTGCTAATGTTGCTAGCCTGTGCACTTAGCTAGCCTGTGCACACTCACTGGGAACACCTGTACTAGCTGGGCTACCGTTAGCTGGGCTAGCTAGCTAGTTGTTTTTGTATTTTACAATGTTAATTTCTATAACGTATAGACAATACAGACCATTGTAGTGTCTTAACCCGGGGGAAAACCTGACTGGGTTTACGAATGGATCTGTGTAGCTAAAGCAAAGCTTCCTAACTTTGTTTACAGCACTAGCTAGCTAGCTACTATTCCCTGCTAGATTCCTGCTTCCTGTTCAAAACATGCTAGTAGCAGACTATCATCAAGGAAGACTGTCACATGGTTTGTGATACACACAATAAGTGTAAGTAAGAATACGTGTGATACTAGAGTGCAAATGAGCACAGTGTTTAAATTGAGAGCAAAAAAATGTGATTAAAGTCTAGCTTGTAGGCTAGATTTAATTGATTTCTTGGAGAGGGCACATGAGGGGGTTAGCCAGAGGAGTGCTGTAGGCTGGTGATGAATAGCTACCAATCCTCTTGTGTCCCTACATCCTGAAGTGTTTAGGTAAAACACCTAAAGGAGGAAATTAGGTGATAAAACAAACAGATAAAGAGGGAGGTACCTGTTGGCCTTAGTCAGGACCCTCCTAAATCAGGACAACGCAGTGACAAAGTGCTCCATCAGTGCCTGCCTGCCTAAATGAGGCTTGGATGGCATTTGAATCCGTTATCTACCATAGCCCCAGTTCAGCATTCACGCCATTGACGGGAACAATGCCTCCTCTTCCCCCCACTGACTCCGTGAGTGACAGTGGGCGTGGGTGCACTTGTCTGACTTCACCCTCTATCTAGGCTAGCTGCCGCTGGCTGGGCTGGGGTGTTATGCTATTCCAGTCCAGATACCTCCACCACCAGCCGCTCAGTCACACTAAAGGGCGTGTGTCCCTGCCACTTCCTATGCTGTTTATTTAACTGGACTTTTATAATGGACCTGGGTCTCTATTCAGCACGTTGATTTTCTCCTCTGGAGAATCTGAAGTTAGTGGCGGGGATGGTGGGAGGGTCTTGGAAGAAAGACTGACTCATGGTTAAAGAGTCAGTGAAATGGAAATGCCCATGGAGAGAAAAGGGGGAAACACAAGATAAGACTGTTCAGATAAAGAACATAATGACTAATAGCTGAGGTATGATCTCACTGAAGGAGGGATTTCTTACTTGCCATGGAACCCTCTGTAGTGCATTTAGCCAAGTATGTCAAAGCTGTAGTAAAATGTATTGTAAAATGCCCTGTACAAGCAGCCTATGCAGAATGCATGTGTGTGAATGATCTGCAAGGTGCTTGTCATGGTCATCATGCATATCAAATCTCATATTTGTTGATGATTATAATCAGACCTTGGGATCATGGGACTCTGGCCCTGTCTTCTCCGCGAAATGGGTTTTGTGAGACAGGGTATAGTTTCCATAACAACCTCCCTGTGATCTGTGTGTCCCGCTCGTATTTATGAATGGCAGAATATGACAGGGTGCAGCTCAGGTGGGTAGCTGCCCCTCAACTAGCTACCAACTCCAAAGAGCCAGGGAAGGAATGTGCTCTGAAGCTCCATATCACAACGACACAGGGCTCCCAATCCAATCCCCCTTTTCATAACAGCGAGCTCCGCGAAGCAGGGGGCCGTAGATAGTGGCTGCGTTTGATCTGAAGGTCGCCAGCCCCTTGCCGGTGTTGAGAGATACCTGGCTGGAGAAGCTGGCTCTTATTTAATAACATGAAGGGGAAGCGGACTCTCTCTCATAATTAGGCCTAATTACCCCACAGGTGTTGACAGAGGGGCAGAGAAGACACAAACTGCCTTTATCCACAGACTTAGAGTCAGATTACTATAGCTGTCTTATCTGTTACAGGGCCAGTAGGAGACTCAATCTTCTCCTGGCCTCGCTGCCTGGCTCTTCCTACTGGGGCAGGCAGGCCGCTCTGGTCCGGAGGAGCTCAGGTATATTAATCAGTCAATCAGATTTATTATTCCCTTCCACCTCGTCCCACAGATTTAATTAACCGTTTTGTAATTTCCTAGATGTTTCTAATATGTCTTTTTTTTTATAAGAGCTCTGTAATTGTGGGACCCAGCAGCAGGTAGGCTATCAGAAACATTCCTGACCGACCCACTGGTTTTATGGTTATCTGTTGTTTTGATACTTTTTGAAAGGTAGTGGTATTTCGTTTTATTAAAACTTGGGGCGTACAGACTTCCAATAAGTGTTTTTTTTACTCAGTGATGGTACTTCCCAATAGCATGCAGCATAGTATAGCGTCGCTGTCTGATGAAAACATGTTTTGCCTACTTTAATTAATTTATTGAAAGCAGTAACGTCCCCTCAATGTACTCTGAACATTTCATGACTCTAGGACCAACCAAATGTATTCAAAATAGCTTCTGAAGTTTCATATTTATATGTTCATTAATGGGGAAATATGGTAATTGAAGGTTTCTGTTTTGGAGATGAGGTTTTCATTAGACAGTGACGGGGCTACTTCTATTTGCACAGTACTATCCAAGTATCCATCCATCCCTCACCCACACATACTTTTAAATCAGTATTTATCCTCTGATCTTACATTGGTTTCCATACGACATTTGGACTAGAGTACTAGCTAGGCCTGTTTTGATTTGAAACACATCAGCTTGGTGAGACAGTCACACACAGGGACAGCCCTTACTTAGCGCTTTGTCTGCTTGGTTGCCTCTCCAGGTTAGCGTGAAACAATTGAAGAGCCTCTCTGAATGGGTTTGAGTGACACCTTGTCACGGGACTGTTTATTTGTCTACTGTTGCAGCCTCCCACAGACTCCCACATGTTTGTACTTGTTTTTTTGGGGTAACTTGCTAACAACCATCCACCACAACAGCTCCATTGATGGGGCAATCACAGGCAACGGCTCTGGAAATGCTGACGCCACTAAACAGAGGATGAGGACAGTGGACTGAGGAAGTAGTAGTGGTGGTGTAGAAGTGGCTGGGTAGGGATGCAGGCTGGGCGGTGGGAGGGCGCCCTACTCCTCATTGACTAAGTGACATTGTCCCACTCCCAACTGCACCAGTTTCCTTGTCAATCACCCAATCACACCCCCATGCATGGCCAGTGTGCTTGATTGACATGCAGGCAGTTAGTCACAGGAGGAATGTTCTGAGGCCCAGGCAGTCAGTGTTTGCACAACGAAAGCACAGTGCAGTTCCAGACTGGTGGAGTCTCAGCCCAGCTCAGAGACAGCTGCAGGCCTGCAGGAGTACAATAAGGGTACCTTAATCCACCTGTTATCAGGGTGAGCCTCCCTGTCACATACAGAAACAGCTCAGCTCCGAGCTCTAGCTATGGAATGTAACCTGGCCTTCCCACCTATTCACATTCACAACAACCTCTGGCTTACCTAATGGATCTTCACAAATTACTGTTGACATTTTTCCTACCCAAATGTAGCACAGTGCTTCATTTTATTAGGTAGTTTAGGTCGTTTGTGGTAGAGCCATTGATAGGCCTAATAATATGCATATGATGTAGGATAGCCCAGGTCTCTGGTTTCTGGTAGCCTAAGTCATGATGATGCAGTGACCGATTCCAGCTTCAGGGACCCTGTTTCTCTCTGCATGAGCGGAGCGTAGCTGTGGGATACTAGTAGTGGCTCCCTTCTCTCTGCTTGAGTGGACTCTGTATAATAGTTAGTGTGATAGTGGTGACTGCCTGGCTGAAGCGGTGGTAATGGGATAGTGGTGTGGGCCTGGGGATGACTGTGGTCTTTGTGAGGGGTTAAAGTGAAACCGTGACTGTGGTGCCCTCTTCTTAATTAGGGAGGCTGTCCAGAAGTCTGTCTCTCCGCTTCACAGATTAACATGGACAATTTAAGCACTAACCTTCTGAAATGAGCTTCTCCAAAATACCTATGTTTCAGTGTGTGCCGATGTGGAGGGCAAGGGTTAGTCTATAAGAGTAGGGGCAGGGGTGGGGCTGGGATGGTGATTATAAATTAAGATGACCCACTGAAAAAGGAGTATTATAGAGGTCTAGTAGTTGAAACGAAATAGGCCAATTCTCATGTTTCCTATTTGTTCTTGGCTCTGGTGTGTTTTATGAAGCCATCACAGAGACTTAGCCATTCTAGTCGTCAACATATCGGTGTGATTTGACATTGACACATAATTTCCTCTTTGCATTTTTGTGGTTGGCTGGATTTCCAGAGCAGCCCTGCCTACAGAGAACATAAAAGCCTGTGTGCTTCTGCTGCCTTTTGAGATGCGCCTGTTAATCAAAACTTGAGTGAAAAGGCTGAATCTCTCTGTGTTTACAGTAATTAAGCTGTCATATTGTGTGATTTATGACGTATTGAGTAAGAGCAGCTCTTATCATGTAGGCCTAGAAGGACTGGATGAAGAGAGATCTCATCCACTTCTTCACCTAATGCCCGCAGGCCTTATTTGTAGTTACCTCATTTCTACCAGCATGTTAAATGTGCAACCAGAGGAAAAAAAACTCTAGACCACCTTAACTCCACACACAGAGACGCATACAAAGCTCTCCCTCGCCCTCCATTTGGCAAATCTGACCATAACTCTATCCTCCTGATTCCTGCTTATAAGCAAAAACGAAAGCAGGAAGCACCAGTGACTCGGTTAATAAGGAAGTGGACAGATGACGCAGAGGCTAAGCTACAGGACTGTTTTGCTAGCACAGACTGGAATATGTTCCGGGATTCTTCCGATAGCATTGAGGTGTACACCACATCAGTCACTGGCTTCATCAAAAAGTGCATCGATGACGTCGTCCCCACAGTGACCGTACGTACCCCAACCAGAAGCCATGGTTTACAGGCAACATCCGCACTTAGCTAAAGGGTAGAGCTGCTGCTTTCAAGGAGCGGGACTCTAACCCGGACGCTTATAAGAAATCCCGCTATGCCCTCCGACAAACCATCAAACAGGCAAAGAGTCAATACACGACTAAGATTGAATCGTACTACACCGGCTCTAACACTCGTCGGATGTGGCAGGGTTTGAAAACTATTACAGACTACAAAGGGAAGCACAGCCGCGAGCTGCCCAGTGACACAAGCCTACCAAACGAGCTAAATAACTTCTATGCTCGCTTTGAGGCAAGCAACACTGAAGCATGCATGAGAGCATCAGCTGTTCCGGATGACTATGTGATCACGCTCTCCGTAGCCGATGTGAGTAAGATTTTTAAACAGGTCAACATTCACAAGAAGGATTACCAGGACGTGTACTCCGAGCATGCGCTAACCAATTGGCAAGTGTCTTCACTGACATTTTCAACATGTCCCTGACTGAGTCTTCAACATGTCCCCTGTAGCTTAGTTGGTAGAGCATGGCGCTTGCAATGCCAGGGTTGTGGGTTCGTTTCCCACGGGGTGCCAGTATGAAAATGTATGCACTCACTAACTGTAAGTCGCTCTGGATAAGAGTGTCTGCTAAATGACTCAAATGTAAATGAGTCTGTAATACCAACATGTTTCAAGCAGACCACTATAGTCCCTGTGCCCAAGAACACTAAGATAAACTGCCTAAATGACTACCGACCAGTAGCACTCACATCTGTAGCCATGAAGTGCTTTGAAAGGCTGGTCATGGCTCTCATCAACACCATTATCCCAGAAACCCTAGACCCACTTCAATTTGCATACCGCCCCAACAGATCCACAGATGATGCAATCTCTATTGCACTCCACACTGCCCTTTCCCACCTGGACAAGAGGAACACCTATGTGAGAATGCTATTCATTGACAACAGCTCAGTGTTCAACACCATAGTACCCTCAAAGCTCATCACTATGCTAAGGACCCTGGGACTAAACACCACCTTCTGCAACTGGATCCTGGACTTCCTGACGGGCCGTCCCCAGGTGGTAAGGGTAGGCAACAACACATCTGCCACGCTGATCCTCAACATTGGGGCCCCTCAGGGGTGCATGCTCAGTCCCCTCCTGTACTCCCTGTTCACCCATGACTGCATGACCAGGCACGACTCCAACACCATCATTAAGTTTGCCGACGACACAACAGTGGTAGGCCTGATCACCGACAACGATGAGACAGCCTATAGGGAGGAGGTCAGAGACCTGGCCGTGTGGTGCCAGGATAACAACCTCTCCCTCAACGTGATCAAGACAAAGGAGATGATTGTGGAATACAGGAAAAAAAAGAGGACTGAGCACACCCCCATTCTCATCGACGGGGCTGTAATGGAACAGGTTGAGAGCTTCAAGTTCCTTGGTGTCCACATCACCAACAAACTATCATGGTCCAAACACACCAAGACAGTTGTGAAGAGGGCACGACAAAAACTATTCCCCCTCAGGAGACTGAAAAGATTTGGCATGGGTCCTCAGATCCTCAAAAAGTTCTACAGCTGCACCATCGAGAGCATCCTGACTGGTTGCATCACCGCCTGGTACGGCAACTGCTCGGCCTCCGACCGCAAGGCACTACAGAGGGTAGTGCGTACGGCCCAGTACATCAATGGGGTCAAGCTTCCTGCCATCCAGGACCTCTATACCAGGCAGTGTCAGAGGAAGGCCCTAAAAATTATCAAAGACTCCAGCCACCCTAGTGCCAAGTCGAGGTCCAAAAGGCTTCTTAACAGCTTCTACCCCCAAGCCATAAGACTCCTGAACAGCTAATCATGGCTACCCAGACTATTTTTTTCTTAAAAACTGCATTGTTGGTTAAGGGCTTGCAAGTAAGCATTTCACTGTAATGTCTACACCTGTTGTATTCGGCGCATGTGGCAAATAAAATGTCATTTGATTTGATTATAGTGAATAGATAGACTCTCTGTCTATTAGGCCTAGATGTTCTCAAATGATTACCAAAAAGGAACATACACTACCAGTCAAAGGTTTGGACACACCTACTCATTCCAGGGTTTTTCTTTATTTTTACTATTTTTTACATTGTAGAATAATAGCGAAGACACATGAAATAACACATATGGAATCATGTAGTAACCAAAACAGTGTTAAACAAACCAAAATATAATTTGTATTTGAGATTCTTCAAATAGCCACCCTTTGCCTTGATGACAGCTTTGCACACTCTTGGCATTCTCTCAACCAGCTTCATGAGGTAGTCACCTGGAATGCATTTAAATTAACAGGTGAGCCTTCTTAAAATTTATTTTGTGGAATTTCTTTGTACTTTGGTGCGAAAAGTGCAAATCAATCCCAGAACAACAGCAAAGGACCTTGTGAAGATGCTGGAGGAAACAGGTACAAAAGTATCTATATCCACAGTAAAACGAGTCCTATATCGACATAACCTGAAAGCCGCTCAGCAAGGAAGAAGCCACTGCTCCAAAACCGCCATAAAAAAGCCAGACTACGGTTTGCAACTGCACATGGGGACAAAGATCGTAGTTTTTGGAGAAATGTCCTCTGGTCTGATGAAACAAAAATATAATTGTTTGGCCATAATGACCATCGTAATGTTTGGAGGAAAAAGGGGGACGCTTGCAAGCCAAAGAACACCATCCCAACCGTGAAGCACGGGGGTGGCAGCATCATGCTGTGGGGGTGCTTTGCTGCAGGAGCGCTGGTACACTTCACAAAATAGATGGCATCATGAGGAAGGAAAATTATGTGGATATATTGAAGCAACATCTCAAGACATCAGTCAGGAAGTTAAAGCTTGGTCGCAAATGGGTCTTCCAAATGGACAATGACCCCAAGCATACTTCCAAAGGACTGAGGTCAGGGCTTTGTGATGGCCTCAGTTGTGACAAAATGGCTTAAGGACAACAAAGTCAAGGTATTGGAGTGGCCATCACAAAGCCCTGACCTCAGTCCTATAGAACATTTGTGGGCAGAACTGAAAAAGCATGTGCGAGCAAGGAGGCCTACAAACCTGATTCAGTTACACCAGCTCTGTCAGGAGGAATGGGCCAAAATTCACCCAACTTATTGTGGGAAGCTTGTGGAATGCTACCCAAAACGTTTGACCCAAGTTAAACAATTTAAAGGCAATGCTACCAAATACTAATTGAGTGTATGTAAACTTCTGACCCACTGGGAATGTGATGAAAGAAATAAAAGCTGAAATAAATCATTCTCTCTACTATTATTCTGACATTTCACATTCTTAAAATAAAGTGGTGATCCTAACTGACCTAAAACCGGGAATTTTTACTAGGATTAAATGTCAGGAATTGTGAAAAACTGAATTTAAATGTATTTGGCTGTCACGCCCTGACTCAGGGGACGCTTAAATGTTGAGTCAGGGTGTGTATATTCTTTGTTGTGCGTTTTCAATGGGTGTTATTCTAGTATGTATATATCTATGTTGGCCGGTGTGGTTCCCAATCAGAGGCAGCTGTCGCTCGTTGTCTCTGATTGGGGATCATACTTAGGCAGCCTATTGGCACTAGTGGGTTGTGGGATCTTGTTCCGTGTAAGGTATGTTGTGTGTGCTACCTTGGACTTCACGTGTCGTTGGTTTATTGTTTTGTCGTGTGTTTATTCAGTGTAAATTAACATGTACATATATCACGCTGCGCCTTGGTCTGACCCGTCCTTCAACGAACGTGACATTGGCTAAGGTGTATGTAAACTTCCGACTTCAACTGTAGTTCATTACAATGAAGAGCAAGACGTGCCGCTCTGTTCTGGGCCCGCTGCAGCTTAACTAGTGGTTTAAAGTACTTAAGTAAAAATACTTTAAAGTACTACTTAAGTCATTTTTGGGGGTATCTGTACTCTACTTTACTATTGACATTTTTGACTACTTTTACTTTTACTCCACTACATTCCAAAATAAAATATTGTACTTTTTACTCCATACATTTTCCCTGACACCCAAAAGTACTCTTTATATTTCAATTGCTTAGCAGGACAGGAAAATGGTCCAATTCACACACTTATCACGAGAACATCCCTGGTCATCCCTACTGCCTCTGATCTGGCAGACTCACTAAACACAAATGCTTTGTTTGTAAATTATGTCTGAGTGTTGGAGTGTGCCCCTGGCTATCCACAAATTTAAAAAACAAGAAAATCATGCCATCTGGTTTGCTTAATATAAGGAATGTGAAATGATTTATACTTTTACTTTTGATACTTACAGTGGGGAAAAAAGTATTTAGTCAGCCACCAATTGTGCAAGTTCTCCCACTTAAAAAGATGAGAGAGGCCTGTAATTTTCATCATAGGTACATGTCAACTATGACAGACAAAATGAGAAAAAAAAATCCAGAAAATCACATTGTAGGATTTTTTATGAATTTATTTGCAAATGATGGTGGAAAATAAGTATTTGGTCAATAACAAAAGTTTCTCAATACTTTGTTATACACCCTTTGTTGGCAATGACACAGGTCAAACGTTTTCTGTAAGTCTTCACAAGGTTTTCACACACTGTTGCTGGTATTTTGGCCCATTCCTCCATGCAGATCTCCTCTAGAGCAGTGATGTTTTGGGGCTGTCGCTGGGCAACACGGACTTTCAACTCCCTCCAAAGATTTTCTATGGGGTTGAGATCTGGAGACTGGCTAGGCCACTCCAGGACCTTGAAATGCTTCTTACGAAGCCACTCCTTCGTTGCCCGGGCGGTGTGTTTGGGATCATTGTCATGCTGAAAGACCCAGCCACGTTTCATCTTCAATGCCCTTGCTGATGGAAGGAGGTTTTCACTCAAAATCTCACGATACATGGCCCCATTCATTCTTTCCTTTACACGGATCAGTCGTCCTGGTCCCTTTGCAGAAAAACAGCCCCAAAGCATGATGTTTCCACCCCCATGCTTCACAGTAGGTATGGTGTTCTTTGGATGCAACTCAGCATTCTTTGTCCTCCAAACACGACGAGTTGAGTTTTTACCAAAAAGTTCTATTTTGGTTTCATCTGACCATATGACATTCTCCCAATCCTCTTCTGGATCATCCAAATGCACTCTAGCAAACTTCAGACGGGCCTGGACATGTACTGGCTTAAGCAGGGGGACACGTCTGGCACTGCAGGATTTGAGTCCCTGGCGGCGTAGTGTGTTACTGATGGTAGGCTTTGTTACTTTGGTCCCAGCTCTCTGCAGGTCATTCACTAGGTCCCCCCGTGTGGTTCTGGGATTTTTGCTCACCGTTCTTGTGATCATTTTGACCCCACGGGGTGAGATCTTGCGTGGAGCCCCAGATCGAGGGAGATTATCAGTGGTCTTGTATGTCTTCCATTTCCTAATAATTGCTCCCACAGTTGATTTCTTCAAACTAAGCTGCTTACCTATTGCAGATTCAGTCTTCCCAGCCTGGTGCAGGTCTACAATTTTGTTTCTGGTGTCCTTTGACAGCTCTTTGGTCTTGGCCATAGTAGAGTTTGGAGTGTGACTGTTTGAGGTTGTGGACAGGTGTCTTTTATACTGATAACAAGTTCAAACAGGTGCCATTAATACAGGTAACGAGTGGAGGACAGAGGAGCCTCTTAAAGAAGAAGTTACAGGTCTGTGAGAGCCAGAAATCTTGCTTATTTTCCACCATAATTTGCAAATAAATTCATTAAAAATCCTACAATGTGATTTTCTGGATTTTTTTTATTCTCAATTTGTCTGTCATAGTTGACGTGTACCTATGATGAAAATTACAGGCCTCTCTCATCTTTTTAAGTGGGAGAACTTGCACAATTGGTGGCTGACTAAATAAAAAATGTCCGCACTGTAAGTATATTTAAAACCAAATACTTTTAGACTTTTACTCAAGTGGTATTTTACTGTGTGACTTTCAGTTTTACTTGAGTCATTTTCTATTAAGGTATCTTTACTTTTACTCAAGTATGACAATTGGGTACTTTTTCCACCACTGAGCTTAACTAGGTCTTTATTTGCAGCACTTGACCATATGACTGGACAGTAATCAAGATAAAACTATAGTTTGCATTACTTGCTTTGTGGAGTGTGATGTTAAAAAAGCAGAGCATCTCTTTATTACGGACAGACCTCTCCCCAACCATTTAATCTATATGTTTTGACCATTACAGTTTACAATCTAAGGTCACACCAAGTAATTTAGATTCAGCTGAGGCCTAGAACTTAGGAAAATACAATGCTCTTAGTTTTAGAGATGTTCAGGACCAGTTTATTATTGGCCACCCATTCCAAAACTGACTTCAACTTTTTGTTAAGGGTTTCAGTGACTTCACTAGCTGTGGTTGCTGACTCGTATATGGTTGAATCATCAACATACAGTGAGGGAAAAAAGTATTTGATCCCCTGCTGATTTTGTACGTTTGCCCACTGACAAAGACATGATCAGTCTATAATTGTAATGGTAGGTTTATTTGAACAGTGAGAGACAGAATAACAACAAAAAAATCCAGAAAAACGCATGTCAAAAATGTTATGAATTGATTTGCATTTTAATGAGGGAAATAAGTATTTGACCCCTCTGCAAAACATGACTTAGTACTTGGTGGCAAAACCCTTGTTGGCAATCACAGAGGTCAGACATTTCTTGTAGTTGGCCACCAGGTTTGCACACATCTCAGGAGGGATTTTGTCCCACAGATTTTCTATGGGATTAAGGTCTGGAGACTGGCTAGGCCACTCCAGGACCTTAATGTGCTTCTTCTTGAGCCACTCCTTTGTTGCCTTGGCCGTGTGTTTTGGGTCATTGTCATGCTGGAATACCCATCCACGACCCATTTTCAATGCCCTGGCTGAGGGAAGGAGGTTCTCACCCAAGATTTGACGGTACATGGCCCCGTCCATTGTCCCTTTGATGCGGTGAAGTTGTCCTGTCCCCTTAGCAGAAAAACAGCCCCAAAGCATAATGTTTCCACCTCCATGTTTGACGGTGGGGATGGTGTTCTTGGGGTCATAGGCAGCATTCCTCATCCTCCAAACACGGCGAGTTGAGTTGATGCCAAAGAGCTCGATTTTGGTCTCATCTGACCACAATACTTACACCCAGTTCTCCTCTGAATCATTCAGATGTTCATTGGCAAACTTCAGACGGCCCTGTATATGTGCTTTCTTGAGCAGGGGGACCTTGCGGGCGCTGCAGGATTTCAGTCCTTCACGGCGTAGTGTGTTACCAATTGTTTTCTTGGTGACTATGGTCCCAGCTGCCTTGAGATCATTGACAAGATCCTCCCGTGTAGTTCTGGGCTGGTTCCTCACTGTTCTCATGATCATTGCAACTCCACGAGGTGAGATCTTGCATGGAGCCCCAGGCCGAGGGAGATTGACAGTTCTTTTGTGTTTCTTCCATTTGCGAATAATCGCACCAACTGTTGTCACCTTCTCACCAAGCTGCTTGGTGATGGTCTTGTAGCCCATTCCAGCCTTGTGTAGGTCTACAATCTTGTCCCTGACATCTTTGGAGAGCTCTTTGGTCTTGGCCATAGTGGAGAGTTTGGAATCTGATTGATTGATTGCTTCTGTGGACAGGTGTCTTTTATACAGGTAACAAGCTGAGATTAGGAGCACTACCTTTAAGAGTATGCTCCTAATCTCAGCTCGTTACCTGTATAAAAGACACCTGGGAGCCAGAAATCGTTCTGATTGAGAGGGAGTCAAATACTTAATAATATAATAATATGCCATTTAGCAGACGCTTTTATCCAAAGCGACTTACAGTCATGCGTGCATACATTTTTGTGTATGGGTGGTCCCGGGGATCGAACCCACTACCTTGGCGTTACAAGCTCTGTGCTCTACCAGCTGAAAATGCAAATCAATTTATAACATTTTTGACATGCGTTTTTCTGGATTTTTTTGTTGTTATTCTCTCTCTCACTGTTCAAATAAACCTACCATTAAAATTATAGACTGATAATTTCTTTGTCAGTGGGCAAACGTACAAAATCAGCAGGGGATCAAATACTTTTTTCCCTCACTGTACATGGACACACATGCTTTGTTTAATGCCAGTGGCAGGTCATTGGTAAAATAGAAAAGAGTAGAGGGCCTAGAGAGCTGCCCTGCGGTTGTAGTATCTGAGGAATTATGACTTTGCTAATGTTTTCAAAGTGGAACCTGAGAGGATGTTTATTCAGTTTTAGGGGGAGCAGTTTTAGAGGGACACCATAGAACAGAGGAAGTCTGTTGTGTGGAGACAGGTGATTGGTCTGTATGGGAAACCACCCACAGCAGGGTAAAGATTATAAATACTTATTTTGGACAAAGGACGACAGAATAATCATATTTGAGATGGGGCGATTATTCTCCAGGTATCTGCAGGTATCTGTAAATCGACGCTGTAACCCTTTGTTATGAATAAACCTTATGATGAAAATACAGCGTCAGCGGGTTCTCCTTGGTCACACAGCATAATTAGCAACGTTTACTCGACACAACACGGTACACCACACTTTACATGTTTGACATTAGAGAAGTTTCCATTTAAAGAAAACCCTCTGAGTTCTATTAGATAGATAGCTCTGAAACCATTATTTGGCAGAGGTTGAAAAGCCATAACACATAGGTTTTCTCAACAACAGGTTATGGTCAATAATATCAAAGGCTGCAATGAAATCTAACAGTACAGCTCCCACAAACTTCTTTCAACCAATCATCAGTCATTTGTGTCAGTGCAGTACATGTTGAGAGCCCTTCTCTATAAGCATGCTGAAAGTCTGTTGTTAATTTGTTTACAGAGAAATAGCATTGTATTTGGTCAAACCATTTTTTCCAACAGTTTGCTAAGAGCTGGCAGCAAGCTGATAGGTCTGCTGTTAGAACCAGGAAAGGCTACTTTACCGCTCTTGGGTAGCGGAATGACTTTGGCATCCATCCAGGCCAGAAGACAAAGACTTTCCTCTAGGCTTAGATTAAAGATATGCCATATAGGAGTGGCTATAGAATCAGCTACCATCCTCAGTAGCTTTCCATCTAAGTTGTCAATGCCAGGAGGTTTGTTATTATTGATCGATAACAGTCCTTTTTCCACCTCTCCCACACTAACTTTACAAAATTCTAACTTAAAATGCTTTTCTTTCATTATTATTTTTTTTTTATGCATGTATACGATTTCTTACTGTTCGCTGTTGGTATTTCCTGCCTAAGTTTGCCCACTTTGCCAATGAAGTAATCATTAAAATAGTTGGCAACATCAAATGGTTTTGTGATGAATAAGCCATCTGTTTCAATGAAAGATGGAGTTGAATTTGTTTTTCTGACCATAATTTCATTTGATGTACTCAAGTTTTTTTTTTCATCATTCTTTATATCATTGATAGTATATAGTATAGTATGCCATTTAGCAGACGCTTTTATCCAAAGCGACTTACAGTCATGCGTGCATACATTTTTTTTGTGTATGGGGTGGTCCCGGGGATCGAACCCACTACCTTGGCGTTACAAGCGCCGTGCTCTACCAGCTGAGCTACAGAGGACCACGGTATTGATCTTGGCTTTATAATACAGTTTCTTATTTTTGTTGAATATTGTCACATAATGTATCAATTTGCAGTAAGTTAGCCAGTCAGATGTACAGCCACACTTATTAGCCAGTCCTTTTGCCCCATCTCTTTCAACCATACAGTTTCAATTCCTCATCAATCCATGGAGCCTTAACAGTTCTAACAGTCAGTTTCTTAACGGGTGCATGTTTATCAATAATTGGAAGAAGCAATTTCATAAATTCATCAAGTGCAGCGTCTGGATACTCCTTATTAATCACATCAAACCAACAAATATTTTTAACATCCTCCACATAAGAGTCACAGCAAAATCTTTTGTATGATCTCTTATACACTATTTTAGGCCCAGATTTTGGAACTTTGGCTTTCCTGGATATAGCCACTATATTGTGATCACTGCATCCAATGGGTACGGATACAGCTTTAGAACAAAGTTCTACAGTATTAGTAAAAAGTTGATCAATACATGTGGATGATCTTGTTCCTGTAGTGTTTGTAAATACCCTGGTATTTTGATTAATAACCTGAAAAGATTAGAGGCACTGGTTACAGTGAGAAGCTTCCTCTTGAGCAGACAGCTTGATGAAAGCCAGTCAATATTCAGGTCCCCAAGAAAGTAGACCTCTCTGTTATATCACATACACTATCAAGCATTTCACACACATTATTTAGATACTGACTGTTAACACTTGGTGGCCTATAGCAACACCCCAAAGGAATAGGCTTTAGACGTGCCAGGTGAACCTGCAACCACAACACTTCAGTAACACTTGACATGAGATCTTCTCTGAGCATTACATGGATATGGCTCTGAATATATACAGAAACACCTCCCCCATAAGCATTCCTGTCTCTTCTATAGATGTTATATCCTTGTATTGCTACTGCTGTATCATCAAAGGAATTATTTAAGTGAGTCTCAGAAATGGCTAATATATGAATTATATCTGATATTAGCAAGTGATTGATTTCATGAACCTTATTTCTAAGTCTACATACTGTATATTCATATGGGCTGTTTTCAACCCTTTCCTGGGTATCTTATCAGAGATAGACATAACATGGAAAACAGCAAACAAAGCAAGAGAAAAAAACTAACATTCAGCAGTCCATTAATTAGTTGGTGTGTGTAAGTGTGTGTGTGTGCTGCAGGGTTGAAGCTACGAACCCATTGGCTTGGCTTTCTCATCCCTTCCAGGCTTTTAGGAGGGAGGGTGGACAAATCAAATCAAATCAAATAAAATTGTATTGGTCACATGCGCCGAATACAACAGGTGCAGACATTACAGTGAAATGCTTACTTACAGCCCTTAACCAACAGGGCATTTATTTTAACAAAAAAGTAAAAATAAAACAACAACAAAAAAAGTGTTGAGAAAAAAAGAGCAGAAGTAAAATAAAATAACAGTAGGGAGGCTATATATACAGGGGGGTACCGGTGCAGAGTCAATGTGCGGGGGCACCGGCTAGTTGAGATAGTTGAAGTAATATGTACATGTGGGTAGAGTTAAAGTGACTATGCATAAATAATTAACAGAGTAGCAGCAGCGTAAAAAGGATGGGGTGGGGGGGCAGTGCAAATAGTCCGGGTAGCCATGATTAGCTGTTCAGGAGTCTTATGGCTTGGGGGTAAAAGCTGTTGAGAAGTCTTTTGGACCTAGACTTGGCACTCCGGTACCGCTTGCCGTGCGGTAGCAGGGAGAACAGTCTATGACTAGGGTGGCTGGAGTCTTTGACAATTTTGAGGGCCTTCCTCTGACACCGCCTGGTATAGAGGTCCTGGATGGCAGGAAGCTTGGCCCCAGTGATGTACTGTGCCGTACGCACTACCCTCTGTAGTGCCTTGCGGTCGGAGGCCAAGCAGTTGCCATACCAGGCGGTGATGCAACCAGTCAGGATGCTCTCGATGGTGCAGCTGTAGAATTTTTTGAGGATCTGAGGACCCATGCCAAATCTTTTCAGTCTCCTGAGGGGGAATAGGCTTTGTCGTGCCCTCTTCACAACTGTCTTGGTGTGTTTGGACCATGATAGTTCGTTGGTGATGTGGACACCAAGGAACTTGAAGCTCTCAACCTGTTCCACTACAGCCCCGTCGATGAGAATGGGGGCGTGCTCAGTCCTCTTTTTTTTCCTGTAGTCCACAATCATCTCCTTTGTCTTGGTCACGTTGAGGGAGAGGTTGTTGTCCTGGCACCACACGGCCAGGTCTCTGACCTCCTCCCTATAGGCTGTCTCATCGTTGTCGGTGATCAGGCCTACCACTGTTGTGTCGTCTGCAAACTTAATGATGGTGTTGGAGTTGTGCCTGGCCATGCAGTCATGGGTGAACAGAGAGTACAGGAGGGGACTGAGCACGCACCCCTGAGGGGCCCCCGTGTTGAGGATCAGTGTGGCAGATGTGTCATTACCTACCCTTACCACCTGGGGGCGGCCCGTCAGGAAGTCCAGGATCCAGTTGCAGAGGGAGGTGTTTAGTCCCAGGATCCTTAGCTTAGTGATGAGCTTAGAGGGCACTATGGTGTTGAATGCTGAGCTGTAGTCAATGAATAGCATTCTCACGTAGGTGTTCCTCTTGTCCAGGTGGGAAAGGGCAGTGTGGAGTGCAATAGAGATTGCATCATCTGTGGATCTGTTGGGGCGGTATGCAAATTGGAGTGGGTCTAGGGTTTCTGGGATAATGCTGTTGATGTGAGCCATGACCAGCCTTTCAAAGCACTTCATGGCTACAGACGTCAGTGCTACGGGTCGGTAGCCTGTCATAGCGGATGTAAGTAATGAGTGTAAAAGTGTGTGTAAGGTGTGTTTGTGTTGTGTCTTTGTGTGTGTTTGCGTATGTAGTGTGTGTGGATTTTGTGTGGGAGTGAGTGTCAAAGTAGTGTGTGTGAGTGAGTGTGTATATGGCGTGTGTATATACAGTATATTTTAGTAAGTGTGCAGTGCAGATAGTTCGGGTACCATTTATTGACTATTTAGCAGTCTGGCTATTTAGCAGTCTTATGGTTTGTGGGTAGAAGCTGTCTCGGCACCTGTTGGTCCGACAGCCCATGCTCCGGTACTGTTTGCCGGACGGTAGCAGAGTGAACAGTGTATGGCTTGGGTGGCTGGAGACTTTGGCAATTTTTTGGGCCTTCATCTGACACCGCCTGATATAGAGGTCCTGGACCTCTATATCAGATCATCAGTCTAATTACTGTCATCACTGAACAATGATATGACAAAATTTTTACTTTAAGATTTCTGACAGTGTTTTTATTTTTTTCAAGTGCCATTATTGCTGGCTAGACTAGCCTAGGCCATACTTAGAGGGAGATGGCAAAGACGTGTTCTGATTGGTCTGTCTGTATTTGTAAAGGCTTGTGATTGGATTGCAGACAGAACCTTTTAACGTCAAGTTCAAATGGGCTTATGCAGATATATCTTTCTAGTTTTACATTTTTTTCACTTAGATTTAAAAATAAATAAAAAATAACTTCAAAGACATATGAAGAACCATCTAAAGATCAATTATATGTGACTAACTCATTTTTGACAAAAATGTCAGATAGAACCTTATAGTAACAAGTTGAATGGTGTGTTGTGTAGCTTCGGCCAAGGCTCAGTCCATGTGTGGAACCTGACCACCAGGAGAGCTGACAGGGTACTAGAAGGTCATTCTGGAGCCTCTGTCATCTGGCTCAACACTCTTCACTCCAGAGACACCCTCATCAGGTAACAAACTAACTACCTCACTGACAATACCAGGCCTATGTAGACTTTGTTGAAGCAACAGATGCCACATCAACTTCATTCTCTTTGATGAACCACCTGTAATCTCCTCATAGAGCAGGCCAGTATATTTATCTCTCTGTCTCATGGTCTCATGGTCCCGTGTATCTGTGTGTTGTTTTGTCAGTCAGGGGCGGGACATGCGTGTGTGCCTGTGGGATCTGGCTAAGGGACGCAGTGCTGTCACAGACACCCTGTGGATAGGCAGTGTGGGGTTCTGTCGCTGTTCCCTGCTGGGCCTGGGAGATGGCTGCTGGCCCACCCTGGAGAAGGTGAGACGGAGGGATGGGAGTGGGTGAGAGAGGGAGGGGAGGAGGTGAGAGAGGGAGGGGAGGGGGTGAGAGAGGGAGAGGGGAGGAGGTGAGAGAGGGGAGTGGGTGAGGGAGGGGAGGGGGTGAGAGAGGCAGGGGAAGGGGCGAGAGAGGGAGATGATGTCCTGGATATTTGCTGTTTGTTCATAAGTTACAGTGCAACTTTTGATAATACAACTGTCAACACAGTTTGTGGAAGGGCTGTATATTGTGAAACTTTCATCTCCTCATGACCTGTCTGATAGAAACTTGTGAGTAGGCGTTGTTAAGAGTACATCAGCCAGTGACAGGCAAATTATTACACATTTCACCTTCCCCCTTGCTTTAATGTGAGTGTTTGTTAGTGTATGAGACGGTTGTGGAAAGCCATAGCCCAGTCCAGTCAGTGTGCAGTGAAGCAGGGCTGGGAGGCGACAGGCAGCTTTTCAGGCACCTTTATTGCCTCCAGATTCATGTTACTCACCCTGCTCTAATGAAGCCTCACATGAAAGCGACAGGCTGGTCACTCGATCCAGCCAAACGTGCCACCATTAACTCCAGCCTATAGAGACAGGCTGGACGAGGCAACAGGACGCTTTCAAGCCCGGCACTCTCAATAATACCAGGCACACTCACACACACCCCCTCAAACCTCCTCTCTTATCACTGTCCCACTCTCTTGTCCCACCCCTGGCTGCCCCACAGTCATCCATGCCTTTCCCAGGGGATCCTAATCATAGATTTAGACCCATGCCTCCACACACACAGCCACAAAGCATGTTGTAGATCTGAGCCAGAGGGGGATTGAAGGAAGGAGCAGCACCATCAATTTAGGAGGCAGGCAGGTTTAATGTTTACCCCTCGCTGCCAGCGGATCGCTGCTATTGCAAAAGCATTCATTAATAGAGTGGGTGTTTTATTTATGCGCATAAGTGTGTGTGTGTGTGTGTGCCACACAAGAACACGCCACCTGAGGCACAGCGAGGGAGGCAGCTCCTTAAAGCCCTCTTTGTCTGGCTAGCAGGTCGGGGGTAAACATGGCACAGATGTGACACCCCGATAAAATACAAATTGCTTCCTTAAACAGATGTTTGATCTGATTGGTTGGTTACACGGGATGTGTAATTTGATTGGTCCTTTAAACAGGATATTTAATCTGATTGGTCTGTTAAACAGGATGTTTATTTTCAGCTTTAATGAGGATGTATCTCTCTCTCTCTGGATCAGTCAGAGAGACTGAGTAGTGTAGCCATAGGGATCGACTCTCTCATTAGATTGTGTATCTAGGTAAAGAGACTGAGTAGTGTAGCCATAGGGAAGTCAGTCAGACAGAGAAGACTGTAGCTAATAGGGTCTCTCTCTCTCTCTCTCTCTCTCTCTCTCTCTCTCTCTCTCTCTCTCTGTCTCTCTCTCTCTCTCTCTCTCTCTCTCTCTCTCTCTCTCTCTCTCTCTCTGTCTCTCTCTCTCTCTCTCTGTCTCTCTCTCGCGCTTTCCCTCATGCTATCTAACATTCTCTCTCACCCTTCCTTCCTTCCTTCCTTCCTTCCTTCCTTCCTTCCTTCCTTCCTTCCTTCCTTCCTTCCTTCCTTCCTTCCTTCCTTCCTTCCTTCCTTCCTTCCTTCCTTCCTTCCTTCCTTCCTTCCTTCCTTCTCTCTCTCTCTCTCTCTCTCTCTCTCTCTCTCCCTCTCTCTAATGAGCTTTCATTAGACTGTGTGTATTTTATCAGACTCAGTGCCAGTGTGTCTAGGTCAGGAAAACGACACTTGCGTCAGGAGGTCAGGTCTTATTAGGATTTATTATAGACTGGAGGACAGCTCTGTCTGCCTGATGGATCAGAGCCTAATAGTGGCTGAAAGTAGTAAGACGCCCATAAAGTGTAAAGCTGTTCTGTCCCCACACTGTGTTTTACTACTGAAGTTTTGTTGTAGTTTCCTGTTGCTGCGCTGAAACAAGGGATTCAAGTTTGAACTTGATTAATGAAAATAAAAGACCCCAAGAAAATGACTGGCACGCGGCCTAAAGTTTGCCCTGCCTCTGTTCTTCAGTGTTGGTTGAAGAACAGTGGCCAACTGTAGCCTATGATTGGGCGTTGTTTGTGACTGGGGTCTAGGGTGGAGGAGGCACTGCTTGTTTGGCCATTTCTTGCCTGGGTGGGATAGTTAGTTACTTACAGTGAGGGAAAAAAGTATTTGATCCCCTGCTGATTTTGTACGTTTGCCCACTGACAAAGACATGATCAGTCTATAATTTCAATGGTAGGTTTATTTGAACAGTGAGAGACAGAATAACAACAACAAAATCCAAAAAAACGCATGTCAAAAATGTTATGAATTGATTTGCATTTTAATGAGGGAAATAAGTATTTGACCCCTCTGCAAAACATGACTTAGTACTTGGTGGCAAAACCCTTGTTGGCAATCACAGAGGTCAGACGTTTCTTGTAGTTGGCCACCAGGTTTGCACACATCTCAGGAGGGATTTTGTTCCACTCCTCTTTGCAGATCTTCTCCAAGTCATTAAGGTTTCGAAACTGACGTTTGGCAACTCGTACCTTCAGCTCCCTCCACAGATTTTCTATGGGATTACGGTCTGGAGACTGGCTAGGCCACTCCAGGACCTTAATGTGCTTCTTCTTGAGCCACTCCTTTGTTGCCTTGGCCGTTTTTTTTTAGGTCATTGTCATGCTGGAATACCCATCCACGACCCATTTTCAATGCCCTGGCTGAGGGAAGGCGGTTCTCACCCAAGATTTGACGGTACATGGCCCTGTCCATCGTCCCTTTGATGCAGTGAAGTTGTCCTGGCCCCTTAGCAGAAAAACACCCCCAAAGCATAATGTTTCCACCTCCGTGTTTGACGGTGGGGATGGTGTTCTTGGGGTCATAGGCAGCATTCCTCCTCCTCCAAACACGGCGAGTTGAGTTGATGCCAAAGAGCTCGATTTTGGTCTCATCTGACCACAACACTTTCACCCAGTTCTCCTCTGAATCATTCAGATGTTCATTGGCAAACTTCAGACGGCCCTGTATATGTGCTTTCTTGAGCAGGGGGACCTTGCGGGCGCTGCAGGATTTCAGTCCTTCACGGCGTAGTGTGTTACCAATCGTTTTCTTGGTGACTATGGTCCCAGCTGCCTTGAGATCATTGACAAGATCCTCCCGTGTAGTTCTGGGCTGATTCCTCACCGTTCTCATGATCATTGTCACGGTTTCGGCCGAGGCTGCTCCTCTTCCTTGTTCGGGCAGGCTTCGGCGGTCGTCGTCTCCGGAGTACTAGCTGCCACCGTTCTATGTTTCATGTTCTTTTGGTTTTGTCTGTTCATAACACCTGTCCCTTATTTGTGTCTTAATTGTTCCCTTATTTAGTTCGTGTGTTTGGGTCAGGTGTTATGCGTGATTGTTCATTGTCAGCCTGCCTCTGTGAAGTTTATATTATTCTCTCGTTGTGTTTTCCCGAGAGCTCGCACTGCGTGCGCTTTTCTTGTTTTGACGCACTGTGTGTTTTGTGCGTAATTGTGTGCGCCACCCGGTTGGGTTGGCGACTCCTTGTTCTCGTTGCTTTGGGAACATTACTAAAGACGGTTGAAGTCATCCTGGGTCCTGCGCTTGATTCCTTCCACTCACCTACACACACCACTCTGACAGAATCACGCATCAATCATGGAATCAGCAGGAGCGACCACGCCGACAGCCGAGATGGCTGAACGTCTTCGTGGTCAGGAGGACCGCATCAATCAGGTCTGTCACGCCCTGGAGGGGGTGATGAATACTCTGCACCGATGGGAGACCAGCGGGGTTCCCACACCTCCACGAACCGAACCAGCCCCATCGGTCAGCCCCCCTGTCTCATCTCCGGAACCTAGTGGGATTCGGCTCTCGCTCCCGAGGGCGTACGACGGCTCCACTGCCGGGTGTCAAGGATTCCTGCTGCAGGTGGAGCTCTACCTCGCCACCGTACACCCGGCGCCCTCGGGACACGAGAGCGTCTCAGCCCTCATCTCCTGTCTCACCGGCAAGGCGTTGGAGTGGGCCAACGCCGAGTGGAGGAGAATGGACGCCGCTACCACGAACTATGCGGAGTTCTCCCGCCGCTTCCGTGCTGTGTTCGACCATCCACCGGAAGGGAAGGCGGCGGGGGAACGTCTATTCTACCTCCGACAGGGGATGAGGAGCGCCCAGGACTTTGCCTTAGAGTTTCGGACCCTAGCGGCTGATGCAGGGTGGAATGAGCGGGCCCATATCGACCATTTCCGCTGCAGCCTCCGGGAAGACGTCCAGCGAGAGTTGGCGTGCAGGGACACGTCGTTGACGTTCGACCAGCTGGTCGACATGGCCATCCGGCTGGATACCCTGCTCGCCACCCGTGGGCGTCCCGGAGGGGGGGGTTCGCCCATTCCACTCTCCAGCACCTCCGAGCCGAGCCCTATGGAGCTCGGAGGTGCTGGCGCTAGGGAACGGAGGAGGAGGAGCCCGAGGGGACCCGGCCCTTGCACCAACTGTGGTCGTGGAGGGCACACCACGGCTAGGTGTTGGGGCGGGTCCTCCAGTGAGGGAGATGGCAGGTCACGCATTGGGGGGTCCCCCCAGGTGAGTAGGCGCCCTGCTTACCCAGAGCTTTCTGTCGTGCACCTAACCTTGCCTGTTTGTTTCCCACAGGTTGCACCTCGTGCCCAGCATAAGGCGCTGGTAGATTCAGGCGCAGCTGGGAATTTTGTAGATCGCCAGTTCTGTATAGAGTTAGGGATTCCCCTCCTTCCAGTGGATAAGCCTTTCCCCGTCCATGCCCTAGATAGCCGTCCGTTAGGGTCTGGGTTGATTAGGGAAGTCACAGCACCCATTCAGATGACGGCGCAGGAGGGTCATGAGGAGAGAATTCAGCTCTATCTGATTGACTCTCCTGCGTATCCGGTAGTGCTGGGTCTTCCCTGGTTGATGACTCATGACCCTATTATTAGGTGGCGAGAGAAAGCTCTTAAAGGGTGGTCTGCTCAATGTGAGGGGCGGTGTCTGGGTGTTTCCATAGGGGCGACCTCGGTGGAGAGTCCGAATCTAATGCCAGCACTGCAGATTCCCCCCGAGTATGAGGATTTGGCACTGGCGTTCAGTAAGACCAGGGCGGCACAGCTGCCGCCTCATAGACGGGGGGATTGTGCGATAGATCTCCAGTCAGGAGCAGCTCTCCCGCGGAGCCATGTGTATCCCTTGTCTCAAGAGGAGAGAAAGGCTATGGAGACATACATCTCTGAGTCTCTTAGACAGGGATACATACGGGCCTCCGTTTCACCCGCTTCCTCAAGTTTCTTTTTTGTGAAGAAAAAGGATGGAGGTCTGCGCCCGTGTATTGATTACCGCGGTCTCAATCAGATCACAGTGAAGTACAGCTATCCACTTCCTCTGATTGCGACTATGACGGAGTCACTGCACGGTGCGCGGTTCTTTACAAAATTGGATCTTAGGAGCGCATATAACTTGGTACGCATTCGAGAGGGCGATGAATGGAAGACAGCGTTTAGCACGACTTCCGGACACTACGAGTATCTAGTCATGCCATATGGGTTGATGAATGCTCCCTCAGTCTTCCAATCCTTCGTCGATGAGATTTTCCGGGACATGCAGGGACAGGGAGTAGTTGTGTACATCGACGACATTCTGGTGTATAGTCCTACCCGTGCTGAGCATGTAGCCCTGGTGCGCCGAGTATTGAGGAGGCTGTTGGAGCATGACCTATATGTCAAGGCAGAGAAATGTCTGTTTTTCCAGAAGTCGGTCTCCTTTCTGGGTTACCAGTTATCTGCGTCAGGGGTGAAGATGGAGGTAGACCGGGTGTCAGCTGTGCGTAATTGGCAGACCCCAACCACTGTGAAGGAGGTGCAACGGTTCTTGGGTTTTGCGAATTATTACCGGAGGTTTATCCGGGGTTTTGGACAGGTGGCAGCTCCCATAACGTCTCTGTTAAAGGGGGGTCCGGTGCGCTTGCGGTGGTCAGCGGAGGCGGACAGGGCATTTGGGAGACTAAAGGACCTGTTTACCTCGGCGCCGGTGTTGGCGCATCCGGATCCCTCTTTACCGTTCCAAGTAGAGGTGGACGCGTCAGAAGCCGGGATAGGGGCCGTTCTTTCCCAGCGTTCTGGCACTCCACCTAAACTCCGTCCCTGTGCGTTCTACTCAAAGAAGCTCAGTCCGGCGGAGCGGAATTATGACGTAGGAGACAGGGAGCTGTTAGCCGTGGTACAGGCCCTAAAGGTGTGGCGGCATTGGCTCGAGGGGGCTCAACACCCTTTCCTCATTCTAACTGACCATCGTAACCTGGAGTACATCCGGGCAGCTAGGAGACTGAATCCTCGCCAGGCTCGCTGGACTATGTTCCTAGCCCGGTTTGTGTTTAAGATCACATACATCCCTGGGTCCCAGAACGGGAAGGCAGATGCTCTGTCTCGGCAGTATGACGCAGAGGAGAGGTCAGTTGAGTCCACGCCCATACTACCGGAGTCTTGTCTGGTTGCTCCGGTGGTGTGGGAGGTTGATGGTGAGATCGAGCGGGCGTTACGCACCGACCCGAGTCCTCCACAGTGTCCTGTGGGTCGGACGTACGTTCCGCTCGAGGTACGTGATCGCCTCATTTGTTGGGCTCATACGTCCCCCTCCTCTGGCCATCCGGGTATCGGCCGGACAGTGCACTGCCTTAGCACGAAGTACTGGTGGCCAACGTTAGCTAGGGATGGATTTATGTCTCCTCCTGTTCGGTGTGTGCCCAGTGT
Organism: Coregonus lavaretus; assembly: GCF_964263955.1. Classification (NCBI taxonomy): domain Eukaryota; kingdom Metazoa; phylum Chordata; class Actinopteri; order Salmoniformes; family Salmonidae; genus Coregonus; species Coregonus lavaretus. The sequence goes on from NC_140004.1 coordinate 30,871,978, forward strand.
AAGGCACCCAGACATTTGCCCAGGGGTAAGTTACAACCCCTGCCTATTCCACAACGACCCTGGTCCCACCTCTCGGTGGATTTTGTTACCGACCTTCCCCCCTCACAGGGGAATACTACCATCCTGGTCGTTGTGGATCGGTTCTCAAAGGCCTGTCGTCTCCTTCCCATGCCGGGTCTACCCACTGCCCTACAGACCGCTGAGGCTCTGTTCACCCATGTCTTCCGGCATTACGGGGTACCCGAGGATATAGTGTCTGACCGAGGCCCCCAGTTCACCTCTAGAGTGTGGAGAGCATTTATGGAACGGTTGGGGGTTTCGGTAAGCCTTACCTCGGGGTACCACCCGGAGAGTAATGGGCAGGTTGAACGTGTCAACCAGGATGTGGGTAGGTTTCTGAGGTCATACTGTCAGGGCCGGCCGGAGGAGTGGGGAAGATATGTGCCCTGGGCCGAGATGGCACAGAACTCTCTTCGCCACTCCTCCACCCAACTAACCCCTTTTCAGTGTGTGTTAGGGTACCAGCCGGTTCTGGCACCATGGCATGAGAGCCAGATCGAGGCCCCCGCTGTGGATGAGTGGGTGCGGCGCTCGGAGGAGACGTGGGACGCTGCACACGTCCATCTGCAGCGTGCCATACGTCGACAGAAGACGAGCGCCGACCTACACCGCAGTGAGGGGCCAGTGTACGCACCTGGGGATCGAGTCTGGCTCTCAACCAGAAACCTGCCCCTCCGCCTGCCCTGCCGGAAGCTGGGTCGGCGGTTTGTGGGGCCATTTAAAGTCCTGAGGAGATTGAACGAGGTGAGTTATAGGTTAGAACTACCTGTTGATTACAAAAATATTAACCCCTCGTTCCATGTGTCTCTCCTCAGGCCGGTGGTAGCTGGTCCACTCCAGGACTTTGAGATTGAGGAGACTCCTCCGCCCCCGTTGGACATCGAGGGGGCTCCGGCGTACACCGTGAGGTCCATCCTGGACTCGAGACGCCGGATGGGGGGTCTTCAATATCTCGTGGAGTGGGAGGGGTACGGCCCGGAGGAGCGGTGCTGGGTGCCAAGGAGGGACGTATTAGACCAGTCCCTACTGACCGATTTCCATCGGGGTCATCCTGCGCGCCCTGCTCCGCGTCGTCCGGGTCGTCCCCGAGCTCCGGGTCGGCGCACGGCTGGAGCCGCGCGTCAAGGGGGGGGTACTGTCACGGTTTCGGCCGAGGCTGCTCCTCTTCCTTGTTCGGGCAGGCTTCGGCGGTCGTCGTCTCCGGAGTACTAGCTGCCACCGTTCTATGTTTCATGTTCTTTTGGTTTTGTCTGTTCATAACACCTGTCCCTTATTTGTGTCTTAATTGTTCCCTTATTTAGTTCGTGTGTTTGGGTCAGGTGTTATGCGTGATTGTTCATTGTCAGCCTGCCTCTGTGAAGTTTATATTATTCTCTCGTTGTGTTTTCCCGAGAGCTCGCACTGCGTGCGCTTTTCTTGTTTTGACGCACTGTGTGTTTTGTGCGTAATTGTGTGCGCCACCCGGTTGGGTTGGCGACTCCTTGTTCTCGTTGCTTTGGGAACATTACTAAAGACGGTTGAAGTCATCCTGGGTCCTGCGCTTGATTCCTTCCACTCACCTACACACACCACTCTGACAATCATTGCAACTCCACGAGGTGAGATCTTGCATGGAGCCCCAGGTCGAGGGAGATTGACAGTTATTTTGTGTTTCTTCCAATTGCGAATAATCGCACCAACTGTTGTCACCTTCTCACCAAGCTGCTTGCCGATGGTCTTGTAGCCCATTCCAGCCTTGTGTAGGTCTACAATCTTGTCCCTGACATCCTTGGAGAGCTCTTTGGTCTTGGCCATGGTGGAGAGTTTGGAATCTGATTGATTGCTTCTGTGGACAGGTGTCTTTTATAAAGGTAACAAGCTGAGATTAGGAGCACTCCCTTTAAGAGTGTGCTCCTAATCTCAGCTCGTTACCTGTATAAAAGACACGTGGGAGCCAGAAATCTTTCTGATTGAGAGGGGGTCAAATACTTATTTCCCTCATTAAAATGCAAATCAATTTATAACATTTTTGACATGCGTTTTTCTGGATTTTTTTGTTGTTATTCTGTTTCTCACTGTTCAAATAAACCTACCATTAAATTCATAGACTGATCATTTCTTTGTCAGTGGGCAAACGTACAAAATCAGCAGGGGATCAAATACTTTTTTCCCTCACTGTAGTTTGAATGTAATAACTGTTTAAAATTAAGAAATCAGCTTTCTAGTGTTTGACTGTCCCTCTTCCTACAGGTGAAGATAATTGACCTGCTCAGCAAGAGCCCAGTCAGCTCCCTCATGCCACAAGCCTAGCTGGGGAGGGATATGTGTATCAAGCTATGGCATGTAAGAGTAACGAATACACTGTCCTATTCTCCCAGTAGCAAGTCAACGTGTGCATCCCAAAAGGCACACTATCCCCCATATAGTGCACTACTGGTCAAAAGTATTAGGGGACCCTGGTCAAAAGTAGTGCACTATAAAGGGAATAGGGTGCCATTTGGGACTCATTCTAGCTTCCAGCAACCTGTATCTACAGTAAGCTAACAGTACCTTCCTAATCGCACTGCACTGTAAAGTTCAGTCAGTTCACTTTACAACCATAAAATAAAAAGGTTTTAGTATTTTCCCTTCCTCTCTCTCTTCCTCCTAAATGTTTATATTTTTACTGGTTATAAACGGATTGGCCGAGAGTCCTCGACAAGACGCATACATAATAGGTACAGTATGTCAACAATTAATTGCGAAGACTCCTCTTGGCGCGGTGATTTATAGTTATACCTTGTCCCGGGCCATTTTTCTAGCGCCTTTCTCGATTCAGGACGTCGAGTCCCAACACTGTAATTACAATGTGTGGAAGTGCTGGGGTTCAACAGACGTATATCAGCCACCCAACCAGCCCTCTCTCTACCTGCCAGCCAGCTACGCATCACATCTAAAGATCCCTCGCCTCCCTCCTCCTCTGTTTTATAAATACTGTCAAAAGTTTTATTTCCCCCGTATTAAAGAGACCTGTAATTATTTTCACAGTTAATTAATATGTTTTGCTTTACACTATTTATGATTTTCTGCTTATGCAAGACGTTTAATGAATTGCGTCCGGTTGGTTGAGGACAGTTGGTGGTTTGGGTCTGCGTGGGGAGTTTAGTGTCAACAGGAATCTATGTTTGTGTGTACGTGTGTTTGTGTGTACGTGTGTGTTCATGTGTGTACGTGCGTGTGTGTTGACCCTGGGCGGTATAGGGTGGATCACCAGACATCAATGCTAATTGTCCCACTGTTTGTTTTCTTTGGTTTCGTTGAGTTGGGTCCTTTTACTCTATCCTTTCATCTGATTTTGGAAGCCAATCCAGTTTCAGGGTTGACTGCCAGAAAACAGAACTATTAATTCTGACATTAAAGCACAAGACCCAGGTGACAATAAATCATTCCAGTCTGATCTCTCATCTCCAGGCAAGGAATCGTCTTGGAACTGTCACAGAGCTAGTCAGAAACTTGCTGCAATGTGGAGATAGTCGTAAAAGCTTACCTGCCAAAGGGAGATGCAGAGGTGGGTTTTAAACAATGTAGGTGTGTGTTAGTATGTGTGCATGCAAGCAAGTGTGCCTGTACATGCGAGAGGAACTGTATGTGTTTGTCTTCGTGGGTGGGGGGGTGAATGTGAATGTGTTAACCAAGTGTTGAGGGCTACACTAGGCCCAGCCACCCCACACTTAGGCAGCCATATTGCCCACACATTATGTCAATCAATCATGAGACTCTCGCCTCGTTATCCACATGATCCCTGCTAGTGCAGCCCGCTGTTTCCTCAACCTTTCACACACACCGGGGGGAAAGACACTGAGTCTGGTCTCCTCTTTCTCTCTTTCTCTCTTTCTCTCTCTCCCCCTTTCTCTCTCTCCCCCTTTCTCTTTCTCTCTTTCTCTCTCTCCCCCTTTCTCTCTCTCCCCCTTTCTCTCTCTCTCCATCTCCTCTCTCTCCCCCTTTCTCTCTCTCCCCCTTTCTCTCTCTCCCCCTTTCTCTCTCTCCCCCTTTCTCTCTCTCTCCATCTCCTCTCTCCTCTCCTCCATATATCTCGCCACTGAGAGTGAGAGCAGGGATCTTCCATCATACTGACTGAGACCTGAGAACAGATTTATTGGCGGCCTTTAAACGCTCGCCGCTGGACGTTTGGAAAAGGTTAAATTACATATTAAGTAGCACTTTCTTTTGGTTTAGGCCTCCCCTCTTTTAGGTCTTCACTCTGCGTTTCTTCTCCCTCTCCCCTCCCCAGCCTTTTTTAAAGTAAGCATGCGGAATAGGGTCTGGAAGGTAAACAAGCTCAATCTTCAATCTGATTTGCTATGAGGCCGTCAAGGAGTAGAGAAGCAGAGGGAGAAAGTGTCTCCATATGTTGTCCAGAGCAGAGAGGAGGGGAGACGTGAGATGTGGGCTCAGGGAGGGATGCCAGTAGACGGTGATGTATGATGTGCAAGGCTTTTAACATGAACAGAGGCTTCGGGCCAGAAGGAAATGTTCCTATACAGATATCCATCACTCTCAGCTCATCGCCCCAGAACCATGATGTCATGGCGCTCTGCAGAGGGAGGGGATGGATAGACGGGAATCGGGATGGGATTGGTTCCGTATGTGTTGATGCGGTGTGGTGCCCACCTTTCCTTTTCCCTGATCAGTCACTTCACCATGCCTCTCCCTCTCCCTCTCCCTCTCCTTCTCTCTTTCCCGCTCTCTCTCCCTCTCTCTCTCATTCGATCTACCTCTCTCTCAATTCAATTCAATTCAAAGGGCTTTATTGGCATGGGAAAAATATGTTTACATTTTTAATTTTCTATTTTTTTATTTCACCTTTATTTAACCAGGTAAGCCAGTTGAGAACAAGTTCTCATTTACAACTGCGACCTGGCCAAGATAAAGCAAAGCAGTGCGATAAAAACAACAACAACACAGAGTTGCATATGGGATAACCAAAACGTACAGTCAATAACACAATAGAAAATCTATATACAGTGTGTGCAAATGTAGTAAGTTATGGAGCTAAGGCAATAAATAGGCCATAGTGCAACATCATTACAATTTAGTATTAACACTGGAGTGATATATGTGCAAAAGATGATGTGCAAATAGAGATACTGGGGTGCAAATGAGCAAAATAAATAACAATGTAAATAACAATATGGGGATGTGGTAGTTGGGTGGGCTAATTACAGATGTACAGGTGCATTGATCGGTAAGCTGCTCTGACAACTGATGCTTAAAGTTAGTGAGGGAGACAAGTGTCTCCAGCTTCAGAGATTTTTGCAGTTCGTTCCAGTCATTTGCAGCAGAGAACTGGAAGGAATGGCGGCCAAAGTCAAAGATCGGTAGGATAGTCCGTTTTACGAGGGCATGTTTAGCAGCATGAGTGAAGGAGGCTTTGTTGCGAAATAGGAAGCCGATTCTAGATTTAACTTTGGATTGGAGATGCTTAATGTGAGTCTGGAAGGAGAGTTTACGGTCTAACCAGACACCTAGGTATTTGTAGTTGTCTACATATTCTAAGTCAGACCCGCCAAGAGTAGTGATTCTAGTCGGGCGGGCGGGTGCAAGCAGCATTCGATTGAAGAGCATGCATTTAGTTTTACTAGCGTTTAAGAGCAGTTGGAGGCCACGGAAGGAGTGTTGTATGGCATTGAAGCTCATTTGGAGGTTTGTTAACACAGTGTCCAATGAAGGGCCAGATGTATACAAGATGGTGTTGTCTGCGTAGAGGTGGATCTGAGGGTCACCAGCAGCAAGAGCGACATCATTGATATACACAGAGAATAGAGTCCGCCTGAGAATTGAACCCTGTGGCACCCCCATAGAGATTGCCAGAGGTCCAGACAACAGGCCCTCCGATTTGACACATTGAACTCTATCTGAGAAGTAGTTGGTGAACCAGGCGAGGAGAAACCAAGGCCTTGGTTTCTCATTTGAGAAACCAAGGCTATTTAGTCTGCCAATAAGAATGCGGTGATTGACAGAGTCAAAAGCCTTGGCCAGGTCGATGAAGACGGCTGCACAGTACTGTCTTTTATCGATCGCGGTTATTATATCATTTAGGACCTTGAGGTTGGCTGAGGTGCACCCATGACCAGCTCGGAAACCAGATTGCATAGCGGAGAAGGTACGGTGGGATTCGAAATGGTCGGTGATCTGTTTGTTAACTTGGCTTTCAAATACTTTCGAAGGGCAGGATGGATATAGGTCTGTAACAGTTTGGATCTAGAGTGTCACCCCCTTTGAAGAGGGGGATGATCGCGGCAGCTTTCCAATCTCTTGGGATCTCAGACGATACGAAAAGGAGGTTGAACAGGCTGGTAATAGGGGTTGCGACAATTTTGGCGGCTAATTTTAGAAAGAAAGGGTCCAGATTGTCTAGCCCAGCTGATTTGTAGAGGTCCAGATTTAGCACTCTTTCAGGACATCAGCTATCTGAATTTGGGTGAAGGAAAAGCGGGGGGGGCATGGGCAAGTTGCAGCGGAGGGTGCAGAGCTGGTGGCCGAGGTAGGGGTAGCCAGGTGGAAAGCATGGCCATGCTTATTGAAATTCTCGATTATCGTAGATTTATCGGTGGTGACAGTGTTTCCTAGCCTCAGTGCACTGGGTAGCTGGGAGGAGGTGCTCTTATTCTCCATGGACTTTACTGTGTCCCAAAACATTTTGTAGTTCGTGCTACAGGATGCAAATTTCTGTTTGAAAAAGCTAGCCTTTGCTTTCCTAACTGATTGTGTATATTGGTTCCTGACTTCCCTGAAAAGTTGCATATCGCGGGGGCTTGCCAAAGCAAGTGAAATAGATAATAAACAAAAGTTAAATAAAACAATCAGAAATAAACAATAAATTACACTAACAAAAGTTGCAAAGGAATAGAGACATTTGAAATGTCATATTATGGCTATATACAGTGTTGTAACGATGTACAAATAGTTAAAGTACAAAAGGGAAAATAAATACAAATAAATATGGGTTGTTTTTACAATGGTGTTTGTTCTTCACTGGTTGCCCTTTTCTTGTGGCAACAGCTCGCAAATCTTGCTGCTGTGATGGCACACTGTGGTATTTCATCTAATAGATATAGGAGTTTATCAAAATTGGATTTGTTTTAAAATTCTTTGTGGGTCTGTAATCTGAGAGAAATATGTGTCTCTAATATGGTCTCTGTCTCTCTATCTCCCCCCGACTGATTGTTGATGAGCATGTTGAGTATGGTGTGCTTATACACATGCCGTACAGTAGATCAGAAGAGCATGTGTGACCTGCATTGGTTATTAGAAGAGCACATTCAAAATCCCAAAACTCCGTCTTCTGGTCAAGTCTGACCATCTACTCGGTGAGGCAATGCTTAGGAGCACTGAAAGAGGCCAGGCTAGGTCTGTACAGAAGACTAGGAGGTAACTAGGGCTGCGTCACAAATGGCACTCTATATATAGTGCACTGACCTGGTCAAAAGTAGTGCACTATATAGGGAATATGGTGCCATTTGGGACACAGCCTAGGCGATGGGGTTGAATGGGGAACAACAGTCCCACTTTTCTTCTCACTCTCTCTGGGTGCACCGTTCAGTGTTCATCTATCTTGCCAGCTGTGCTTTATAATGATGAATATTTTCTTGAAGCATCAGTCCTACTCCAGCAGAGAGCCCTCTTGTAGAGGGGCTACAGAGGATATAATGAATTAGGTGTCTACCCAGGGTTCCCCGAACTTCGCCCTGTGACATCATCAATCAAGGAGCTCCTACACTTAACGTGAAGTGCAAAGGCCGAGGGGCAGCAGGAGGTAATGCTTAGCAACTGACACAGCCCAGCCAGCAGGCAGGGGAACGCTGATTTTCACTTGTTTTTATTTGTTTTCATAATCTCATAATATCGTTCATTAGTGACGTGTTTATCAGGAATACACGGATCTGTCTATAATTTGTTTAAGGCTTGAAAAGAGAAATATACTGTTAAGTGAGAAGAGTACTTGAGGGGGAGGAGGGAAAAAGTGTCTTCGGCTCTCTTGGCCCCTTACACATATGGAAAAGGTGTCTCTCCTTCTTCAGCCTTGCCTCTATGCAGGACACACCATCACTCGGGGCCAGATGGTATGCTCAGCCTCTAGATGGGACATGTAGCTAAGGTTCAAAGAGGAGTACAAACAGTACAAGAACCAGCATAGATTTTGTCATGGTTATGGAGATACGCTCCCTCTAAACCTGTTGGGTTGCGATACCTGCCAGCATTCTATTTTTGTTTCCACTTGACTTCTACCTTGAAGACATAATAATACTTGCCGAGAAAGATGTTGAGCCTGTGGGAAGGGTAGGAGAGAAAGAGAGGAGGGGAGAGGAGCTCTCCTCCTCCCCTGTAAATCTTCTGCGCCCTCCCTCCTTTCCTCCCTCCCTCCCTCCATCGGTGAGGTGATATATGGAGCCCTCTGCTTTTATCAGCTCACCTTTATGTTTTCATCCACTTAACTGATTTAGGAGCCCACCGTATTCCTCCATATAACGCCTCTCCTCTTCCCTGTCTCAGGTAATACCAGGGATCCTTCTCAGGCAGCCAGTAAAGGCATAGTAAAAGGTTCAGGGGGTAGAGTCTTATCTGGGTGTACAAAACATTAGGAACATGACAGACTGACCACGTGAATCCAGGTGAAAGCTATGATCCCTTGTTGATGTCACTTGTTAAATCCACTTCAATCAGTGTAGATGAGACAATTGAGACACAGATTGTGTATGTTTGCCATTCAGAGGGTGAATGGGCAAGACAAAATATTTAAGTGCCTTTGAACGGGGAATGGTAGTAAGTGCCAGGCTCCCCGGTTTGAGTGTGTCCAGAACTGTAATGCTGCCGGGTTTTTCAAGCTCAACAGTTTCCCGTGTGTATCAAGAATGGTCCACCCCCCAAAGGACATCCAGCCAACTTGAAACAACTGTGAGAAGCATTGGAGTCAACATGGGCCAGCATCCCTGTGGAACGCTTTCAACACCTTGTGGAGTCCATGCCCTGACAAATTGAGGCTGTTCTGAGGGCAGAAGGGGCTGCAATGCAATATTAGGAAGGTGTTCCTACTGTTTTTTACACTCAGTGTATAGAATGTCTGTAAAATTAAATAAAATTTTATTTGTCACATGCTTCGTAAACAACAGGTGTAGACTAACAATGAAATGCTTACTTCCCAACAATGCAGAGAGAAAAATAATGAAATAATAGAAAAATAATAACGCGAGGAATAAATACACATTGAGTAATGATAACTTGGTATATACACGGGGCACCAGTACCGAGTCGATGTGCAGAGGTACGAGGGAATTGAGGTAGATATGCACAGTGTCTTCAGAAAGTATTCATACCCCTTGACTTATTCTACATTTTGTTGTGTTACAGCCTGAATTCAAAATTGATTAAATTGATTTTTTTTCTCCCCCATCTACACACAGTACCCCATAATGACAAAGTGTTGTCTTGGTAAGCAACTCCAGTGTATATTTGGCCTTGTGTTTTAGGTTATTGTCCTGCTGAAAGGTGAATTTGTCTCCCAGTGTCTGTTGGAAAGCAGACTGAATCAGGTTTTCCTCTAGGATTTTGCATTACATTTTACATTTACATTTTAGTCATTTAGCAGACGCTCTTATCCAGAGCGACTTACAGAAGCAATTAGGGTTAAGTGCCTTGCTCAAGGGCACATCGACAGATTTTTCACCTAGTCGGCTCGGGGATTAGAACCAGCGACCTTTCGGTTACTGGCACAACGCTCTTACCCACTAAGCTACCTGCCGCCCCGCATGTGCTTTATTCTCTTTATTTTTATCCTAAAACAATTTCAGATGACAAGCATACCCGTAGCATGATATAGCCACCAACATGCTTGAAAATATGAAGAGTGGTACTCAGTGACGTGTTGTGTTGGATTTGCCCCAAACATAACGCTTTGTATTCAGGACATAAAGTTAATTTCTTTGCCACACGTTTTCCGGTTTTACTTTAGTGTCTTATTGCAAACAGGATGCATGTTTTAGAATATTTGTATTCTGTACAGGCATCCTTCTTTTCACTCCTCACATTTAGTCATTTCAGTTAGTATTGTGGAGTAACTTCGATGTTGTTGATCGATCTTCAGTTTTCTCCTATAACAGCCATTAAACTGTTTTAAAGTCACCATTGGCCTCATGGTGAAATCCCCGAGCAGTTTCCTTCCCCTCCGGCAACTGAGTTAGGAAGGATGCCTGGATCTTTGTAGCGTCTGGGTGTAATTAATAACTTCACCATGCTCAAAGGGAAATTCAATGTCTGGTTTTTTTTTACCCATCTATCAGTACAGTGCCTTGCAAAAGTATTCATCCCCCTTGGTGTTTTTCCTATTTTGTTGCATTAAAACCTGTAATTTAAATGGATTTTTATTTGGTTTTCATGTAATGGACATACACAATATAGTCCAAATTGGTGAAGTGAAATGAAAGAAATAACGTAAAAGTGGTGTGTGTATATGTATTCATCCCCTTTGCTATGAAGCCCCTAAATAAGATCTGGTGCAACCAGTTACCTTCAGAAGTCACATAATTCGTTAAATAACGGCCACCTGTGTGCAATCTAAGTGTCACATGATCTGTCACGTGATCTCAGTATATATACACCTGTTCTGAAAGGCCCCAGAGTCTGCAACACCACTAAGCAAGGGGCACCATGAAGACCAAGGAGCTCTCCAAACAGGTCAGGGACAAAGTTGTGGAGAAGTACAGATCATGGTTGGGTTATAAAAAAATATCAGAAACTTTGAACATCTCACAGAGCACCATTAAATCCATTATTAAAAAAGGGAAAGAATATGGCACCACAACAAACCTGCCAAGAGAGGGCTGCCCACCAAAACTCACAGACCAGGCAAGGAGTGGCGCTCTCGAGTGGTGCAGCAGTCTAAGGCATCACTACAGACCCCCGGTTCGATTTCAGGCTGTATCACAACTGGACGTGATTGGGAGTCCCATAGGGCGGCGCACAATTGGCCCAGCGTCGTCCGGGTTTGGCCGGTGTAGGCCGTCATTTTATATAAGAATTTGTTCTTAACTGACTTGCCTAGTTAAATAAAGGTAAAAAAAAAGGAGGGCATTAATCAAAGAGGCAACAAAGAGACCAAAGATAACCCTGAAGGAGCTGCAAAGCTCCACAGCAGAGATTGGAGTATCTGTCCATAGGACCACTTTAAGCCGTACACTCCACAGAGCAGGGCTTTACGGAAGAGTGGCCAGAAAAAATCCATTGCTTAAAAGAAAAAACATATGGAAGAAGGTACTCTGGTCAGATGAGACTAAAATTGAGCTTTTTGGCCATCAAGGAAAACGCTACTTCTGGCGCAAACCCAACACCTCTCATCACCCCGAGAACACCATCCCTACTGTGAAGCATGGTGGTGGCAGCATCATGCTGTGGGGATGTTTTTCATCGGCAGGGACTAGCAAACTGGTCAGAATTGAAGGAATGATGGATGGCGCTAAATACAGGGAAATTCTTGAGGGAAACCTGTTTCAGTCTTCCAAAGATTTGAGACTGGCTAGATGTGCCAAGCTTATAGAGACATACCCCAAGAGTATTGCTGCTGTAATTGCTGCAAAAGGTGGCTCTACAAAGTGGTAGGCATGTTGTGTAAATCAAATGATACAAACCCCCCCCAAATCCATTTTAATTCCAGGAAAAATGCCAAGGGGGGTGAATACTTTCGCAAACCACTGTAGGTGCCCTTCTTTGCGAGGCATTGGAAAACCTCCCTGGTCTTTATGGTTGAATCTGTGTTTGAAATTCAGTGATCAACTGAGGGACCTTACAGATAACTGTATGTGTGGGGTACAGAGATGAGGTAGTCATTAAAATGGTTTACTCCTGAACTTATTTAGGCTTGCCATAACAAAGGGGTTGAATACTTATTGACTCAAGACATTTTAGCTTTTCATTTTTGATAAATTTTTATTTTAAAATATCTACACTGAACAAAAATATAAACGCAACATGAAACGATTTCAAAGACTTTACTGAGTTACAGTTTATATAAGGAAATCAGTCAATTGAAAGATACCTTGAAAAAAAAAGGTAGGGGCGTGGATCAGAAAACCAGTCAGTATCTGGTGTGACCACCATTTATTTTCTTTCTTTCTTTTTTTTTTTTTTTTTTTGTCATTTAGCAGACGCTCTTATCCAGAGCGACTTACAGGAGCAATTAGGGTTAAGTGCCTTGCTTAAGGGCACATCACAGATTTTTCACCTAGTCGGCTCGGGGATTAGAATCAGCGACCTTTCGGTTACTGGCACAACGCTCTTACCCACTAAGCTACCTGCCGCCTATGCAGCACGACAGATCTCCTTCGCATAGAGTTGATCAGGCTGTTGATTGTGGTCTGTGGAATGTTGTCCCACTACTCTTCAATGGCTGTGCGAAGTTGCTGGATATTGGCTGGAAATAGAACACTCTGTCGTACACATCGATCCAGAGCATCCCAAACATGCTCAATGGGTGACATGTCTGGTGAGTATGCAGGCCATGAACTGGGACATTTTCAGCTTCCAGGAATTGTGTACAGATAATTGCGACATGGGGCTGTGCATTATCATGCTGAAACATGAGGTGATGGCGGCAGATTAATGGCACGGCAATGCGCCTCAGGATCTCGTCATGGTATCTCTGTGCATTCAAATTGCCATCGATAAAATGCAATTGTATTCGTAGTCCGTAGCTTATGCTTGCCATACCATAACTCCACCGCCACCATGGGGCACTCTGTTCACAACTCTGACATCACCAAACCGCTCGCCCACACGACTCCATCACGCTGTCTGCCATCTGCCCGGTACAGTTGAAACCAAGATTCATCTGTGAAGAGCATACTTCTCCAGCATGCCAGTGGCCATCAAAGGTGAGCATTTACCCACTGAAGTCAGTTAAGACACCGAACTGCAGTCAGTCAAGGCCCTGGTGAAGATGACGAGCACGCAGATGAGCTTCCCTGAGACGGTTTCTGACAGTTTGTGCAGAGATTCTTCGGTTGTGCAAATCCAGTTTCATCAGATGTCTGGTTGGCTGGTCTCAGACGATCCTGCAGGTGAAGAAGCCTGATGTGGAGGTCATGGGCTAGCGTGGTTACTCATGGTCTGTGGTTGTGAGGCTGGTTGGTCGTACTGCCAAATTCTCTAAAATTAAGTTGGAGGCGGCTTATGGTAGAGAAATTAACATTAAGTTCACTGGTCTGGTGGACATTCCTGCAGTCAGCATGCCAATTGCACACTCCCTCAAAATTTGAAACATCTGTGGCATTGTGTTGTGTGACAAAACTGCTAATTTTAGAGTGGCCTTTTATTGTCCCCAGCACAAGGTGCACCTGTGTAATGATCATGCTGTTTAATCAGCTTCTTTATATGCCACACCTGTCAGGTGGATGGATTATCTTGGCAAAGGATAAATGCTCACTAACAGGGATATAAACAAATGCTTTTTGTGCATATGGAACATTTCTGGGGTCTTTTATTTCAGCTCATGAAACATGGGCCCAACACTTTACATGTTGCCTTTTATATTTTTGTTCAGTATAAAAACATAATTCCACTTAGACATTGTGAGGTATTGTGTGTAGGCCAGTGACACATCCATATTTAATTCAATAAATTCAGGCTGTAACACAACAAAATGTGAAATAAGTCAAGGGGTATGAATATATAGGTAGGGATAAAGTGACTAGGCGACTGTGTGTGCGTGTGCCTGTGTGTGCGTGTGTGTGTGTGTGCGTGTGTGTGTGTGTTAGACAGTCCAGTGAGTCTATATGCAGCAGCAGCAGGTCTGCTCCTGCAGGGAGGGATACAGATGAGGAGTAAAGTGACGAGCACTGTAATAGTAATAGTCTGCCTGTCAGGCCAGGCCAATGGGAGAGTAATGGTCCTCACAGAGTCCCACAGTGTCAGTGTGCTCCCATACAGATAACCCCTGCTCCTTCTGCACAGCCCTGTGGCTTCTGTAGTAACATATATCTCCCTCTCTCTTCCTCTTCCCTTTTTCTCCCCCCTCCTTCTCCTCTCACTCATTCTCATATGCTATTTGTCCATTGCTCTTTCTTTCTTTCTTTCTTTCTTTCTTTCTTTCTTTCTTTCTTTCTTTCTTTCTTTCTTTCTTTCTTTCTTTCTTTCTTTCTTTCTTTCTTTCTTTCTTTCTTTCTTTCTTTCTTTCTTTCTTTCTTTCTTTCTTTCTTTCTTTCTTTCTTTCTCTCTCTCTCTCTCTCTCTCTCTCTCTCTCTCTCTCTCTCTCTCTCTCTCTCTCTCTCTCTCTCTCTCTCTCTCTCTCTCTCTCTCTCTCTCTCTCTCTCTCTCTCTCTCTCTCTCTCTCTCTCTCTCTTGCATTTCTCCTCCCCTTATAATTTTTATAATTCACTGTATCACCATTCCAGTGGGTCAGAAGTTTACATACACTAAGTTGACTGTGCCTTTAAACAGCTTGGAAAATTCCAGAAAATAATGCTTGACATCATGGGAAAATCAAAAGAAATCAGCCAAGACTTCAGAAAAAAATGTGTAGACCTCCACAAGTCTGGTTCATCCTTGGGATCAATTTCCCAACGCCTGAAGGTACCACGTTTATTTGTACAAACAATAGTACGCAAGTATAAACACCATGGGACCACGCAGCCGTCATACCGCTCAGGAAGGAGACGCGTTCTGTCTCTTAGAGATGAACGTACTTTGGTGCGAAAAGTGCAAATCAATCCCAGAACAACAGCAAAGGACCTTGTGAAGATGCTGGAGGAAACAGGTACAAAAGTATCTATATCCACAGTAAAACGAGTCCTATATCGGCATAACCTGAAAGGCCGCTCAGCAAGGAAGAAGCCACTGCTCCAAAACCGCCATTAAAAAAACAGACTACGGTTTGCAACTGCACAAGGGGACAAAGATCGTACTTTTTGGAGAAATGTCCTATGGTCTGATGAAACAAAAATAGAACTGTTTGAACATAATGACCATCGTTATGTTTGGAGGAAAAAGGGAGATGCTTGCATCCCGAAGAACACCATCCCAACCGTGAAGCACGGGGTGGCAGCATCATGCTGTGGGGGTGCTTTGCTGCAGGAGGGACTGGTGCACTTCACAAAATGAGGAAGGAAAATTATGTGGATATATTGAAGCAACATCTCAAGACATCAGTCAGGAAGTTAAAGCTTTGTCGCAAATGGGTCTTCCAAATGGACAATGACCCCAAGCATACTTCCAAAGTTGTGGCAAAATGGCTCAAGGACAACAAAGTCAAGGTATTGGAGTGGCCATCACACAGCCCTGACCTCAATCCTATAGAACATTTGTGGGCAGAACTGAAAAAGCGTGTGCGAGCAAGGAGGCCTACAAACCTGACTCAGTTCCACCAGCTCTGTCAGGAGGAATGGGCCAAAATTCACCCAACTTATTGTGGGAAGCTTGTGGAAGGCTACCCGAAACGTTTTACCCAAGTTAAACAATTTAAAGGCAATTCTACCAAATACTAATTGAGTGTATGTAAACTTCTGACCCACTGGGAATGTGATGAAAGAAATAAAAGCTGAAATAAATCATTCTCTCTACTATTATTCTGACATTTCACATTCTTAAAATAAAGTGGTGATCCTAACTGACCTAAGGGACTTTTTACTAGGATTAAATGTCAGGAATTGTGAAAAACTGAGTTTAAATGTATTTGGCAAAGGTGTATGTAAACTTCCGACTTCAACTGTACATACTCTCTCACACACATACTATTTCTCTCACACACACACACACACACACAGACACACACACAGACACACGTGTCCTCAGTCCTTCTCAGACCAGTACAAGCGTAAAATCTTGTTTTAATATGTAAATCAGGAGAAGATGGAAAAAAAGCGGTTTTTAAATGATCCTGAAGTGCAGCACAGTGTGACGCCCAGACAGCCATCTCCACTTCTTCCCACAAAATTATTTTTGTGTGGACGGCAGAATAGCAAGGCGGAGGGCTGGGGTATCTGCCTGCCTGCCGGGTGGCTGCTCTGCTCTGCTCTGCTTGGGGCTCTGCCTTGTCTGATGAACGACCCGCGAGAGGTAATAAAAATATCAAAAACTTGGAGACCGTTAACCAAACAGAAAACACATCTGCAATAAAGGAACAGTCGTTCACAGTGGGAGGCTACAATAAAGGCTGAGGAGCTGTAAGTGCCATAGGACCCCAGTCCACAAATCACCTCACACCACCCAGAGCAGTGGAATCACCCCCAATCCACCCAGAGCAGTGGAATCACCTCACACCACCCAGTGGAGTGGAATCACCTCACATCACCCAGAGTAGTGGAATCACCTCATACCACCCAGAGCAGTGGAATCATCTCACACCACCCAGAGCAGTGGAATCATCTCACACCACCCAGAGCAGTGTAATCACCTCACACCACCCATAGCAGTGGAATCAACCCCACACCACCCAGAGCAGTGTAATCACCCTAACACCACCCATCGCAGTGGAACAGGTCGAGCTGGGGGAGGGAAGGAGTCGACTCTGAGATGGAGGGGAAACAGAGTTTGACAGAACACAGTGGGTTCCTGTGCTGATGGTAGCTCTGCTCTGCTCCTCATTGGAGGTGAAGGGCTGTGAAATGGGCTTATCCACCTCAGATAAGGACATAACTTAATTTATTACACATGGCTTCTAGAGGCCATTATCTTCTGCTGAGATGAGCTTTGGTAACCTTGGTATCTATGACTTAGGAATGAACAATCTTTGAACTTTTTTGTAAGTTACATATTTGTGAGGATATTGGTGTGTGTTTTGAGCGAGTGTCATAGATATGGATTTTGTAGTGAGCCAAAGTTTGTGGCTCACTACTGACAGGCACAGAGAGACAAGTTCCTCCAGTCAGATATATATACAGTGGGGAGAACAAGTATTTGATACACTGCCGATTTTGCAGGTTTTCCTACTTACAAAGCATGTAGTGGTCTGTAATTTTTATCATAGGTACATTTCAACTGTGAGAGACGGAATCTAAAACAAAAATCCAGAAAATCACATTGTATGATTTTTAAGTAATTAATTTGCATTTTATTGCATGACATAAGTATTTGATACTTCAGAAAAGCAGAACTTAATATTTGGTACAGAAACCTTTGTTTGCAATTACAGAGATCATACGTTTCCTGTAGGTCTTGACCAGGTTTGCACACACTGCAGCAGGGATTTTGGCCCACTCCTCCATACAGACCTTCTCCAGATTCTTCAGGTTTCGGGGCTGTCGCTGGGCAATACAGACTTTCAGCTCCCTCCAAAGATTTTCTATTGGGTTCAGGTCTGGACACTGGCTAGGCCACTCCAGGACCTTGAGATGCTTCTTACGGAGCCACTCCTTAGTTGCCCTGGCTGTGTGTTTCGGGTCGTTGTCATGCTGGAAGACCCAGCCACGACCCATCTTCAATGCTCTTACTGAGGGAAGGAGGTTGTTGGTCAGAATCTCGCGATACATGGCCCCATCCATCCTCCCCTCAATACGGTGCAGTCGTCCTGTCCCCTTTGCAGAAAAGCATCCCCAAAGAATGATGTTTCCATGCTTCACGGTTGAGATGGTGTTCTTGGGGTTGTACTCATCCTTCTTCTTCCTCCAAACACGGCGAGTGGAGTTTAGACTAAAAAGCTCTATTTTTGTCTCATCAGACCACATGACCTTCTCCCATTCCTCCTCTGAATCATCCAGATGGTAATTGGCAAACTTCAGACGGGCCTGGACATGCGCTGCAGGAT
Source organism: Coregonus lavaretus (assembly GCF_964263955.1). NCBI lineage: Eukaryota > Metazoa > Chordata > Actinopteri > Salmoniformes > Salmonidae > Coregonus > Coregonus lavaretus. The sequence continues at coordinate 30,889,784 of NC_140004.1, forward strand.
TTTAATCCATGACGGCGTAGTGTGTTACTAATGGTTTTCTTTGAGACTGTGGTCCCAGCTCTCTTCAGGTCATTGACCAGGTCCTGCCGTGTAGTTCTGGGCTGATCCCTCACCTTCCTCATGATCATTAATGCCCCACAAGGTGAGATCTTGCATGGAGCCCCAGACCGAGGTTGATTGACCGACATCTTGAACTTCTTCCATTTTCTAATAATTGCGCCAACAGTTGTTGCCTTCTCACCAAGCTGCTTGCCTATTGCCCTGTAGCCCATCCCAGCCTTGTGCAGGTCTACAATTGTATCCCTGATGTCCTTACACAGCTCTCTGGTCTTGGCCATTGTGGAGAGGTTGGAGTCTGTTTGATTGAGTGTGTGGACAGGTGTCTTTTATACAGGTAACGAGGTCAAACAGGTGCAGTTAATACAGGTAATGAGTGGAGAACAGGAGGGCTTCTTAAAGAAAAACTAACAGGTCTGTGAGAGCCAGAATTTTTCCTGGTTGGTAGGTGATCAAATACTTATGTCATGCAATAAAATGCAAATGAATTACTAAAAAATCATACAATGTGATTTTCCTCTACATGCTTTGTAAGTAGGAAAACCTGCAAAATCGGCAGTGTATCAAATACTTGTTCTCCCCACTGTAGATAGACAGATGGAGAGGTAGAGAGGGAGGTAGAGAGAAGTGCGCAGAGAGAGGGAGAGAGAGAGAGAGACAGACAACACAAACACACATACATACACATTACACAAACACACTCACACACGTTTTACACTCATCATTTGCTGCTGCTACACTGTTCTTTATTTTACTCTTATTATTATCTATCCTGATGCCTAGTCACTTTACCCTGCCTTCATGTACATACATTATATACCTCAAATACCTTGTACCTCTGCACATTGATCTGGTACTGGTACTCCCTGTATATTGCTCCATTCTTGTGTTTTTTATTTTATTCCTTGTGTTATTATTTCACAGTAAAGTCTACAGCAGTTGTATTCGGCGCATGTGACAAATGAACATTTTATTAGAATCTTAACCAGTTCTTTAAATATGAGACATTTTCATTGGCTAAATTAAGTTCGAACTGTCTTTTTCATTTTGTGCTCCGTATTTAGTTTAAGATAGGTTCAAAGAAGGCATGTTGTAAAATAAATATAATTAGCCTATTGCTGTCATTTATGGGGTAGGCCTACGGTAGGAACTTGCCTTTGTTGGCACTTGCTGAAATATAGGCCTAGCCTGTTCAAAACTTTTGTGAAGGTGCAAAACCAGTTAAGTTTAAATATGCAACAAGTATATATAGCCTCCCTACTGTCACTTTATTCTATTGTATATATAGCCTCCCTACTGTCACTTTATTTTTTACTTCTGCTCTTTTTTTCTCAACACTTTTTTTGTTGTTGTTTTATTCTTACTTTTTTGTTTAAAATAAATGCACTGTTGGTTAAGGGCTGTAAGTAAGCATTTCACTGTAATGTCTGCACCTGTTGTATTCGGCGCATGTGACCAATAAAATTTGATTTGATTTGATTTGATTTGAAGTGGTTTGTTTCATTCTGGTGAGCCATTTTCTTTGGGCAAATTAAGTTCCAACTGTAATGTTGTGTTTGCCACAATATAATATAATTACCAGTAGGCCTATAGGGCTTCTCACACTCAAAGCATGAAAAGGAAAAACCAAAGAGGGTGAGATGCAAAACGTAATTGAATGGCGCAATATAATAACCTGTTCATATTTTCCCTATACACAATGACTTGACTTACTTTTGATATTACCCTAACAAAGTTAAGAAACGTTTGTGAAGGTTTGGTGTGGTATGGCTATCATTAGGCTTAGCTACTGCAGGCCTATGAAGGCAGTGCACACCGGCGCGCCAACTCTCTCCGACAGTTGAACTTGAGGTATGGAAGAATGTTTTAGGCCTACCAGAGTTACTCCTTTAATCTAACAATATAATGCTTATCTTTATAAAACGTATTCTGATAAAAATGTACGAATTAGCCTCCTTCTGTATGCCTATCTGAAAAGAATAAAGAATGCACGTTGGTGTCAGGAACATGGCGTCGGCATATCTCTATCTTAATCTCGGTCTCTCTAGGGGTAGGCCTGCTTCTCTTCCTTTATATATATTTTTGTAATATTAATATACAGTGGATGCCTAGGCCTATGCTCTGGTGGATTTAGCGCTCAAATCTCCGACAGCTGAATCGTGAGGTGGACAATTATTGTTTTAGGAAAGAAAAAACCAATACAACAATAAGCTACAAAGTTTTATAAATGCTACACTTCGAAACACAACAAGTAGTTTAAAAGAAATGTGTTCTAGGCTGTTTTTAAGGTCACGTAAGTAACTGTGGATCAATTGGCTAGTATCACTAGTTTATTGATGGTGCTGGCAGCGACCAGTCTGAGGTTTCTTTCTCTCTTTAGTCTCGGATCCGAATCGGCACGGGTCTGTTTGGGTCTGTTTTTCCACAGGCCTTTTCAGAATGGGTCTGACTGTCCTAGCATTCCAGGCAGGCTAAAGCAAACGCTCAAAGTATTTAAAATAGTATTTGAACCCAGGTCTGCTCCTGTGTACCAGGAATACTAGTGAGGCCTACATCTATCAGCCGACAGGGAGCATAGGTCAGGTTATTACAGACCGATGCCTAATCTGGGATGGGGGTGATGGACTGATGGATGGATGACTTGGATCCCGTCTCTCACATTTAATCTGAGGCATGGCCAGGCCGTCCAGTGTCAAGAAATATTATGTTTCATGTGTTTTGTAAAGGTTTTGAAGGGCAGGTACATTTGTAGCTCTTACCTGTCTGTTGGTCACGTCCATCTCTTCAGCTGTCTCTGAGATGTGGCCCCGGACACCCTGACAGCACAGCCAGGTGACAACAGGCTGTAATCTCCTCCACCGACCGACGCCCACAGTGTGATTCAGAACTGTGTGGGGTGTCAGAAATACTTCCACATGGAACGGACAAGCTGTGTGATGATGGGACGTTTCAATAGATCAACGTGAAACTCAGAGCTCCATGCCAAGAGCTGGTCCTCCTGAGCGAGCTGCGCCAAAGAGCACAGCAGACGCTCCTTTTGAATGTCTGTCTCATCTGTCCACATTGCCAAGAACAGGATCTCGACGTGTGAGTTTTTATTGGACCAGACCCTGTAACCCAGGGAAAGGAAAGGCTGTTGGGAAGGCCCAGGTGTAGAAAAAAACAAAGCAGAGCAGGAGGTTGCCTAGTCGTAACTGACTGCTGAGATCACTGGCATTTAGACAGCAGGCCTGATGTGTGTGTACCCAAGCCAGGAAGGGATGCTCAAACAGAAAAATGAATAATGAGGCCCAAAGATTAATTTTCATGATGATGAGAATTTTATAGTATAGGGTGGAGAGGAGGAGGAGAGTTGGGGTTGTAATGATTGAGGGCCTATTCGAATCCCAGGAATGAGCTAATGGAGTTTATTAATGACAGAGCTGGGGCTAATGACACTGCTAGTAGATCACTACTCTCACTGGAGGAAGTGTATGATGTAGGACCAAGGGAGGGAGAGAGGGATGAGGGAGGGAGGTGTGAGAGACAGGACCATCTAGACTAGAGAAGGTTCTGCTAGAGGACAGCCCTACAGCCATTATCTCAGCAGCATATAGGGAAAATAATTAGGATTACAACCTAACAATGGATGGACACTTACTTACTTTTTTGACCAGCCATTTAGGACTACTACTTACAACTGACCCCTTAATTAAATAAATACCTTTTCCTGACACAAACTATGGGAAGCAAAACAAACAAAAATAGACAGTTTAACCTATCATTATCAGGCCTGTAATGACAACCAGATGGAGAGGGGTTCGGGCATACCAATTTCTTGAGGTAATAATGGCCTTCCATGATCCATCTTTCACCCCTCATCCAGCCTCACTTTGTTGGATGGTAGGTTTTGTACATGGGGTAGTAAGTCTAGTCAGGCTACACAGTTTTTCACAATGTTGACACCATTAGTTAGTATTAGCTTGATCTAAAGTCTAGTAAGAACTTGGATTAATCCTACAAGTTATCAAAGGTTATTTTTCTCTTTTGTATGTGTGTTCATTGGTTGTTTTGATCAATGACATTCCTCCTCTGTAGTCTTTCTCCCATTGCATTCCACTCTATCCACTAGGGTTGGGACTGGGAGTACCTGGCTTATATCTTCCACATGCTGCACTGAACGGCTCTTGATTTTCCCGTCCGGAACAGGAGCATGCAGATAAATTATTGGCCGTCTCCTCCTGCACGAGGCCATTAGTCTCCGACACAGCAAATGAAGTCAATTTTATGCTGTCCAGTTTGATTCCTTCTTCCAGGGCCAGATGTGGACGTCCCATTCAAACACACCAGCGTTACGCTGTGTAGTCAAAGAACTAGGAAGAGCACGTACGTTCCCCCTCTTGGAATGTCAGCGGCAGTAGGCCCATAGATAGTGATCTAAGTGCCATCCATTATAATGTGTCACAATTTTGCCCCTTTACAGAGATGAATTCAAATCAAATCAAATCAAATTGTATTTGCCACATGCGCCGAATACAACAGGTGTAGACATTACCGTGAAATGCTTACTTACAGCCCTTAACCAACAATGCATTTATTTCTTAATAAAAAGTAAAATAAAACAATAACAACAACAAAGTGTTGAGAAAAAAAGAGCAAAAGTAAAATAAAATAACAGTAGGGAGGCTATATACAGGGGGGTACCGGTGCAGAGTCAATGTGCGGGGGCACCGGCTAGTTGAGGTAGTTGAGGTAATATGTACATGTGGGTAGAGTTAAAGTGACTATGCATAAATAATGAACAGAGTAGCAGCAGCGTAAAAAGATGGGGTGGGGGGGGGGGTAGAGCAAATAGTCTGGGTAGCCATGATTAGCTGTTCAGGAGTCTTATGGCTTGGGGGTAGAAGCTGTTGAGAAGCCTTTTGGACCTAGACTTGGCGCTCCGGTACCGCTTGCCATGCGGTAGCTGAGAGAACAGTCTATGACTAGGGTGGCTGGAGTCTTTGACCATTTTGTTGTCCTTCCTCTGACACCGCCTGGTATAGAGGTCCTGGATGGCAGGAAGCTTGGCCCCAGTGATGTACTGGGCCGTACACACTACCCTCTGTAGTGCCTTGCGTTCGGAGGCCGAGCAGTTGCCATACCAGGCAGTGATGCAACCAGTCAGGATGCTCTCGATGGTGCAGCTGTAGAACTTTATGAGGATCTGAGGACCCATGCAAAATCTTTTCAGTCTCCTGAGGGGGAATAGGCTTTGTCGTGCCCTCTTTACAACTGAAAAAAAAATCCTGTATTGACTCTTTGCCTGTTTGATGGTTCGTCGGAGGGCATAGCGGGATTTCTTATAAGTGTCCGGGTTAGAGTCCCGCTCCTTGAAAGCGTCAGCTCTACCCTTTAGCTCAGTGCGGATGTTGCCTGTAATCCATGGCTTCTGGTTGGGGTATGTATGTACGGTCACTGTGGGGATGACATCATCTATGCACTTATTGATCAGAGAATGGAGCAGAGAGTAATCTGGAGCAGGCAGCCGTTACAACTGTGTATTTATCGGTCTCTTCTGCTGTTGACCAGACCTTTCAATGCACATATAATTCATCAGAGGTGCTTAAAGAAACACCATTCTGCAAACAAGGATTTCAGCGAGACGGTCTCTCTCTTTCTATCTTTCTTCCCCCCCCCCCCCCCCCCCCCCTCTCTCTCTCTCTCTCTCTCTCTCCCTCGTAAAGTTGTGACAAAGGTATCTTAGCCTCATTGCTCTTACCATTGAAAACGTCCCCTCTAACTCCAAACCAAATAGTCGGCTTGTGAGAGATTTTCTCTCCACCACTAGTGCCATAATGCTTTATGCCAGATGATTGAGTCCCTGGAGTGAGGAGTTCCTGGAGTTTCGTGGCCAGGTTCAACAACAATCCAGGCCTCCACTTGGACCTCGATCATCAGATCAGCTGATAGTCTCTCCCTCTCTCACACACACTCTCTCTCTACCTCTTTCTGTCTCTCTCTCTTTCTCTCACCGACTCTCCCTCTTTCTCCCCCCCCCTCTCTCTACCTCTTTCTGTCTCTCACCCTCTCTCTCTTTCTCCCTCTCTCACCCTTTCTCTTTCTCTTTCTCTCTCTCTCTCTACACCTCTCTCTCTCCCTTTCTACCACCCTCTCTCGCTCTCTGTCTCTGTCTGTCTGCCTCTCTCTCTCTGTCTGTTTCTCTGTCTGTCTCTCTCTCTGTTTCTCTGTCTCTGTCTATCTCCCTCTCCCTCTCTCTCTCTCTCTCTCTCTCCATGGGTTTCTGTTTTGCATGAACGTCTTGCGCATGTTACTTAGCAACTGAAAATTCCTGACCCATTACCTTTAGCAGCCAGCCTACAATGTAATACCCACATTGGAGTGCATTGCTGTGCTTTCCTTGTGTTGACCAGTGTGTGTGTGTGTGTGTGTGTGTGTGTGTGTGTGTGTGTGTGTGTGTGTGTGTGTGTGTGTGTGTGTGTGTGTGTGTGTGTGTGTGTGTGTGCGCGTGCATGCTTGCTTGTGTTAGTGAATAAGGCTCTCTGAGAGCAGTCTATGTATGGTTTATGAATTTCTTATGGCTGCTCTTCCTTGCTTGCTCTCTTTGTGGCCTTTGCTGTTCAACCCATAGCCCTGGTGAATTCTGGGATCTCCCAGCTGTGTATCCGGAGGGACAGTAAGATTGTTGTGTCGGCCGGCTGGGACCACCGTGTCCATGCTTTTGGCTGGATGAAGATCCGGCCCCTGGCTGTGCTCCAGCACCACACAGACATGGTGCTCAGCCTGGCCCTTCTCAGACCACCAGGACCCCAGGAACAGGCTGCTGGCTGCGGGCTCTAAGGACCAAGGCATCAGCCTCTGGTCCATAATCAACCAGAGCTCAGACTCAGACACTGGGTGAACCACTGGGCTCTGTGTATTCTGTGGGAACCCCAACTCTGTGACTGACTCTATGTACTGTATGTCTCATCCTACACTCTTAGAAAAAAAGGGTTCCAAAAGGGTTCTTCGGCTATCCCCATAGGAGAACCCTTTTTGGTTCCAGGTATAACTATTTTTGGTGCCAGGTAGAATACTTTTGAGTTCCATGTAGAACCCTCTGTCGAAAGGGTTCTACAGGGAACCCAAAAAGTTTCTACATGGAACCAAAAAGGGTTCTTCAAAGGGTTCTCTTATGGGGACAGCCGAATAACCCTTTTAGGTTCTACATAGCACCTTTTTTTTTCTACGAGTGTATGGAGGGAGTCCTCTCCTCAGTAATCATGCCAACTGTTTTACAGTTAACACTCCTTATACTCTCTCCAGTCTGTATCTGAAATAATAATAATTTAATAATTTGGTGGGTGCTTATATTTGTCCTATTTCACACTTGTACAAGTGTGTATTAATACCCATGTGTGAATTGGAAATGTGTTTTTTTTGCATATCCCAACTCTCCCTGTGACACCAAAGTGCTGTACTTACTATAGCTGGACTGTGTGGATTACTGGGCAGGATCTTCTGGCTCGGAGTGTGAAGACATTTCCGATCATGGCCTTACCTTCCTGGAAGTACCAGCTCTAGAGATTTCCCCTCTCCAATAGTTTATTTATACATAGCCAAGATGGTTCAGGTCAGGATGAGGTCTTTGTGCTTCCAAATAAAAGCTGTAAATAAGTCAAGATGGCGGGTTAGTTCTTCTGCTTACAATTCATTGAGACTCAACTTAAGGTTCCTGAGTGGCGCAGTGGTCTAAGGCACTGCATCGCAGTGCTAGCTGTGCCACTAGAGATCCTGGTTCAAATCCAGGCTCTGTCGCAGCCGGCCGCGACCGGGAGACTCATGGGCAGCGCACAATTGGCCTAGCGTTGTCCAGGGTAGGGGAGGGAATGGCCGGCAGGGATGTAGCTCAGTTGATAGAGCATGGCGTTTGCAACGCCAGGGTTGTGGGTTCGATTCCCACAGGGGACCAGAATGTATTCACTAACTGTAAGTCGCTCTGGATAAGAGCGTCTGCTAAAATGACAAAAATGTTAAGGAATTTTAACACGTTATTTCGTCAAATCCAACTGTTTTATTGTGTTTGCTACTCTGGTAGGAGATTTGCTTGTGCGGACTTGAATTTGAGGTATAAATCGCACCTGAAGTGCTATGTAATCCTGTATTGTTGTTCTAGCAGTCAAACAGGGTTAACCACAGGACTGGGACAGAGGAGACAAAGCTGTTTAAGTAGAGCCACTGAACAATTGGCCCTCAACAATAGGGACCTGTCGGGATATGGGCTAAAGTTAGAGGTTAGTCTTTTATTTTCAGTTTGGTCTTCAATATCTATCTGTTTCTCTTTGTAAATGTAGTATGTTGCCTATCTATAGGGGAAATTATTGGTGTGTCAAATTCAAATATTTAGAAACAAATAAAATGTTAATGATTTTACACCCAAAGTACACAATATGTAAGTAAATGTTGTGCTTTTTTTTACTGTTCTATTTCCTGGTAGGCCTAATAAATATATATTTTTCTGTACATCCACAAAGCATTATGTATCACTGCACTGTAGAATATTAACTAGTCCTCCTTGGTCAGGGTAGTTGAGAAGCCGCCATACTTGTTGTCAAACGACCAGAGAAAACAGAGAAGTCTTGTTTTTCTACCGGGTTTAAATGGTGTCTAATAATATCCCAGTGAGTCAATGAGCAGCTCTGTATTACATAACTTGTAGGGATCTCATGTGTTACATGGCCGTGCTGCAGACACCGCTAGGACTTCAAACAGATGTTCTGCTTCATAAAGCCCCCTCTCCTGGGATGATCTCGACAGAAGTAGCTCATCAGGCTACAGGAAAAGGCCAGAGAAATCAAAGGCTCCAGACGTTCATAATAGCAGCAAACTATTCCTCTTTTCCAAGTAAGAGGAAAGAGCAACCCGTTCATTACATGAAACTAACTCCCCTGTGGCGTGCTCAGTCCTTGTCTTCCCTCCACTCTGCTCTGACTTCTCCCCGTACCTTTGTCCGTGACCTCTGCCGCGACTTCTGTCTCCGTACCTTTGTCCGTGACCTCTGTCGCGACTTCTTCAATCTCTAATAGCTTCCTACTTCTCCTCTAGACTTTGAACAAACAACAGAAGTGGCATGGGGCGGCTTCCGTCCATTCTCTGATAAATCAAATGCTGCTTCATTGATGCAGATGTGTGCTGAATGGAGAAGCGACCCACAAGCTAACGGAGGGAGGAGGGGAGGGGAGGGGGGGCCATCGTAAATCACCTCATAATAGATCATTTAGGAAGTCAATAAATGGAGAGAGGAGAGGACCCCACAACAGGGCCGGATGGCCGGACGCACAATAGCACCTTAGAAATCATTTGCACTGACTACCCACACATCCAACTCTTACACACACACACACACACACACACACACACACACACACACACACACACACACTCAGAACTCATACACACACACACTCAGAACTCATATACACACACACACACACACACACACACACAGTCAACGCTGCTGTTCTATTATATACTATTGATTCCACTGCCCACTTTATATTTGTAAATGCAGTCCATTATTACTATGCATACTACCTCTTCTATTTATTCTACTACTTGTTATTCTTTGACTCTTTTCATTGTTATTATTGATGAATGTTCTGCTTTGTTGAAGGAGCTAGCACATAAGCATTTCACTGCACCTTTTATACCGGCTGTAAACTGTGTATTTGACATACATTTAATTTTGATTTATTGTCCTGTACCTCACTTATCACTTAGCTGTGTCCACCATCGCCTTGGAGGGCAAGGGTCAGCGGGTCATTGTGACTGGATATTTTCTCTGCTCAGTCAAGAGTCTTGAGCTTAGCTTAGGCCTCTGCTGTTACAGCACGGGTTGAATAGACCTTGGCGTATTAATGGTGGGTTGGATTACTGGGTGTTGACGATGACGTGAGATCAACTGAGCTTGAATGTTTATAAAATAAAAAATGAATAGGACCATGATTGTAAGAAAATAATCGTTCTCTGCTTGAGAGCAGGTAAAATGCCACGCTTTGTGGGCCGAGCAGTTATTATTTATCGTATGCACACTAATATGAATGTATCACGGATCTCGCTCTCTCTCTAGTGATGATGGGTTTTTATATTCACCATAAAATGTCCGTCAGCGATGGCAAATGGAACATAAACTGTAGTACCTTCGCTTGCTGAAAAGCTTTGAGAAAATATGAAACACGTGCTCTGCTCTCTCTGCATGACTTTTAGGTAAACGACTCCAGTAGGTCTACCTCGGCTTGTTTTCAATATCTGTCCCCAGATATGCCAAGCTGCAGGGGTGTGGCAGGAGAAATGTACACAAAGGTAGAACAAACTGAGCACCACTTTGATAGGCCTGTCACAACAGATGGTCCAGATACAGATGAGTGTCAAACGATGCCTCTGGTTGCATTATCATTCATTCTCCTGAGGCTCCTCATACGTCAATGGCAAGCATTTGGCATCCGATCTTCTTTGGAGCTGAAGACATCTGTGTGCATAGCTAGGCTGTACAGAAATACCACAGGATTTCACTCTTATTAAGTCTTATTCTTCTGTCTGATTGGGGTTAGGCTATTTTCCACATGCCCACTCACATTTAAAGCATGATATTAGCTAGTGAGGAAACACTGGAAATCATGTCAGTGTTTACTTGAGCTGAATGTGCAGAAAAATAATGAACATCTATGGCCCTAATTTTAGAAATGTAATGTAAAAAAATACAAAAACGCATCATGGTGATAACCACTGTGGCAAACTTGTATGCATTTGCTTTTTCTTTTCAAAATAGTTTGAGTTTCTGCTACATTTTGGTATCTTTTTCTGTAAAAAACAGCAAATCATAAACAAAACCACTAAAACAGTATTGGTGGGCTGCTGTTTTCCATGCTGTATTTAATTGGTGGGCTGCTGTTTTCCATGCTGTATTTAATTGGTTGGCTGCTGTTTTCCATGCTGTATTTAATTGGTGGGCTGCTGTTTTCCATGCTGTATTTAATTGGTGGGCTGTTGTTTTCCATGCTGTATTTCATTGGTGGGCTGCTGTTTTCCAGGCTGTATTTAATTGGTGGGCTGCTGTTTTCCTTGCTGTATTTAATTGGTCGGCTGCTGTTTTCCATGCTGTATTTAATTGGTGGGCTGCTGTTTTCCATGCTGTATTTATTGGTGGGCTGTTGTTCGCCATGCTGTATTTAATTGGTGGGCTGCTGTTTTCAATGCTGTATTTAATTGGTGGACTGCTGTTTTCCATGCTGTATTTCGTTGGTGGGCTGCTGTTTTCCATGCTGTATTTACATTTACATTTACATTTTAGTCATTTGGCAGACGCTCTTATCCAGAGCGACTTACAGTTAGTGAGTGCATACATTATTTTTTAATACTGGCTCCCCGTGGGAATCAAACCCACAACCCTGGCGTTGCAAACGCCATGCTCTACCAACTGAGCTACACCCCTGCCGGCCATTCCCTCCCCTACCCTGGACGACGCTGGGCCAATTGTGCGCCGCCCCATGGGTCTCCCGGTCGCGGCCGGTTACGACAGAGCCTGGATAGTTAATTGGTGGGCTGCTGTTTTCCATGCTGTATTTATTGGTGGGCTGCTGTTTTCCATGCTGTATTTAATTGGTGGGCTGCTGTTTTCAATGCTGTATTTAATTGGTGGACTTCTGTTTTCCATGCTGTATTTCGTTGGTGGGCTGCTGTTTTCCATGCTGTATTTCATTGGTGGGCTGCTGTTTTCCATGCTGTATTTCATTGGTGGGTTGCTGTTTTCCATGCTGTATTTCATTGGTGGGCTGCTGTTTTCCATGCTGTATTTCATTGTTGGGCTGCTGTTTTCCATGCTGTATTTCATTGGTGGGCTGCTGTTTTCCATGCTGTATTTAATTGGTGTCCTGCTGTTTTCCATGCTGTATTTATTGGTGGGCTGCTGTTCGCCATGCTGTATTTAATTGGTGGGCTGCTGTTTTCAATGCTGTATTTAATTGGTGGACTGCTGTTTTCCATGCTGTATTTCGTTGGTGGACTGCTGTTTTCCATGCTGTATTTAATTGGTGGGCTGCTGTTTTCCATGCTGTATTTCGTTGGTGGGCTGCTGTTTTCCATGCTGTATTTATTGGTGGGCTGCTGTTTTCTATGCTGTATTTAATTGGTGGGCTGCTGTTTTCAATGCTGTATTTAATTGGTGGACTGCTGTTTTCCATGCTGTATTTCGTTGGTGGGCTGCTGTTTTCCATGCTGTATTTCATTGGTGGGCTGCTGTTTTCCATGCTGTATTTCATTGGTGGGTTGTTGTTTTCCATGCTGTATTTCATTGGTGGGCTGCTGTTTTCCATGCTGTATTTCATTGTTGGGCTGCTGTTTTCCATGCTGTATTTCATTGGTGGGCTGCTGTTTTCCATGCTGTATTTAATTGGTTGGCTGCTGTTTTCCATGCTGTATATAATTGGTGGGCTGCTGTTTTCCATGCTGTATTTAATTGGTGGGCTGTTGTTTTCCATGCTGTATTTCATTGGTGGGCTGCTGTTTTCCATGCTGTATTTATTTGGTGGGCTGCTGTTTTCCATGCTGTATTTAATTGGTGGGCTGCTGTTTTCCAGGCTGTATTTAATTGGTGGGCTGCTGTTTTCCTTGCTGTATTTAATTGGTGGGCTGCTGTTTTCCATGCTGTATTTAATTGGTGGGCTGCTGTTTTCCATGCTGTATTTATTGGTGGGCTGCTGTTCGCCATGCTGTATTTAATTGGTGGGCTGCTGTTTTCAATGCTGTATTTAATTGGTGGACTGCTGTTTTCCATGCTGTATTTCGTTGGTGGGCTGCTGTTTTCCATGCTGTATTTCATTGGTGGGCTGCTGTTTTCCATGCTGTATTTATTGGTGGGCTGCTGTTTTCCATGCTGTATTTAATTTGTGGGCTGCTGTTTTCAATGCTGTATTTAATTGGTGGACTGCTGTTTTCCATGCTGTATTTCATTGGTGGGCTGCTGTTTTCCATGCTGTATTTCATTGGTGGGCTGCTGTTTCCCATGCTGTATTTCATTGGTGGGTTGCTGTTTTCCATGCTGTATTTCATTGGTGGGCTGCTGTTTTCCATGCTGTATTTCATTGGTGGGCTGCTGTTTTCCATGCTGTATTTAATTGGTGTCCTGCTGTTTTCCATGCTGTATTTAATTGCACATGTTCTACCGTTTGGTTCCTCTAGCAGGCGTACTTTCTGTTGGCTTGTGGCATATTTACAGTGTATTTTTGGGGCATGATGTGTAAATTAAATTAATATCAATAGAGTGCATTATCAACAATAATATTTATTAGGAGTTGTGCTAATTTCGACCCGAAATGTACTCGCGTAAGACCGTGCATTTGTTGTGCCACGCACAATCTGTCATGCCTAAAGGTCATTTCGGATTTAGTCGGAACTCTCATCTCACGCATATATTTTTATTAATATATTTTCTGATATAGCCTACTGGGCATCATCGGTCACATAAATAATAATATTGTTGTGAGATTCCTTTGTTGTGTGATAGAAGCGGTAATTATCCGTCAGTTGGATGACCATGGACCCCTGTTCTGTCCTCACCTGGCGGCCTACAGCGAACAGACAGTTGGAGAGTGGCGCAAGTTCGGCGACCACTGGACCCACATCAAGGCGAAGCGCTGCAAGGATAAACACAGCTGGGTCGACCTAACGGAAGAGTCCTGGGTCTCAGTGTCCTCGCCTTCCTGATGGGCCACTTGTCATACGCCCAGCCGGGGTTCAGCTCACGCGAAGAGAGCCTCAATTCTCCTGACTGCTACTTCCTGTCCAGGTCACAGGAACGAACCAGGAATATGGGGATATAGGGAAATGTGTGATGATGTGTTTCTCAACAACAACAAAAAACTTTCATGTGTATAATAATTATAATTAGAATAATGTCATTATTGTTGTTATTATTGGTCAGATGTTATTATATTTGTGTCTATATCGAATCACTCCATAATGGTAGGCCTAGGCAAACTTTTCGTGACTTTCTTTGCTTCCAAATTTCCCCTATAATCGAACTTTTATCGTTGAGTTCATGTAGATCTTTCAATGTAAATGTTATAATTATTTATAGGCCTACTTTACATTATTTTAGTTATCGAATAATGTTTTCAAATTATATTATTTTGTAGAAATGTAGTGTTAGACATATAAACTTCGAATCTTAAGTAGCTTATTGTTTTTCCTATGCTCATTTGATAATCAGTTTATCCATGTATTGAAATGTAGGCTACATCTTAATTTTGTTCGAACATGATGGAAATATTTAGGCCTAGTTCTTCTAACCTATACGGTAAAATGATATAGTCAGTCTTTGGGAGAAAAAAAACTATTCGCCTCAAAGGAGAGCAATTTCTAGGAGAAACAAATATTCCATGTATTCCTGAATGCCATATATTAATGCCTCTGTTGTTTGTGTTAGTAGCCTACCCTAAACAGAAATTATACGATCAATTGGTCGCCGGTAAAATGAGTGGAAACATTATTTAACCTTTGATACCTTCACAAGTCATTACAGGCAGGGGTCAACCTCAACCTGCGCGCGGGCGTCCTTTTCCTCTACCTTGGGACCCTTTCGCAGCTGCATGCGTTTGAAGAGAAAAATACATAGGCCTAATTGAAATGAATCATGACGTTTCCTATTGTATCATGACAGTCCCGACTCCCAGATCCCCAAACAGCATGATGTTTTAGCAGGAATTATCCTTGACAACAAGGCATCCCTCATAGGACTTCAAATAGAGACAGCTCTGCACGGAATGAGAATTTCTGTTTTCAGATTTTGACACTTTTTAGCTAAAAATATCCCACGACTGTCCCAATTAATGTGAGGTGTTATATCCTTTGAGGGGAAATGTTTTTAGTGTTTTCTTCTTGTCTGTGTGGAAGAGATGAGGTGGGTATTTTTCTGTTAGGTCAAGTGGTTGGTTGTATGACTCTGGTCATTATAAAGCCGTTCCTGCTCTTGATATTGTAGATGATTGTAAGGTAATGTGTGCTTATATTTGTCCTATTGGCTATTTAACACGTGTATTAATATGCATGTGTGAATTGGAAATGTGTTTTTTTGCATAACCAATTATTTATTTATTTTACTTTTATTTAACTAGGCAAGTCAGTTAAGAACAAATTCTTATTTACAATGACGGCCTACACCGGCCAAACCCGGACGACGCTGTGCCAATTGTGCGCCGCCCTATGGGACTCCCAATCACGGCCGGTTGTGATACAGCCTGGAATCGAACCAGGGGGTCTGTAGTGACGCTTCGAGCACTGAGAAGCAGTGCCTTAGACCGCTGCGCCACTCGGGAGCCCCTACCTGAAACACCATCATAGAGTGGGGTCACAGCCAGGGTCTGCCATGATCAAAAGTGATTCTAGAGCAATTAGGGTTACTGGCCTCGCTCAAGGGCACATCGGCAGATTTTTCACCTTGTCGGCTTGGGATTCGAACTAGCGACCTTTCAGTTACTGGCCCAACACTCTTACCGCTAGGCTACCTGCCCTCTTAAAGGCAGGATGCCCTGCAATGGCCGGGAATTGAACCCTGGTCAATAATACGTTTGAATCCTTAGGGCAGTATTTTGTTTTCTCATAATTTCATGTAGCAATGGTAAAATTTGACTTATATCTTTGTCTGGACCAATTGACAAATCTGTCTGCAAAACTATTTTGTTTTATAGCCTAAACATTTTTTTAAATATTATTTTGATTTTAAAAAACATTAAATGTCAAAATACAGATAGGTTGCTGCAAAAAATGCCTAAAAACAGCATATACACAGTCTTTTTCAATTTAAATCGAAAATACTTTGATATAATAAATAATGTTTGATTTAATAGATTGGGTTGGATAGAATCTATTGATTATCAGATGTTGTTGCTTTTGGCAGATAGTTTGCTGAGTTGCTCAATAGGATGCCCAGTTGTTGGGGGCGGGGGGGGGGGGGTCTGTTCAGGTTCTTCAGTTATTTGCTTACACTCACACACACACACACACACACACAAGTGGAATTAATGGGCTTGGCCTTTCCAAGTGTGTGTTTACTTTTGAGAGTATGATCCTAGACATCTGCCAAATTACTCTGCAACTATGTGTGTGTTTAGCGTGATTCCTCTATGCAACACACCATTTAATAATTCTGTAGTCCCAGGTGTGGATGCTGACATTTGAACTGTAGCATATCAGTGTACAACCTAATGTTTACACAGGTTCCTAGTCCTCTTTCTCACATATACACTGACTCAACACTATCAACCAACTGGGTAAATCCGGATTGAGAAAACGAAACAATGCAATCAATGAGGCAAGGTCTTTCCTGGCCCTATGATAGCACACAGGGATTTGAATGGAGAACTGGGAGAAAGATGCTTTATGAATTAAAAGTAAAGAATGTAATGTTTATTTTACAGTTACAGAACAGTTCTGCTTCTTTATTTACTTAGAATTGCTGCAAGTCAGTGCCATGGTACAAGCTTCTCAGGGCTGCATCTCAAGATGGTTCAAAAATATTTTTTCTATCTTCTCAAAAACATTTAGGTGTTTCAACACCTATCCAATGAGCTCAACATGCAAATGTCTGGTCTATCTATGGAAGCTTGATTGACTAAATAACATATGGCTTTTCTGAAAGCAAAAAGAACAAAAAGTGCATCCAACACAAAAAAAAAATCAATTCTAGTCCGTGATAATGCGTCGTCCATGTTTTAAGAGAGGGCACTGGTAAACTGTTTCCTCTGTAAGCTGGCTCACTGTCTGCGCCGCTCTACCACGCAGGCAAAAAAGTGCCCTCATGTAGAGCTATTGCTGTCAAAGTTCAGAGGTCAAGACTGACCCCTGCTCGGTCTCAGAGGGCCAGTCTGTACATCCTGCCAAGATACGTTTCCCTTAAATAAATACAGCAGTTTTTGTCTCTCTGAGGGGATGAGGTATCCAGCAACGAGGGCGTGCCGCGCAACCTCCCAACCTCCTAACCTCCTGACGTTGCATCAGCCATGAAGACAGAGTTGTGTTGTTGTCCCTCCCCTCTTGCGTGTTTCCTTTTCCACAGCGCTAGCTAGCTAGTAGCCGAAGCCCAGGTGTGTGGGCCGTGGCTGCCAGCTACAGCTATACAGTCATTATCTGGGCCCGTAGTCATAGTTAGCGGGGGCGCTAGTGGTGGAGTACATGTTAGCTGTGGCTGGGTTCATGTGGTGGTGGTAAGTGTGTCCTCTGATGCCGGGTAAGGGGTAGGGCGACGGCCGGGTCTTAGCCCCCAGGTAGTGTTCGTAGGATGTGGGGTACTTGTAGGGGTGGTGGTGCAGGGTGTCTGGGGCCAGTGGGTGGCCGTCCGGGATCCGCAGGTCGTGGGGAGGGCTGGGCCGGCCACTGCTGAGGGGGATGGCGTGGAGTCCTCCTTGGACGGGGAGGGCAGGGCTAAGGACACGTGACATCAGCTGGTGGGCGGGGTCTGCATGTATCGGCGTGCCATTGGGGTCCCGGTCATAGTCCCGCCTACTGTCCTCTAAAGTCAACAACAAACAAAGCAGACAGTCAGAGATAGGCAGACCAGACAAACAGATAGCTGCAGACTGTAAAGTAGGCACATTAGCCAAGCCAAGCATTAGCATGACAAAGGCATTTTTATAATTGTACAATCTACATTGTGAAAGCTACATTTACTGTAGGTAATATCTGTTCAATATTTTACATGGATATTCACTTATGAAAGCAAACATTTACTCGTATTTCAGTTATAGCATTGCTAAACTGAGATTAAATGTGTACTTTGTTATAAAAGATAACAATTCCTGGATTCAATAGCACTCTCAGTGAAAGTAATGAACTATATTCCTCTTCTGAGACAAAGGGAGGGCTACAGACCTTTCTCTGAGCCGTTCTGAAGTGGGGGAGAAGACATTGGATTCCTTGTTCTGGCAAAGGCACTCATAATTGGCAGAGAGCCTGGCCTGTGATTCCTGGGCCTGGAGGAGAGAGAATGGATTTAGTTACACTGACTGTAATGTCTGTCAAAAACACCAATATCTTAATGACCTAATAAGGTAGAAGATAACAGAGCCACAAGACATACATAATTAAATGTGATTTACTCATGTTATGTGTCACATTTGCTGTAAATAGACTAGTACATATTTCATATTCACTGGTTCAGACAATTTGATGCACTTTTGTAAAAATGTATCCAGTTTATTGTCATTGATGAATGGAGTAAATTGAGTTTAAAAGTGTGTGTTCTCTCACCAGTCCTCCGGATCACAGTCCCTGAAGCCCTTTGCGAAAGGATTACTGGCGATTTTCAGCTGCGTGATCTACAACGAAAAGTACAAAGTGAAGTAAACCTTCATGTCAAAGTGGAAAGTCCAACCCAGAACAACACATCATTACGTGACATATACACGCTTGTTCCAGGCTTTTTGATTTAGGCTATGATTAAACATGCGAACGTGTAATATTCATGAAAAACATAGTAGCCTAGGCCTCCTATACTCGACACGAAAAAATAGAGCGGAACGTGTTTCTGATTATGGCTTGATAGATCTGCTAACTAGTGAGGGTCAAAGCATTTACCGTTACGTTGACTTAAAGAACGACGCTATAGCGACCCCCTCCCCTTTTCCCTTTTATCGAAACGTAGCATATGCCTATATATTATAACCAACATAAAGGTAGGCATTTATCAACATACAAATAGAAAACGTATTTTTCTATAATAATTGCCTACAGTTTAACAAGTGATTTATTGTGGTCCTGACACTGAATTAAAGTGTTAACTGAACATGTCATTTTTTATAATTGATGAGACCAATAGTTTTGCACATCCGTGAATGTAGTTATGTGGTCATGAATTTCCGGAATGAGTTGAACAACAAACTTAAAGCCCCTCGGTGCGCGTTGGAGACCGGTTAGAGACCGAGGGTCAAACAGATAACACAGAGCAGGAAAGACAGAGGAAAAAAGAGAGAAACTGGACAGCTGTGCAGGGGCATCAGTGCATACAGACAACTTTCAGTCGCAAAAATCTCACGTAAAGGAATTATGTTCAGCTATTTGATACAAGCAAATATTAAAAAGTAAACGGGGATCAAGGCAAGAATCAGTTGCTCCATAAAATGAACAATGCAACGTCAAATAGCCCTTTTTACATTTCTTAAATTTGGTTTATCCTTAATGTGTAATTTTGTTATAGTGCATTATAGTGGGTTTACTAGCAGTAGGCCTACATGGTGTTAATTTGAGCCCTGTTGGAATTATGTAATGGTCAAATCATGCACACATGAATAAACAAATCTAGGATTCGTTTGTCAATGGAATTATTTTTCATGCAAATTATTAGGCTATTACATACAGGCTATTACTAATAGTTTTACATCATTATTATAAATAGAGGCAAACAGGCTGGATCCACGTTCATCATGTTGTTTTAGGCCTGCTGTTTTATATTTTGCCTTATTCAGTTATACTTTTTAAATAGTCCCATGGTGCAAACACACTGCCTAGAGTTCGTGAGTTTGTGAAAAAACAAATACACACTACAACAGACATCTATTATCATGTTGTGATGTTATCATATAGGCCTAATGTGTGTTTATTATATCTGCATAGCATATAGAGAGAGAGATCCTTACCCTGTGGTTCTGGTATGCTGTGACCGCCGTGAACCGTGTTTCCTCAAAAACAAAGGTCTTATAATTCTCCTCGGCATACTTCTCACTGTCTTTGCGTGGGTCCACGTAGACGACGTGGAACCTCGGCTGGTATCTGTGCATGGAGTTTAGAATTATCTGTAGCGGGAGAGAGGCAGAGGTTAGGCCTATTGGGACAAAACTGAGTTATAAAATGAAAACTCAAAAATCTCAATGGACATTTTTTTATTGTGATGTCTCTAAAAAAAATGGTGTTTTCATAATCCCCTGATGGCTAATCAACGCAGGGGTTAGTTAATAAGCACAATCATATTGAAAGTCAACACATTTTACGCACTAACCATTTTACGCACGATTAAATTGATCAAATTATGCATGGATAAAAATGATGTAAAATCAATCAAAAATAATTATACATAATTTCCCAGATCTATTCAACACGAATGAGTAACCTGGAAAAAGTATAGGTGTAGTTAACGAAATGGGAAAAAAGTAACTCTGCCTGTGGAAACATTTTGGCACACAAGACAAACGAATGTGCAGGTGCTTTAAAAATATTAATATTTTACTCTATTTCAAATCATTTGAAAGCAGATGCAAGCAGTTCAAATAAACCCTTTTTTTTGTAAACTAAGGTCTTCGTTACAATACTTACATGTCCATTGTCATCCAGTAAATTGTTAGTGAGTTTTAGTTTATCGAATGAGACTATCTGCTTCATCCACTGTGCGCCTTTGGCGGGAGAGTCGGGGTGGTAGTGAACTCTCCCGGGAGTAGCAGGGTCAGCTTTACCCGCCACCAGCCACGAGGAGCTGTGAAAAGCATACCTACGAAAGGAAGAAAAAAACAAGAGCAACATTTTCATTGAGGTTTCATAGGCCTACATTCTGTTTTTCAATTCAATTCCTTGTTTCGGGCCTATACTTTTAGTTGGATGCACGTTCATTGGAACATATGCCATAGCCTATACACTCACTGCAGCGAAAGTAGACTGGCACAAAATATTTCCCAAGAAAGGTATAGATTTGTATCTAGTTCATTTGGTAAATAAAACGTACCTGTATCGTTTATCGTCGACTGGTAGGAAATCCATTAGCAGCATGTAGTCTGCCATAGGATCCATTCCAAATATTTTCACTTGAAATGTTGGAAACATTCGCCTGACAGAAGAAAACACATGATACATTAAAATCGGTTGCCTTTGACTTGGCTCTATCATTGTCTATGGGTTCATCTGCAAGTGTTTGTCACTGGGGTTTACTTGCGTGGGATTTGGGAGATTTTGGCAAATTCCCATCAGGAAATAAGTCATATGTTGTGATATACTTCGTGATATTCTTTTAGAATACAACATTTTGCCTTTTTTCAACAGTCGATAACATTATCTCACCCACAGCCACAACAATAGTATTGTTATAGGGTATGCATTTTGCATTAGGCCTATATTTTGTTGTTATAGGCCTATGATGTTATGACGCCTTCCAAGGAAGGAGGCCCAGGGTTGTAGTTTTTGTGTATGACGTCATTCAGTATGGTTAGAGTATGGTTACATTTTTGGTTAACGCAAATTACGCTTAGCTTTATTTAACACTGTACATTCACTTGCATTTCTCTTCTGCCCTTTGATGGATTCTAGTCACACACACTCGTTGCATCGAGGGACTGTTCTTTTTCTTTACCCGTATCTTTCATAAATATGCTCTCTTTCTCTCTCCCCTCATGCACACGCTCGCAGACGGGGTGAGGAGTCTCATATACCGTAAAACGTTTTATTGTATGTGAAGTAATCCGCCAAACCAGTGAAAGTGATCCTAAAATCCCTGCTCAATTAACGTCAGTGTCTATTCAAGGCTGCAGTTGTGGATAGGTGAGGCTAAAGTAGTTTTTAAAGTGCCCTCCCTCAGATCCTGTGTTGCTCAGTGTCTCTGGAATGACAGATGTTGTTCTGCTGTCACCCTATAACACAGAGCAGGTCAACTGAGCCTTCGGAAATGCCATCTCTTATGGAGCTCAAATCCTAAAATAAATCTTTAAATATTGAATAAAAAAATAACGCAGTTATTCATAGTAATCTGATAGATATGGCAAGTGGGCCTACATTGTCCTGCAACAAATGCCAACGACATTGCATAAATAATGCCTATAGTCATATAGCGAAATTCATCAATATGCTTTTTGACTGCTATTACATCAAATATTGTTTTATTGCTCTGTTGCCTACGAGACAGCATGTAAATATCAAGGTCATATTATGCAGAGAAAGAAATAGGCCTAGGCCTGTAATTTTACTAATACGTGGAATGTTTACAGTAGAAATGTATTTGAATGCAAAACTTGTTGCAAAACTTGCTAGCTTTTGAAAAGCGCAAAATTGTGCATTTTGAGAGGGTATCACAAGGAAAAGGGTGCATAACCGTAACAGTAGAATAAATAGTTATAGCTCAAAAGGAACTGCATAGATGCGGTAAAGATACGGTAACGAGGTCAATGACGCAGACCGTGGGGGATAGAAGAAGTGGCAGGTAGCTTAGTGGTTAAGAGCGTTGTGCCAGTAACCGAAAGGTCGCTGGTTCTAATCCCCGAGCCGACTAGGTGAAAAATCGGTCGATGTGCCCTTGAGCAAGGCACTTAACCCTAATTGCTCCTGTAAGTCGCTCTGGATAAGAGCGTCTGCTAAATGACTAAAATGTAAAATGTAAGAAGGACGCCGGATTGGCGCACATTCAACAAATATGATCGAACAAAGTGGATATTCGTCAACTCCTTCATGATTGATGTATTGTAACAGGCTCACAGTGTAATTACTAAAGTCCGGTTTGGCTGTTTTCGCTGCATAACATTTAGAAGTTGTCCCTTTTCAGGTTTAGAAGAAGTGACTGCTAAATGCTAACTTTTGTTCGTATAAGCTGGTAGCATAGCTAGCATACAGAAATCGGTGGTGGTAGTCAGTTGTTTTAACTGTAATACAGTTGATTGGTGACGATGACATAAGCATGTATCGGGGTTGGCATCATACAAGCATTACTACCTCAACATAGTGTGAAATACACATATAAACAATAGCCCAAATTTAGGCACATTTTTCTGGGGGGCAATGAGGAGATTCAGAACCTTTTCCCCAAGCATTTCCATGGCATTTCCATTGTTTTGGTCGAGTTCCATTGACCTCTTTACCGCATCTATGCCATTGCCCGAAAAAGGCGAATTCTGGAACGTTCTCTATAGTTCTCTATCTGTTTGAACAATCTCATGTAGCATCCCCTAAATGCCTTAGATATGGTGTTATTACTCTGTATAAGATAGGAAAGCACAAGTTTAATCTATGTGAAGTGGGCCTATATGTCAGGGAAAACACGACTCACACAGGGGAAAACAGAAGGGCCTTTACGCGTACAATTATCCCCTAAAAACCCATGCGTAAAATGTTGAATGAATATCAACGCCCTTTCGAATATCGTACTTTTAATTTGGTCAGAAATAATGAGCTTTCTCTGCCCACACTTGTAGGCCGTTTTAAATATGTTTTCGGGGATATAGCCTACTCTTAACTGTATCCACTACTCCAAATTAAATCAAAATGCTTAATTTCTGAGAATATTTAACATAAAAACTGCAGGCCAATATTTGATTCCGTTCCAGTCTGACTATAAATGATATTTAACACTACAGAATAGTCATTGAATAGGCCTAGTTTATTAGTGAATAGTTTATTTATCTAAATATAATGAGCTAAGAGATGTTTTCAATAGATATTGCTGCGTAATTTCCATTGCAGCATCACACCAACATCAATTTGTTGACTAAATACACACCAACTTTAAACATTTTCTCCCAATATATCTCATGATTTAGGCCTACTTTGTGTGTGTAAGCTCTCATGGGATACATTTGAAATAGGCAACTAAATATTTGTTCATAACATGAATCTGGAAGCCCAACCCAGTGAAGCCTGCATGTATCATGGTGTAAATTCCACTCACCTTCCAGCCTTGGTAACGATCATCTCCGTTCCCAGATGATTAAATTCATCCCATAAAGCTTTCATCTCCAACTGAACGTTAATGTTGGCCACCTTAGGGTTCTTTTTCACCAGAGACTTGCTGTTCGGTGTGGAACTGGGGGACGACGAGGAACAGTTGGATGTCCCGGTGTCGCTCTGCTGGGTCTGTGTGGGGTTCGACCCCGAGTAGTTGTAGCTGTGTTGAGCGGCTGGGCATGGCTCAAAGTGGGTTTCATGTTGGCTGTACGGGTCCCCGGGGGACGGAGAGAGATGGTAACTCCCCGGTGCGTTGAGGCTGCTTAGGCTGCTGGTCGTGAAGGCTGCAACATCGCAAAAATGGGACAGCTGCGTCAGCCACGGACTGGATATTGCTGAAATCATTCCAAAAGCTGTATTTTACTATATGCGTTGCACACTGAAAGCAGTTGTAGTCTTGAGTTATTTTTTTCAAAGTCAAACAGCCTTTATAGATTTTCGAATAGTTTTAAAATAGTTTCCGTTTCGTGCGTCTATTAGTGTTTTCTGCGTCCATTAATCCTCGGTGTTGCATCCAATGCTGTAATAAACTACAGCCTAAATCCTAAAATGCCTGTTGCCTTTAGTGAATTCGCTCGCAACGTTTCTCGCAAAACGTCAAATAGTCGAAGAAAAATCATTCAGAATTTTGTTTTTTCTGCGTCCCTAATTATAATTCCCAATCCTGACCAAAAATGGTTTTGTAGAACTATAACCCACACACAAGTTGTTTTTTTCGAGGGATTGTGTTCAAAAGTATTCCAGGCGGCCTCGGCTCTGCTGTGTTACTGCGGTATGCTACACTGCAATCCAGACGTCTCTCTTATCTCTCTATAGGGCCTCCCCTTCACGATAAAACCGGTTCTTATTTCTATTTAGATAAGGAACTGCAGGTAATGTGTCTTTCCTCGCCTTGGGACGAGACTGATTGACAGTGAAGTGCGCCCCTTTTAATGGGCTTTCCGGCACCCATTTACTTTTGGATAAGGGTATCGCCCACATCGTCCTCCTGTAACAATAGACGGGCTAGCTGGCACAGTGAAGGGTAAACTGTTTTACCAGGTAAACAAACACGTATATGCATGAACAAACAAACGCAACATTATTTTGGGGTTAATGTATCTTGAATTATTATTATATGCCAAATGGAACTGGGATAAGGGACCCAATTCCACTGTGTTGGATATAGGCCTATTTTCAACTATTTTTTTTACCATTAATACGCACGGGTGCCCCATGTACCCCCGCCCCTAACTTCTCATTCCATATTTTCAAAATGTGTTCTCGTTCTCTTCTCTGATGGTAGTAGCTTATGTAAGAACTCACTTTGATTTGAAATGCAACTGAAACCACTATTTTGACAAGCTTCTGCAGTTCTATAAAGATATAATTCGCCTATGAACACTGAGTGTTTTAGAAGTTATGATTAGTTGAAGTTATGAATAACTTCCTATTGTCATATGCATCATATTTTCCCCGGAACTTTCCTATGGCCTATACTGGATGTGACTTTTCGGGAATATTTTCATATGAACTTACTTTTACACTATAGCCTGCTCTAGCATCAACATTGCTTTATTTATGCATTTACACTAACTCAAACATCTGGATGCTCAATTTTAGTATATTGCAGGAACAAGATCACATCTGTATGCAACAACAACAACAACAACAACAACAACAAAAACAACAACCTGAGATGAGCAACAAACAAACTTGACGCAAGCAAATATTTACAAGGTTATTGTCAAGACCGCGCTCGTACCTTCCATTTCTCTGGTGACAGTGCTGTAGTGCATTTTAAACGAACTGTAACAGTTGTGCTGGTTTTGCTTGTCCAGGCCAGTGCCGTGTTTGTCAAATGTTGCGTTTCCTGCTTGCTCCGCAGCTGAAATCAGAGAGGCTATACTGAAAGCATTTGCTTTTGGAGAGAGGGGACCGCTGTCGTCCATAGGCGAGGAATCAGGTCGAGAAATCCGTCTCTCCTCTGCTTCCTTTACGCCCTATTCCAGAAAGCAGATGGCTAGACACAATGCGCAGGAACATATGCTGCAATAGCTTTACATTTATCCTCTAACGTTCGTTGTTATTCAGTGACCTTTTGGCGAAGTAGGTTAGGTAACTCCGCTGTTTTTAAAGCAAAGTATTCCCACTGAATCTTTTTGACGATATGGTCAACATTTTAAACTTTTCCCTTGCACTAATTCAATTGATATGCCCAAACAGGTCCACTTGTATCATAACCTCGTTCATCCGCAGAGAGCTGTTCCCTTCTTCCCCCATTCGGTGGCTGGGTGATGTCATAAGAGTTCGCTAGTCTGCCTTGAGGAGAAGCTACTGCAGAGAGAGAGAATGTCAAAAGTGAGAGCTCCACGCCTCCCATGCAGGGCTCGAAAAAAAGTGTGCACGCTTTGACTGGATGTTTTATTTGAATAAGACCTGGTCAATCATGTGCCAAATTTGAATCTACTTTGGGAAAAAAGTAGACCGTCATTGCGGATGTCCGGCTTCAAAGTGCTGCAATTTTACAGTAAATTATATGTTTGGGTTCTTTGGTTGTGCAATGACAGCGCGCGTAATTGCCAAATACCTTGGGCATGGGGGCCGTTGTTGTCCCGAGCTTTTTCGTCAAATGAACTAGGCATTGCTGTTGTGTCTATTTTTATGGAGGTAGGATTAATGTATTACTTTATGGTTATGGTGTTCCCATTGAATCATGGATTCATTCATTCACCAATTTTATGCATTGCCTAATTGGTGCAATGGCTGCACCAACCAATACACGACGACCTCACTTAATACTTGAATACTATTGATCTCACGATCAGACATTAGTCAGACAATTGTTTAACCCATATGGATTATAGCATTTTATTATTCGTGAACTAAATTATTGTCTATCCTATTTATTGCCTGCCAATTGTAATCGCAATGCTTACAGCTATATTCAAACGGATGGTAGTTCGTTTGTGGCTGGCTGGCTGGCCATGGCGGGTTGTAGTCAGCAAACAAAGTTCAGCGCAAGTGTTGCAGAATTAACACTGGGGCTGCTGCCCTGTGAGCCTGCTTTAATGCAAGGAGATCTGCCTCGTGCGCTTTGCTAGACACTTGACCTTTATCTTGCTTTTACAGTATCTCTTATCAGCTTATCAAGCTTCATAATTAATTAATAGCAACAAAAGTTATGTTTGTTTGAGCTACTGCGATAGCAACCCGGATTGAGTCTCATTTACACGGGCGATTTAATAATGCGCTGCTGCAGCGGGCTAATGGGATAACCTAGTTAGCTGCACGGCTGTTGTCTTTGCAGATTAGACCTATTTGTTTTGGATGTTTGTCTTAATGCAATCGAACATAAATAAACTACTGTGGTGATCTGTTGTTTTTAAGTGTAGAATTGTAAGGAACTTTTGGATCGATTATATAATTTAGCCTATATCTTTAGACAACAGAATTAACTCATGCAAATAACCTTGAAAAGGAACACATTTATTTGACCTTAGCCAGCAATCCCTGATTATTTATATTTATTTAATTACTACAGCATCTAAGCATAGGCCCTATACACTTAAGTAGTATGTTGTTATACAGTAGCATCTTAAAATGCTTAACCAAGTTTGATAGCCAAATAGGTCCACATAATTTATTGATAGGATATAATACAAGGATATGTATTATTACTTTATTGGCATATCGTCTATCGGCCTAAATGTTCACTGTGCTATTTTGATATTTCAAGAAAATGCAAGACTAACATTGTTTTATTATCTTGAAAGATCAAGTAATCCACCTTAAGAAAATGGCCCTGTATTTCCTTATTTTTATCAGATGATGCCATTGATACCAGCTCACTTCATCATTGCCATGTCGGAAGCGTCCTTTCTTTGTAAATACTCAGGTGATAACAGACAAAATACAGAACCTGATCAAATAGGAAGACTTTAGGAATTCGCTTGAAGGCCTTGGCGCACAAGCGGGAGGCGACTGAAAACACTTATTCAAGAAGCTTTGCATGAATAAGCTATGAATGAGCAGACACATAACATTTCCTAAATAATGAGAGTAATGGTTTATAAAAAATATATACATTATGTTAATTTCTTGGGTAATGAATGGACATAGCCTAAACATCTTATGTTTCCTATTGCGTTGCCTGATATGAGTGTTTTATCTTCACCTACAAATACAATTATACATTTTAGACTAGCCTAGAGCTAGGTATACGTTCACGTTGCAAATAACAGAAAATAGCAGTAGCTCAAAGAATTGGTGGACATAGGCTACTGCATCAAACGTGTTGCCCCTTTTTCATGGCCATATTCGTTGTAATTTCCTGACCATTTGAAGCCCATATCTTACATTTATTTAAAGCGTGGTTAGTTTGGTGGGACACTCCGCAGCACTGGCAATGTATCCTGTTATGACTCCCTCTGGCTCCTCACTCTACACAAGGGCCATGTTCAGTTGCCAAACGTTCTCAACGTTGCAGATATAAATGCCATGAATAGAGCCGACGTGATTCCTTATACTACATGTCAACAGATGCGTTTGTTCTACAAAGCATATTTCAAACTGAAGGTTCCAAAACGTTGCGTCCTGCTGAACGCGCCCCCAGGTGTGCCTGTTGCTTCTTTGCATAGTTTACCGTGGTAGGCCTACCTCTAAAGTTTTGGCTGTTCTTTTGCGCGCACTGAGAGGCATCTGGTCGTCGTTACTAGTTCTATGTATTTTGGAAAGTAAATCGCAATAGGCCTACATTGTAAATAGCTCTCCAGTCTGTAGGTGCAGTACGAAATCCTCTATAGCCTATTCAGAGTCACTTCATTGAGCACGTGGGGCAAAGTGGCCTTAATTTGTTGGTAGTTTACGTTTAAATTATTTATTCTATTGAGGACATCATTTGTAATCTAGTTCAACATCTATTTCAGAAAGTATAGGACGATTTCTCTGCTGGGGCTTTCACACATTGGATACTAGATAATGTAGCCTATTAGCGTAGTGTATGCCTTGCCTCAGTTAATGTGTCTAAAAGTTTATTAAGCCTTTGTTTGTTTATTTGTGAACGGATTCAAAAGTGTTCTTCTTATCAGATTTTTAGTTAGTTTGAATGAATTAGGCTGTTAAAAAAACAGATTTACAAGAACAAATGCATGTCTTAGGCTACAGGGGCGGCGTAGATCAGTTAGCCTGCAAATGATGGAAAACATAATGACTGTTTTTGTATTTATTTGTATCTTTTATATTTCAGTTAGGCCTATTTAAATGCACCATAGCAGACAATATGTATCTGTCGTTATTCCGATGTAGTCTATAACCACTAATGAGGCCCACCCAAACATTAGCCCAGCAATAATGATGTGGAGGCCTAACTTAGAATGATTGCCTGATTTAAAAGTAAACTGTGTTTATTTTACCCATTAGCGTAAAGTAACTTCTTTTGTCCTGCTGTATGTTAGTTAGCCTATTCGTTGAGAAATACTCGATAGGCTATTCCCTTATTTGGATGTTGACGCATCGGAAGAGGCCTCTGTGGATCTTGTACTAATCCGGGGCATCATCTCCATCAGTGACACAGATATTCCGTCTAGATAAGGATACAGCGAGCGGGGACAGCAGTGCCATTGACCTCCAAATGCAGGAAACCGGGGACAAAGCAAGTGATGTTGAGCCAACGTATTTTACTCATCTCACTGTTTGTAGTTGTCTTTGTTTGTATGTTGTTTCAAGAAGGAGCCCTATTATTGTTCACACGTTTCATATCTAGTCAAAAGTCTAAATATTCATATTTGAAATGCGATTTTGTGATCAATGTTGGATATTCAACAGCTTTCATTGTTCTCCGTTTGCAATATACCCTCTAGACCTGTGCTTTTGAAGATACAGTACGTTAATCCACATATTACACATTTTCATTCCTTCATATTCTAATTTGTGCCCGATCTATTTTTTTTTAACCTAACCCATCAAACTAGCCCCATAGGTAGTGATGCTTTTTTCTTATTTTTAAAGAAACGTTTTCACGTTTGTGTCTTATACTTCCATAAAGCGGAACACACTTAAGTAGCCAAGGTTATATGGCTCGAAAACTTGAAATTCGTGCGTAATTCAATGTTTTGGGGGGTAAAGCATGCATCGAGTTTACAGGCGCAATATAAACTGTGCCACCAGTGCACACCGGTGGTTTGTAAAACCTTTTTTATCGTGCTCAATAATGTTTTATTAGGAATCAAAAATAGGCCTATGCACTTTTTGGGACACGTGATATTGTGTACTATATAGGTTTTTTAATTATGTGTGTTTTGTGTATAGAGCCATTTATTTTGAACAGTTCGATTTGGAATATAGCATACAATTGTTTTTAGCCAATTTTGTTATTTATTTTATCTTAAAATACATTACAAATTAATGTATTTGGAGAGTCGTCCCGTTCTCTGAACAGACAGCCTATTTGGTGAGCATGAGGTGAATACCATGGACGAAAAATCCTTTCAACATTTATTTCTCTCTAGTCTTCCAACCTCATCACTTGCTACTATACCTTCTCCCATGTACCTTCTGTAACATGGTCTAGTGTCCTTTTGTATTTCTTTATAGGATAGGCTATAACTTATGTTGGCCCCATTAATATTTGGATTCCACTATGCATTATGCATGCTTGCGCAATGAAATGTATATCGCAAGCAATAGTTCGTTTATCCTTTCCGTTTACCCCTAGGAGTGATGTATACCGCTCTGCCAAAAAAATGACATTTGTTGCCTGCCATAAGGTTTTAAGTAATTTTTATTAGATCTTAAAACAATATACGGGTAGGCCTATAGCCTAGACAATTATAATAGTCATTACAAGGCTATTATTGTTGTTGTTCAGAAGTGATTATTATAGCCTGTCTATTCATTCTTATTGCTGTTTGTTGACATCACTGTGCATGTTGTTTTTGTCGCTGTCAAAAGTTTGAAGTTGCCTGTTGATATATTTGGTAAGTCCTGTGTGGTCCGACACTGTGCTAAATATTATTATGTTGTGGTAATATGATAAATCGCTAAAACAAGAGCTCCAGCCCATGCCTCATTAAATAACTTAGGACACAGTATCTGTTTAGGCATGTTCTCTGCTATCTTTGTGTGTTATCAAACGTCTAGGTGCGATGTGGATTTGGCTTAGACACTTCGGCATGCAATACTCTATTGTAAGTTTGGCCTAACTGATCCTTGTCTATAAAAATAATGTACAAAATCTCTAACACACCACGAGTGAGCCTTTTAGTGGTTGCTTTTTAGGATCGCGTTCTATAGAAATAAAAAATGAATTTCATCATTTCTGAACATAATACAGCTTCAATGACTTTCTAGCAGATCTTTTCAATTTCTACAAAACCCTCGAGAGAAAACGGTTCGATGTTAATTAGAACCTTAGATCAATTAACAGACGATAAATCAAGTGGTGTCCAAGGATCATAAAACAATAATTTTAACATTCATATAGGGTGACTGAAACTGTTGGGACCGACCAGCACGCTCCATATATACAATTCTATCCTATGTAAATATTGGTCTAAATCCTTGAACCAGACAGGGAGGAAGTCAGCTAGTTGACCGCTGACAGTTGACTTGCTGAATAGCTGCTGTCCAGTCTCTCCACGGACATTTGGAAGTAATAAACAGCCAATAGTGCACATATAACCAGTCTTACAAAAATACATAATTAATACATCATTATAGATGCAATAAAAAAATATCGAGGTTATGACTTGCCATCTTCAAAATCAGTGCAATCTACTTTAGGCCATTTCACTTTAAGAAATGATTGGCCTCCTCATTGATTAGCTTCCTATGTGGCTACTGTCTGCATTCGATTACATTCGCATGAGAGGATTGAATTTAAAGTTTCATTAACCAGCCATCAAAACATTTAATTGGATAATGTTTAAGTTATTTCTGTGATGAATATAGGCTAATAGCCTGCATTAATACAATTCTTAGATTTTCATTTATGTTAGTTCATAACTATTTGTTCAGATTTCGATTCAGATACATCACATTAATAAATGACTAGCGGTCTAAACTGAGATTATATCGAATAATAAAAAAATCATTTGACAAATTAACACGAATTCGATAAGGCAACATAATGAACTAAAAGTATAGAATACATAGGTTAATCCCTGAATACATGGGCTAACGTGCAGAAACAACAAGGCATAAAGAACTAGAGCAAATTACTTTCAAGTCTTGTATCAGAAAGCCGGCCCGGCGAACAGGTGTTTCTAAATCTAGTCCTATATATGGCGATAACCTTTCCAGCCTGAGACCACGCGATGAAAGACACTTTGACTGCAG
Source organism: Coregonus lavaretus (assembly GCF_964263955.1). NCBI lineage: Eukaryota > Metazoa > Chordata > Actinopteri > Salmoniformes > Salmonidae > Coregonus > Coregonus lavaretus. The sequence continues at coordinate 30,921,854 of NC_140004.1, forward strand.
TGCACTTTAACTTGCACTATTTTCAATTCCTTGCAAGATGCAATTTATAGCCTATTTCTGATAACCACTTTGTTTCTCCCTTGGGTGAAGACTTAATATTGCATAGGCTATCTGTGATTGGTAAGTTGTTGGACTTTTTGTGAGATTTAGATGAAAATTGCATGTGACCGAATAAGACATAAAATTAATAGCTTTTGGAAAATGTACAGTAAAACACGTTTCCTTTTTGGCTTGAAAATCTACCTTTCCTGTTCAACCCTTTTCATTTTTATTTTTGGTCATCTTTGAGCACGGATATGGGCATAAAAACACAATGGACACGAACACAATGGATAGATCTCTGACCATCATCCCCCAGTGTCCAGACCAGGGAAAATTCCAACACAGCAAAAACCTCGATTTTCTCACGCAAACAAATCACAGCAGGATTTGGATCCAGTAATTGTTCATTTGTGGAGAGCGATGTGATTTATTATTTAGTAGCCTATATTGCTATTTACGTGGTAGGCTAATATTCATTCTAACTTTTGCAAATTGAGTTTGACTGTTCGATATTTATTTTAATCACTTATATTTGTTAATCGTTTTGACCGGTAGTTTGGAAAGAGCAGGAGGTGCTTTGCACGTTTAGAAGTGAGAATTGCCCAGAGGCCCTGATGAAAGAACCAAAGGATGCCAGCACATATTGCTAAAAACATCACATGGTGCACCTGAGAGGAAATTGAACTCAAATATATGTCGACATTTTCTTTATCAGGGAATTGACCAAAAGTAAGGCCTATATTCTTGAATGTTGGGCGTACTTTGTGCAGTTCATACAGGATATGTATAAAGTACACACATATTGTCACATTAAGAGCTAATAAGAAATTGACAGAGTAACTGAAAAGCTTCATCCCTATACATACTCTCTCTCTCTATCTGGCCTAATGTCTGGGTTATTGTGCACAGTGATGTGCTTATTTAGAAATGGGGAATTTTAATCACAGCATTTTACACATACATTTCTCATCTTTTTCAATCTGATGATATTTTGTTTGTTTTTAGAGGGTGATGTGAAATCTTCATAAAGAAATAATATAATAACATGCATTCACAATCAGAATGTGAAAATAGTACTACAAAGATGAACTGTCTGGTATGAATAAATTGAGGCATAAAACTATTATTAAGTTGTACCTCCATTTTAAATAAAGCTGCTTGATGACTGAAAGCTAATGATGTATCCCGTCTTAGTTAGTGCGTAAAACCAACCTGAAGACATTAAGCCATCAAGACCCCAGGTATAACCGCCACAGTACAATTTAAAGTTCACCAAGTTAGACCAAATCACTTCCTCTACCTGGCTAAAAACAGTCAGTGGGAAAGCCGTATTTACTCCTTCTCCCCCTCTCTCCCCTCTTTCTTTTTCTCTCTCTCTCTCTCTCTCTCTCTCTCTCTCTCTCTCTCTCTCTCTCTCTCGCTCTCGCTCTCGCTCTCGCTCTCGCTCTCTCGCTCTCTCGCTCTCTCTCTGGGAAGATTTGTGCCACCACTGTGTTTGTTTATTGTGGGAGGGAAGGTCTTCTCCACATGTCTTTACAGAGTTAACAAATATAGGCCTGACAGCTGCCAACTGTACCCTTCAACACCTCTGAGCAGCCTGGCCAGAAAGCCCAGTGCTCTCACCAGTACCTATGTACCTCACCTCAGCCCTGATTCAGCCCTGCAGCCCTACCTGCAACCCTGAGGCACAGAGACTAAGTCAGAAAGATTGGGTCAGAGACCGACTGAGTGGCAGCCATTAGCCCACATTGAAGATTTTAACAAATGTCATCCCCAAATCACAGCCTCCCCTAGAACCACTGCAGTAGTTGAGAGCGTGTCCTGAGCACTAATGTTGAGACGTGGTAGTGCTTTTTACTGTGTCCCACTGGAATGGTGTGTTATGTCTGTGTTATTAAGTGGTTATTGCAATGTTAGTCTTGTTCGAATGAAGCTACGCCTATCGTGTTTGTCGATGTATGTTTGTAGATTCTCTTGTAGTTTTCATAGAAAAGGTAATACTGGGTTCAGTCTTTGAATGTTATCATGGGGTTCGTTAAGCAGATTTATCAGGGTGAGAAAGAAAAAGAGAGAGAGAGAGCACAAACAGCCTGGAATGTCTGAAGGAGCGGAGGGCAGATCAGATCCCTTTTCAAAATCACTTCTTCTCTTTCCCTCCCACCGTTGTTTTAAAACTGGGAAGCTTTTAGCTTTTGAAAAGTATCCTTTTCCTATCTGTGGCAAAGCGGCCGGGACGTCATCACCTCACCTCTCCACGCCTCCGATTGGGCTGCCCGTAAATAGCTTGCATTCCTGGCACAAAGAACCGATGATATGAACCTGAGGCCTCAGTGATCTCCCAAATTAATTAAGGGCTTTCTTCCTCCTGACCTGCGTTGAGCTGAGAGGGATCTGGATTCTTTGTGTCTCTAATACGTCTTAAAGGGATACTTCGGGATTTTGGCAATGAGGCCCTTTATCTACTTCCCCAGTCAGATGAACTTGTGGATACAATTCTTATGTCTCTGTGTCCAGTATGAAGGACATTAGAGGTAGTTTCGTGAGCCAATGCTAATTAGCGTTAGCGCAGTGACTGGAAGTCTATGGGTATCTGCTAGCATGGTAGATTATGCTCATTATAAATCTGCCACTTCCACTGTCTTCTTCTCGGTTAGGCCCATGAGCCTAAATAGACTATCATGTAGTAGAGAACCCCCCCCCCCCCCCCCCCCACACTGTCTCCCCCCTCTGTACCCCCTCGTTCCCCCCTCTGCCCATCCCTGATACCCCCTTCACTCTGTATTTGTTTGAATATGAGAAGGCCTGATGTTGTTTCTGGCAGAGAGGGTCTTAGACACTATAGGAGCTCATCCCCCTCTCGCTGCCCCCTCCCCTCCCCTTCCTCCCCCTCTCTCTGCCCCCCTCCCCTCCCTCCCTTCCAGCCCTCTGCTACCGTGGCCTGCTGCATGTTCACTCCTCACTAGTCATGGCCTTTACTTTCATCAACTTGAACCAGAGCCTCGTCTCCACAGACCCCAGTCAAAGGCCATTACAGACAGGCCCGTGTTGAGTGTGTATCAGCTATCAGCACGGTGTGTTTTCCCTTCCTGAATTCCTCCTTAGGAGCCCCTGCAGCAGAGATTAAGAATGCTGTTTTAATGGTGTCATGTCCAACTCAGTGCGGTTGATAAATCCTGTTTACCGTTGCGTTCCTGAACGCAGCTGAGTGACTTCTTCCTTTTAAGTCAGTCCAGTCTCTAAATGCACCTTTCAGGAGCTGGAACCATCAGCTCCTTTTTCTCTTCCTCCACTGCCCCACCGCCCCACCGCCCCACCGCCCCACCGCCCCACCGCCCCATCGCCCCACTGCCCCACTGCCCCACCGCCCCACCTCCCCACCACCCCACTTCCCACCGCCCCACCTCCCCACCGCCCCACCGCCCCACTTCCCCACCGCCCCACCTCCCCACCACCCGGTCCCATAGGTTGTCCAGAGGAAAAGGCCTACCTCAGGGAGGGTAACAGGATGACTACTCCAAACCCCATGAATGTGAAACACTGGTGGTTTTGTGGGATTTTAACATGCCGTTTTGTTCTGTGACAGTGGGATGAGATCCTCGCGCACCCCACACAGAGCCCAGACAGTAAAATTGGGGATCAGTCTCTGGAATGCTTATTCCCCCCCTATAACACACACACCAATGCCTATATTGGAAACGCATAGTGGAGGAGACAGGAAAATTAGCTACAATATAGCTTTTTGTTTAGGCGTAGCGGTCTGGGAGGCAAGAGAGAGGGGAAATATTATTGCTGCTTCCTGTGCTCCTCTACCACTACGCCGCTGCTTTCCCCAGATGAAGAGCAGGAAATCACATGGACCCTACACAATGTGGAGAATGGGGGCCAATCCAATTCCCTTCCCTAACTCAGCCCAGGGTCACCTCAGCACCCACCACCACCTTGTATGATTCACATTTAATAATAATTTGGTGAGTATATTTGTCCTATTTCACACATGTACAAGTGTGTATTAATATGCATGTGTCAATTGGAAATGTGTTTTTTGTCCCCGGAGACACCATCGGAGAGTGTGGTCTCAGCCAGGGTCTACCATTATCAACGGCGACCCTGGAGCAATTAGGGTCAAGGCAACATCGACAGAACTAGCGACCTTTCGGTTACTGGTCCAACGCTCTAACCACTAGGCTACCTTCCATCCTGCAACTTCTCCCCTGCCTCTTCCCCTTCACAACTGCCTGCATTCAGAGAGTCTCCACAGCACAGTATACCTATGGACTCGGCTCCATGGTAAAGAAGAGGGGATATTTGATGTTATGTAGCCTGCTCCGATCTGTTGCTGCCTTAGCCCTAGTCTCAGATCCAGGTCACAGATCACACTGTGTACAGCCTGTCACTCTGCGGCTCAGGGAATCCATTGAAACCTCAGCTCGTTGGGCTCGGCCAATTGGAGAGCAGCATGAGCAGCCTGATACTGATTACAGTGATTCATCATCTCAGGCCGTCCCTGCCACCACATGTTTGTTTTGATCTCTTCCCCGCCAGCGTGGTGACAGTGAAATATGTGGGACCATGTGGCCAGGCCCGGGCCGGTCGCCACACAGCCATGGAAACCTGCCTGCCTGCACCACCACTAGCATCCCAGGGTTGGGCCCAAGCTCAGGGCCCATCTAATTCATTATGATTTAAAAAGAAAAACTGATCCTAGCTCAGCACTCCTACTCTGAAACATTTAGTGAATATGGGCCCAGAGCTCCATACCTAGCCCAGCGCCAGGGACCCCACCTCAGAGCTCCAGTCCCAGCCTTAGCCCTATATCTCAGTGGGGTGTGGGTGTCTTAGGCCGACTGGCTAATTGCAGACCCCGTGCAGTGTAACATTAGGTGATGGGAGGATTACGGCATGTTGCCTTGTGTTCACTGGGGAGCTAAACTGACACTCTCTAACCCCTGACCGGACAGTTATAGAAACCTCTCTAGTTGGCCGGAGGGTCTGGGGGTCTGGGACAGATTATGGGGGGACTACGTGGCCTTGGTTGCATCCCAAATGGCACCCTATTTCCTTCATCGTGCACTACCTTTGACCTGAGTCCTATGGGCCCTGGTTAAAAGTAGTGCACTATATAGGGAATAGGATGCCATTTGGGATGCAACCCTGGTTAGGCAGGCAGAGGCAGACCACATGACTGCATGGCTCCTAGCTCTAACACAAGCAGGACTGTTGTGTTCCCTGATGTCAAACACTTCCTCCATTTGCATCCATTAGCCTGTTGTCGTGGCAGCGAGGAACATTTGAGCCCAGCAGGAAAACAAAGGATCCTGTTTCTAATGAAAAAGTTCCCTCGGCTCGGCTGTTAGATTTACACACACAAAAATACTCTGTTTCTGTTCATTTTAAAATGATACATTCGTAGTTAATTTTGTGCAAAATAAATAAAGATTAAAATTGAAATTAAATTAACTGAGTTGTTAAACAGTATTCCGTTATTTAATGAATACACATTAATGAATTTATTTAAATAGCATATACATATTATATATTTTCCATTACTTGCTTTCATCACTTTCATATATACAGCTGCGGAAAAAATTAAGAGACCACTGCAAAATTATCAGTTTCTCTGGTTTTACTATTTATAGGTATGTGTTTGGGTAAAAATAACATTTTTGTTTTATTCTATAAACTACTGACAACATTTCTCCCAAATTCCAAATAAAAATATTGTCATTTAGAGCATTTATTTTCAGAAAATGACAACTGGTCAAAATAACAAAATAAATGCAGTGTTGTCAGACCTCGAATAATGCAAAGGAAATAAGTTCATGTTCATTTTTAAACAACACAATAGTAATGTTTTAACTTAGGAAGAGTTCAGAAATCAATATTTAGTGGAATAACCCTGATTTTCAATCACAGCTTTCATGCGTCTTGGCATGCTCTCCACTAGTCTTTCACTTTGATGTTGGGTGACTATGCCACTCCTGGTACAAAAATTCAAGCAGCTCGGCTTTGTTTGATGGCTTGTGACCATCCATCTTCCTCTTGATCACATTCCAGTAGTTTTCAATGGGGTTCAGGTCTGGAGATTGGGCTGGCCATGACAGGGTCTTGATCTGGTGGTCCTCCATCCACACCTTGATTGACCTGGCTGTGTGGCATGGCACATTGCCCTGCTGGAAAAACCAATCCTCAGAGTTGGGGAACAATGTCAGAGCAAAATGAAGCAAGTTTTCTTCCAGGACAACCTTGTACGTGGCTTGATTCATGCGTCCTTCACAAAGACAATACGGCCCGATTCCAGCCTTGCTGAAGCACCCCCAGATCATCACCAATCCTCCTCCAAATTTCACAGTGGGTGCGAGACACTGTGGCTTGTAGGCCTTTCCAGGTCTCCATCTAACCATTAGACGACCAAGTGTTTGGCAAAGCTGAAAATTGGACTCATCAGAGAAGATGACCTTACTCCAGTCCTCTACGGTCCAATCCTTATGGTCTTTTGCAAACCTCAGCCTGGCTCTTCTTTGCTTCTCATTGATGAAGGGCTTTTTTCTAGCTTTGCACGACTTCAGCCCCGCCACTAGGAGCCTGTTTCGAGCCGTCCTCGCCGTACACTTCACCCCAGCTTCCATTTGCCATTCTTTTTGTAGGTCACTTGATGTCATCCTACGGTTGTTGAGTGACATTCAAATGAGTTGGCGGTCATCCCGGTCAGTAGAGAGTCGTTTTCGCCCTCTGCTGGTCTGTAGCTTTGTTGTCTCCAATGTCTGCTGCTTGACCTTGTTCTTATGAACCGCCGTCTTTGAAATTTTAAGGATGGAAGCAACCTGACACTCCCTCTGCCAGTAAAGCCAGAATTGAACCCTTCTTTTCCTCATTCATTTTCAACTCTTTTGGCATGGTCAATAGTTATTTTTTGATTAATATTACTTTTGAGGTACTATTAGCACTGTTTTTGCCATCCAGCTGGTCCTATTGCAAGAGGATAGTGATGACCACAGCAGTGGTTTTTAATAAGATTTGGTTCATGTGATCACCTAATCAGTACCTAATTCAGTAGAATGAGGTGTGCCTGTGTTGGAATTCAACAGACACTGGAATGGAATGGCTGTCATACATGTAGAGATGCTGATTTAAGAAACATTTGCAGTGGTCTCTTAATTTTTTCCACAGGTGTATATATATATATTTTTTTTAATCAAAACACAATCTATAATGTCTATCATTTGTCAATAATATCAATTTAGCATATTTGCCATTTATTAGTCTTATTTTAACAGAAATGTGATCCAACAGTAATGTTATTTAGGCACACAATTATTGTAAATGTCTTGGGTTATTTTCAATCACATTAATACATTTGAACTATCCTTATCTTCTTCTAATGATGCATTCACTTCATAATTTGAGGGATAATATTATGTAATAATTTGTCAACATTTGTTAGTTTAATTTTTTTTGTTGCATTATGTCTGCAATAAATAACTTTACATTTGTGAGATACATTTTTCGAAAACGTGAACTAAAAGCATTTACTAATATTTGAAATGTTGGTTTAAACTGGATGAAAATATAATTATTTGTGACCTGTCCCAAAATGAATGGAGATGATTACAAAAGCTCTGCATTCACAACATGTGTGTTTGTATGTTTGAAAGGAATTTGGAACTCATTTAAATTGATCAAAATGTACTTTCAGATATAAGTAACCTACTGTAGACAGTATTAATATCTTTACTCTGTCTACTGTCTATAGGCTTCATACAGTATGTTACTCTCTACAGGCTTCATACAGTATGTTACTGTCTACTGTCTACAGGCTTCATACAGTATGTTACTGTCTACTGTCTACAGGCTTCATACAGTATGTTACTGTCTACTGTCTATAGGCTTCATACAGTATGTTACTCTCTACAGGCTTCATACAGTATGTTACTGTCTACTGTCTACAGGCTTCATACAGTATGTTACTGTCTACTGTCTACAGGTCTTCATACAGTATGTTACTGTCTACAGGCTTCATAGAGTATGTTACTGTCTACAGGCTTCATACAGTATGTTACTGTCTACTGTCTATAGGCTTCATACAGTATGTTACTGTCTACTGTCTACAGGTCTTCATACAGTATGTTACTGTCTACTGTCTATAGGCTTCATACAGTATGTTACTATCTACTGTCTACAGGCTTCATACAGTATGTTACTGTCTACTGTCTACAGGTCTTCATACAGTATGTTACTGTCTACAGGTCTTCATACAGTATGTTACTGTCTACTGTCTATAGGCTTCATACAGTATGTTACTGTCTACAGGTCTTCATACAGTATGTTACTGTCTACTGTCTACAGGTCTTCATACAGTATGTTACTGTCTACTGTCTATAGGCTTCATACAGTATGTTACTGTCTACTGTCTACAGGTCTTCATACAGTATGTTACTGTCTAGTGTCTATAGGCTTCATACAGTATGTTACTATCTACAGGGCTTCATACAGTATGTTACTGTCTACTGTCTACAGGCTTCATACAGTATGTTACTGTCTACAGGTCTTCATACAGTATGTTACTGTCTACTGTCTATAGGCTTCATACAGTATGTTACTGTCTACTGTCTATAGGCTTCATACAGTATGTTACTGTCTACTGTCTATAGGCTTCATACAGTATGTTACTGTCTACTGTCTATAGGCTTCATACAGTATGTTACTGTCTACAGGTCTTCATACAGTATGTTACTGTCTACTGTCTATAGGCTTCATACAGTATGTTACTGTCTACTGTCTATAGGCTTCATACAGTATGTTACTGTCTACTGTCTACAGGTCTTCATACAGTATGTTACTGTCTACTGTCTACAGGTCTTCATACAGTATGTTACTGTCTACTGTCTACAGGTCTTCATACAGTATGTTACTGTCTACTGTCTACAGGTCTTCATACAGTATGTTACTGTCTAGTGTCTATAGGCTTCATACAGTATGTTACTGTCTACAGGTCTTCATACAGTATGTTACTGTCTACTGTCTATAGGCTTCATACAGTATGTTACTGTCTACTGTCTATAGGCTTCATACAGTATGTTACTGTCTACTGTCTATAGGCTTCATACAGTATGTTACTGTCTACTGTCTATAGGCTTCATACAGTATGTTACTGTCTACAGGTCTTCATACAGTATGTTACTGTCTACTGTCTATAGGCTTCATACAGTATGTTACTGTCTACTGTCTACAGGTCTTCATACAGTATGTTACTGTCTACTGTCTATAGGCTTCATACAGTATGTTACTATCTACAGGTCTTCATACAGTATGTTACTGTCTACTGTCTACAGGCTTCATACAGTATGTTACTGTCTACTGTCTATAGGCTTCATACAGTATGCTACTATCTACAGGTCTTCATACAGTATGTTACTGTCTACTGTCTACAGGTCTTCATACAGTATGTTACTGTCTACTGTCTACAGGTCTTCATACAGTATGTTACTGTCTACTGTCTACAGGTCTTCATACAGTATGTTACTGTCTACTGTCTATAGGCTTCATACAGTATGTTACTGTCTACAGGTCTTCATACAGTATGTTACTGTCTACTGTCTACAGGCTTCATACAGTATGTTACTGTCTACTGTCTACAGGTCTTCATACAGTATGTTACTGTCTACTGTCTACAGGTCTTCATACAGTATGTTACTATCTACAGGTCTTCATACAGTATGTTACTGTCTACTGTCTATAGGCTTCATACAGTATGTTACTGTCTACAGGCTTCATACAGTATGTTACTGTCTACTGTCTACAGGCTTCATACAGTATGTTACTGTCTACTGTCTACAGGTCTTCATACAGTATGTTACTGTCTACTGTCTACAGGTCTTCATACAGTATGTTACTGTCTACTGTCTACAGGCTTCATACAGTATGTTACTATCTACAGGTCTTCATACAGTATGTTACTGTCTACTGTCTATAGGCTTCATACAGTATGTTACTGTCTACTGTCTACAGGCTTCATACAGTATGTTACTATCTACAGGTCTTCATACAGTATGTTACTGTCTACTGTCTACAGGTCTTCATACAGTATGTTACTGTCTACTGTCTACAGGCTTCATACAGTATGTTACTATCTACAGGTCTTCATACAGTATGTTACTGTCTACTGTCTACAGGTCTTCATACAGTATGTTACTGTCTACTGTCTACAGGTCTTCATACAGTATGTTACTGTCTACTGTCTACAGGCTTCATACAGTATGTTACTATCTACAGGTCTTCATACAGTATGTTACTGTCTACTGTCTATAGGCTTCATACAGTATGTTACTGTCTACTGTCTATAGGCTTCATACAGTATGTTACTGTCTACTGTCTACAGGTCTTCATACAGTATGTTACTGTCTACTGTTTACAGGCATCATACAGTATGTTACTGTCTACTGTCTATAGGCTTCATACAGTATGTTACTGTCTACTGTCTATAGGCTTCATACAGTATGTTACTGTCTACTGTCTACAGGTCTTCATACAGTATGTTACTGTCTACTGTCTACAGGCTTCATACAGTATGTTACTGTCTACTGTCTACAGGCTTCATACAGTATGTTACTGTCTACTGTTTACAGGCATCATACAGTATGTTACTGTCTACTGTCTATAGGCTTCATACAGTATGTTACTGTCTACTGTCTACAGGTCTTCATACAGTATGTTACTGTCTACTGTCTACAGGCTTCATACAGTATGTTACTATCTACAGGTCTTCATACAGTATGTTACTGTCTACTGTCTATAGGCTTCATACAGTATGTTACTGTCTACTGTCTACAGGCTTCATACAGTATGTTACTGTCTACTGTCTACAGGCTTCATACAGTATGTTACTGTCTACTGTCTACAGGTCTTCATACAGTATGTTACTGTCTACTGTCTACAGGTCTTCATACAGTATGTTACTGTCTACTGTCTACAGGTCTTCATACAGTATGTTACTGTCTACTGTCTACAGGCTTCATACAGTATGTTACTATCTACAGGTCTTCATACAGTATGTTACTGTCTACTGTCTATAGGCTTCATACAGTATGTTACTGTCTACAGGCTTCATACAGTATGTTACTGTCTACTGTCTACAGGTCTTCATACAGTATGTTACTGTCTACTGTCTATAGGCTTCATACAGTATGTTACTGTCTACTGTCTATAGGCTTCATACAGTATGTTACTGTCTACTGTCTATAGGCTTCATACAGTACGTTACTGTCTACTGTCTACAGGCTTCATACAGTATGTTACTGTCTACTGTCTACAGGCTTCATACAGTATGTTACTGTCTACTGTCTACAAGCCTTCATATGGTACAGTGCCTTGCAATATTATTCATCCCCCTTGGCGTTTTTCCTATTTTGTTGCATTACAACCTGTAATTTATATGGATTTTTATTTGGATTTCATGTAATGGACATACACAAAATTGTCCAAATTGGTGAAGTGAAATGAAAAAAATTACTTGTTTCAAAAAAGTATAAAAAAGAAATAACGGAAAAGTGGTGCGTTCATATGTATTCACCCCCTTTGCTATGAAGCCCCTAAATAAGATCTGGTGCAACCAATTACCTTCAGAAGTCACATAATTAGTTAAATAAAGTCCACCTGTGTGCAATCTAAGTGTCACATGATCTCAATATATATACACCTGTTCTGAAAGGCCCCAGAGTCTGCAACACCACTAAGCAAGGGGCACCACCAAGCAAGCGGCACCATGAAGACCAAGGAGCTCTCCAAACAGGTCAGGGACAAAGTTGTGGAGAAGTACAGATCAGGGTTGGGTTCTAAAAAAATATATCAAAAACTTTTAACATCCCACGGAGCACCACTAAATCCATTATTAAAAAATGGAAAGAATATTTCACCACAACGAACCTGCCAAGAGATGGTCGCCTACCAAAACTCATGGACCAGGGAAGGAGGGCATTAATCAGAGAGGCAACAAAGAGACCAAAGATAACCCTGAAGGAGCTGCAAAGCTCTACAGCGGAGATAGGAGTATCTGTCAATAGGACCACTTTAAGCCGTTCACTCCACAGAGCTTGGCTTTACGGAAGAGTGGCCAGAAAAAAGCCATTGCGTAAAGAAAAAAATAAGTAAACACGTTTGGTTTTCGCCAAAAGGCATGTGGGAGACTCCCCAAACATATGGAAGAAGGTACTCTGGTCAGATGAGACTAAAATTAAACTTTTTGGCCATCAAGGCAAACGCTATGTCTGGCGCAAACCCAACACCTCTCATCACCCCGAGAACACCATCCCCGCAGTGAAGCATGGTGGTGGCAGCATCATGCTGTGGGGATGTTTTTCATCGGCAGGGACTGGGAAACTGGTCAGAATTGAAGGAATGATGGATGGCGCTAAATATAGGGAAATTCTTGAGGGAAACCTGTTTCAGTCTTCCAGAGATATGAGACTGGGACGGAGGTTCACCTTCCAGCAGCACAATGACCCTAAGCATACTGCTAAAGCAACACTTGAGTGGTTTAAGGGGAAACATTTAAATGTCTGGGAATGGCCTAGTCTCAATCCAATTGAGAATCTGTGGTATGACTTAAAGATTGCTGTACACCAGCAGAACATTTTGAAGAATGGGCAAAATCCCAGTGGCTAGATGTGCCAAGCTTATAGAGACATGGATCTTGATATGGAAAATATTGTAATATTTCTTGCATATATACTGTATTTCCATATATGCTTAGAAAAAATGGTGTGTGTGTGCGTGCATGCGTGTTTACCTTGCAGTGAATACTAGCCATAGCAGGGGTCTGCCCTCCTCCTCTCTGCTCACAGAGCCTATAGTCACATTATTGTACAGCCACCCTAGCATTAGCTTATACTGGCGTTTTCTCCTTTGAGATTGGACAGCAGTACTCTACTCTTTAAAAAGCAACGTGTATGTATTTTCATTGATTTTCTTCAGTGTTGACTACCTTATAAAACTAGCGTTTATTCCCTGTTTTTAGTTCCTTCACCTACATTTCAGGAGCCCACATCACTCGTTCATACACACTCACACACCGTGTAAAATAAATGTGAAATCTATGACTAATGAGCTGAGATACTAAGACAACAAAAAATTATTCTCAATCACAACCTCCCATTGTGGTTACAGAAGAAAAGTCAAAACACTGTAATGAATTGGGAGGGAAAATCTATGTTTGGGTCCGATTTCTCAGATCATTAGTCTTCATACAGTGTGTCTCAGAGGTTGCCATATCTGGCCCAGATTGAATGTAATGATATTTATTAGAACATGTCGTAGCACGCAGCCGGTCTTTCTCTTATAGCATTCTCATAGCTACAGAGATGTGTTTACATATGACAGGACTAACAGTGACATGTTTTTAAAAACGTTTATATTTGTTTTATTCCTTTTTCATGTAACAAAGTTATATGAAAGGAGGTAATTGATATGGAGTCCCTTGTATGATCAAACACCCATTTTTGTTAGCACTGTAGTCAATCCACTTTGCATTTGGATCTCTGAGTTAGTTGTAAGCAGTTAATATCAGCAAATGTTAAAGTTGTATATTTTTGTATATTAAACTTTTTGTAGCATTCAATTATAATGTCCCCACCATCCAGTATTCAGACCAAGATTGGAAGAGTTTTGTTTCCTTGAAATTGGTCTCCTGATAGTGTTAAGACGATTCTCCCGGTAGTATGAATTATATTACGTGCAGTAATGGTGCAGTTTCCAAAAGCTATTTAGGGTCCTCCACTCATGCATGATATGCATATTATTTGTGATTTGATAACATGATTTCACCCATCTTCATATTTTTGATCCCTTCAATGTCAAACATTTAGGCGAGTGACTGACAATTTAGTTTTGACTTCCGATACAATTTCCAAACTCGGGTTCGTTGGGTATCAGGGGAGTGCTGGACAGATTGGATTCCGTCCGTCCGTCCGTCCGTCCGTCTGTCCGTCTGTCCGTCTGTCCGTCTGTCCGTCTGTCTGTCTGTCTGTCTGTCGGAGGATTTGTAAAAAGCTGTAGCTCCCCTATGTGGTACGGGAGTGTAAGAGCACCTGGCACCTCATGAGGGGTAGAGGAAGGGGAGAAAGGGGGGAGAGAGGGAGAAGAGGGGGAGATATTTGTGGGAGCTAATTCTTACCGGATTCATTGATTCCTGGCATTCACACAGTCAGTGTTTGGCCTTCAGGGTCCAAAGCCTGTATCTGTACTGAGTTACCTCAGAACCAAACCAAACTGCATGAACATAGAGGGAAACTCTGAGGGGGAACTCCTCTCAGAAGCGATGAGTAAGTTTGCATCCCAAATGGCACCCCATTCCCTACATAGTACAACTTTTGGCCAGGGCCCACATAGTGCACAACTTTTGACCAGAACCCTATGGGCCCTGGTCAAAAGTAGTGCACTATGTAGGGAATAGGGTGCCATTTGGAATGCACTCATGTCTGTGTTGCTCAAGTTGCCACCAGATACACAGCTATTCACCTTGAGTTAGATCTTTCATCAGTTGGCTCACCACATTACAAACGTGACAGTATAATGGGGCGTAGGTTTTCTCTCTAGAGCAGCTAGACCTTAAACAATGACTCTCATTTTTGTCAATTTGTTGCGTCTTGCTAGTTTATCAGCTTATCAAGATTTTCTATTATGCAATATGAGAGAACAGTTTTCACGTAGTAGTTCACAGACTCTCTCTCTCTCTCTCTCTCTCTCTCTCTCTCTCTCTCTCTCTCTCTCTCTCTCTCTCTCTCTCACACACACACACACACACACACACACACACACACACACACACACACACACACACACACACACACACACACACACACACACACACACACACAGTTGTTTGCTTGGGGCTCTTTGGTTCAAGTTGGTGTTTATGGTGTGCTGTGGTGCCCTCAGCATCAAAGAGGAGTAGTGTGTCTAATGCTGTATCAGGTGTCTTCATCTACCAGATCACTATCAGGCCTGGCTGGCTGAGTGCAAGCTTGAGATAGATGGTCACCTCTCTGGACATCAGTCCACTTCAGCTCACCTCGAAATATTTACCTGACATGTCTCCCTGGGTGGCAGGCTATCTGACGAAACATACACACATGCATACGCGCAGGCACCCCCCCCCCCCCCCCCCCCCCCAACACACACACATTAAGAGGTATTCCCGCATCATGCGCCATTGCCCATGGATGGCCTTTGAGGAAGCCACTCGCCTGTTTACTGATGCAAATTAGCCAGTAGCAAGCCTTCCAGAGGATCAGCCAGTGTGGAATGCACGGTGGGTGGTTGTCTCTGCTCCACTGCCCCCCACCGCTCCCCCACTGCCCCCCAACCGCTCCCCCACCGCCCTCCACTGACCAGCCCATCGACCCCCACAGCAGGAATGCTCTCAGTGGGTCTCACCCTGACAGGAGCACTGGGTCAGAGTATCAGGGTGTCAGGCCACGGGGTCTGACACTGACACTGACACACTGTGCTCTAAGGGCTGTGGAGTGGAGTGGAGAGCAGTGGGATAAGGAGTGGAGAGCAGTGGGTTAAGGAGTGGAGGATAGTGGAGAGCAGTGGGTTGTGGAGTGGAGGGTAGTGGAGAGCAGTGGGTTATGGAGTGGAGGGTAGTGGAGAGCAGTGGGTTGTGGAGTGGAGGGTAGTGGAGAGCAGTGGGTTATGGAGTGGAGGGTAGTGGAGAGCAATGGGTTGTGGAGTGGAGGGTAGTGGAGAGCAGTGGGTTGTGGAGTGGAGGGTAGGGTAGGGTAGTGGAGAGCAGTGGGTTGTGGAGTGGAGGGTAGTGGAGAGCAGTGGGCCGTGGAGTGGAGGGTAGTGGAGAGCAGTGGGTGGTGGAGCGGAGGGTAGTGGAGAGCAGTGGGCTGGGGAGTGGAGGGTAGTGGGCCTCCGAGGTGTTGAAGCTGTTGAAGCCTATAGCCTCAGTCTAAACTTTAGCCTGGCCTGGGAGGGCTGGAGGGGCCTGAGAACCAGGGAAGCAGAGCAGACATTAGTAAATTCTGTAGGAAAAAAAGAGTTAAGATAAGCTCTGAGGAAAGGCTAGCAACCATAGTTTGGCAACCATTTTATGCTAATCCCGAGTCTGAAATTGGATAATGCTGTCTGTGCATTACAGTATTTGTGATCTATTACTGTGTATTGTGTTTTTGACACAGTTGTCATGTTTTATATTTCCTGCTCACGGAGTAGAAAAAGTTAATTATTTTGATAGCGAACAACAAGTTGGGTTCTGCCCTCGACAAATGTGTAAATAAAGTTTTCCCATTGGGATTCCTGCTGCTCGTCGTGTCAGTGTTGAATGGTGAGAACGGCGTACTCCATCTTTTCCCACTTACTGACCCAAGGACAAGGCCGTGTTGAGCTGTGGGTGTGTGAGGTACACACCATTTTCTCTCTGTGTGTTTGTGTGTGCGCAGCTGTGTTGTGATGGAAAAGCAGACTTGTGTTCAGCTGAAACAGTGGAGGGTCTGCAATGACTGATGTATGATAGGCTTATCCTGGACCCCAAACAGAGAAACCACCCCAAGACCTCTAATGAGTGTGTCTGCTGAAATATTTTGGGCACGTTTCTTACTGAGGCAGCGACAGATACCAGGCTGCAAGCCTAGCAGATAGTTTTTGTGGGCAGAGCATTGGCTCTCATGGGAATAGACACACACACACACACACACACACACACACGCACAGGGATCTGAAGGGCCGCTGTGTTTTTGATAGGTGGGAGGCAGAGATTTTGGAAAGTAGGGAGGCGTTTGCGGGGGGGGGGGATGTTTGCTTTGAAGCAGGGGGTCATTATTGTGGATGGGGATTATCAGTCCCCCCCCCCCCGCCCTCCATCCTCCCCCCTCCTCCCGGGACAGCCGTCAGTGTCAGTCACTGGCCATGGAGGTCCACGCTCCAGCACATCTGCAGCTGCACAGGCCTACGCAGCAGAGCCTGCTCTGAGCCCGGCTGGGGAGGGAAGGGGCTGTTTGTGGTGGGATGTGGAGTGCAAACAAGATTCAGGTTACCTCAGGAGTGTTTCAAACTCGAATGGGGTCAATATATCATGGAGGATAACACACACATTGTTTACTGATAAAAGTGTGTTGGATCGGATGCAAACGACTCTCACATCAAAAAACATATTCTACATGCTTCACACTGTATTTTTTCACAGATTAATTATAGGCTATGCTGTACATTTGTGTACTCCTCCCCCTGCACCCCCTCCCCCTTTGTGTGCCTGGTATCTACTGTGTTTTTCCCAGAGAGAGCCCAGGTGTGCGGGGTAAACGCCCCTCAGCGAGATGGAGATTTCAACTCAATGAGGCCTCCTCCTCTGCCCAGGGAATCCCCATTGTTCCTCCTCTGCCTTTCTCAGTCCCAGCTCCTTACAGACATGTTTCACCAGTTCCTACCCATGCCTCCCCCAGCCCCAGCTTCTCCAACCTACTGTCCCAAATACCCTTATGTCAGCCCCAACCTTGAAGGCAATCCTAACTCTAACCCTAGCCTCAATTTTAACCGTAGCCTCAACTCTAGCCTCAACTCTAACCCTAGTCTCAACTCTAACCCTAGTCTCAACTCTAACCCTAACCCTAAACAACACCGAAACTGAACCCCTGCCTCTAACACCAATACGCCTTCCCCATACTGTACCTTCCTTACTGATGCTCCTACCCTACCCCAGCCCCCTACCCTATCCTACCCCAGCCCCCTACCCTACCCTACCCCAGCCCACCACAGGGGCCTCTGTCAGGGCCAAGGGACACTAATCACCCCTCAGCCTGCCCAGGGCCTCAGAGGAGTGGGACCAGACCAGACACTTCCGCTCAGCCCTCCCTCCCTCTCCAGCAGCCACACCCTCCGATGTTTGGCAGCCTGCAGTGGTGTGGTGGTGAAACGGTCTAGCTTAAAGCACAAAGACAATCTGTCAGTGCCTTGGCTGACGTGCTTCAGCTGCAGCTGGTGTAGACTACATGAGGGATTTGCACTTGTCTGACTCAGACACTCAGACCCACTCAGTCAGAGCCCTGTGAACTGAAGAGTGTTATAAGTTAGCTGTATAGCTCCACCTGCTGTTAGTGTCTCTGTGAGAGGGAGACATGGATCTGGGATGTGTATTGTGGATCAGTACAGCCTGATGTAGAAGCATCATGATATAGGAGGAGATGGATAGTGGATACAACAGTGACTGGGTGGTCCACTTGGTTCATCCCGCCCATATCCTCTCTCCACTACAGCACCTCCCCCTTGTCCCCCTCACACAGAGACATACTGTAGATGCCCCCTCCCCCCCACCACACACACACACCCCGTTCCCTTGGAGCTCTTCTCTGCCCCTCTGCTCTATGATTAGCAGCCCATGACACCTGTGGGGTTTGGGGTGTGTGTGTGTGTGTGCATGCAGGGAGATAGGGAGATGGGGTGGAGGAGGTTACACTAGAGAGTTTGTAGCAGGGACTGGGGAGCACTCCTGGCCTTCATCTTACTGCCTGCCTCAGTGCCTCCCTCAGTACTCCTAGGTGTAATTCCTGTTAATTGGCTTCTGACTTATTGTGTCTTGTGGCATTCTCCCACCCCCATGCCTCCAGGTCTTGACCCTCTCGTTGCTGTGTAATATGCTTCCTTTTTTAACTTTACACATTCCTGTGTGTAAGGCAGGCAGGCAGGCAGGCAGCAGAGTGATCTGCAAAGAGAGAAAGACCTGCAAAGAGAGAGAGAGAGAGAGAGAGAGAGAGAGAGAGAGAGAGAGAGAGAGAGAGAGAGAGAGAGAGAGAGAGAGAGAGAGAGAGAGAGAGAGAGAGAGAGAGAGAGAGAGAGAGAGAGAGAGAGAGAGGCAGGGCAGCAGCACTTGCCATTACATTTTTACGTACACACAAAATATGTTGTTGAGTAATACAACTGCTCAGACCTGCTTAGAACAACAATCTGAGAAGTCTCCCTCCTCTCCCTCTCCTCCTCTCCCTCTCCTCTGCTCTCAGTCTTGATTTATCCCCTGCTCTGTTTTCCCTGGCCCACATGGCCCGGGAGTTTGCACTAGGCCCACTCAACCAGAACCGATGTCATTCAAATCCAGTTAAATAAATGGCCCTATAAATTTCCTCCAATAATAAGCCTGGGTGCTGGAGGAATGTGTGGCGGGGAGGGATGGAGGGATTGAGGGAGAGAGGGACTGAAGGAGCAGAGAGGGAGTCTCAGACCCAGACAGCTAGGGCCTGTGCTGCAGTGTGAGAAAGGCAGGCTGCTGCTGTGTGCTTGTTAAAGAGGGGACATCTCCCTCTCTCTCTCTCTCTCTCTCTCTGGGAGCTGGGGTGGGAGACTCCAGGCGAATGGGACCTCAGGGACACTTTAACTCAGCCCACCCAGAGACAGTCTGAGGCTAGGGCCAGCAATCAGGGCCCAGCCAGCCAGGGCTACTAATCTTCAGGACCCTGTGAGAACCACAGTGTCTTAACGAGGTGTCTGTCTGGAACGCTGCTCTATATAGGTGAAATGGATCAGGGAAATAGTGTTGGTCAGTGGGATTAATAGTACATTGTTAATGTGTTTTCATAAGCAGATGATTATTCCCTTACCTATTCTAATTTCTGTATGATATATTATATCCTTCCATAGCGTCAGTCCTCAGTGTCCTTGATTTCTCTATGTAGGCTAATGATCATAACCACAACTGTAGTGGTTACAACCAACTGTCTCTGGAAGTAACATGCCGTTGTCGATTGCTGACATACATCACAACCTGTATCAAATTACCTTTAACCCCATAAACTAACCCATGAACCCTAAACTGTTCCACATTCCACATCCATAGGTGGATCTAAGCAGCATATTCCTTAGCGGAGCAGGATTTTTGGGGGGCTCGTTGGATCGTTTGGTTGGTCGGTGTGTTTACCCTGAAGCTGATTTATCGGTGCTTCCGCAGTAGCCGGGTCGGCTTGAAGCGCATGAGAAAGCAAGCGCCCGATGGGCCCCCACACCATCTCAGCCAGGCAGTTAGACTCTGTGGGAAACAGGAAAGGCCAATATTATTCCTGCTACCACACAGGGATGCGCTAACACGACTCTGCGGCAGAGTGACGGATCGCAACGGGGGCGTCACATTGTGTAAGTGTCTCATTCACACCACAATTCAATAGCGACCATGAGAGAGGAGGTCCGCTAGAGCACATTAAAGCATCAAAGCCCCCACAATGCCTTCTGGGAAACGATGGCAGGTAGGGGCCACGGCCCCGCTACGGCATGCACTGTAAACGCTGCACGCTCCACGGGCTCCACGCTGCCGAAATGACATTACCTGGCACTATAAAACAAACACACACTGCCCTGCCACACTTTGAACTGAGGGGCTTTGTTTGGACTGGCGACCCCAGGAGGCCACGAGGCAGGAGTGGGTGGGAGAGGGTGGCTATTCAGGCCAGGAGGGACTCAGCCCCCCAACCCCTCTCCACCCCTCCCCAGAGCTGAGTGACTGAGCCACTGTGCGATGCCAGTGATCCGCAACCCGTTTACTGCCTTAAATCGCTCTCACCCCCCTCGTCGCCCCTCTCCTCAGGAGAAAGAAAAATCACCCAGAGCTCCTTGAAATGGGTCTGGGACAGGGTGAGCTGGGATTGGGGCTGGGTAACTCCCTGCAGCCTATCTAGCCTGGTTAGAGGAGGCATTTCTCATGCAGCAGAGAATGAGAGCATGGAATAGGTCAGACCCAGCTCAGCCTGACCCATAGAAAACCACTCACTGTACCAAACTAAATGCTAGGCTGGAAGCAAGGGGAAATAATGTGCGAGTTGAGATAAATACAAGAGATGTTTCGGACAGCAGCATAAACATGATATTCTTATGGAGGCGCAGTGATCATTTTCAGATGGAACTGTTAGCAGGCGTAGGTGTGTGTGTGTGTGTGACGGCTAATACAGCACTGCTTGGAATGCTGCTCGTCCAATCATCATCCAGGATCCAAACAACCAGTTTTTATGAGGCATGTCTTACCTTGCTTCAAAGTTGCCAAAATCCCACCATAGAAAAGTGGAGGCAATTATTTTATAAAGACTTCCTCATATGCGCTCTCCTGTTCTATTGGTTTTCAAATGTGCAGTGAGCATTTTGCATTTTGGAACATTCATGTGTAGGCATACTGTCGTGTGCACATGGCTGCGCTTAAAATGTCGAGAAAGAATAGTTTATCAACATTTTAAGCTAAACCTTGTGATTTGTTCCATCATCCTTCCCACTGGGCACACATTGGTTGAATCAACATTGTTTCCACATCATTTCCATAAAATTACGTTTAACCAAGGTGAAATAGACGTTGAATTGATGTCTGTGCCCAGTGGGTTATTAATTGATACAGTGTATACCTCCACTACACTACTTTGATATGCATTGTGGAGATTAAGAAGTGAGTATTCTCAATGCCCAATGAAAAAAAAGTGGGTATAGGGGTATACCTGCATATACCCTCCATTAGACCACTGTGTGTTTGTGTGTGTGTGTGTGTGTGTGTGGCTGTGTGCATATGTGGGAGTGTGAGTGCATGTATGTGTGTCTGCTGCTCTGCATATTTGTCTGCATGTGCAGTATGTATCTGTGTGTGCATATGTGTGTCTGCATCTGTCCGAGTGTGTGTATATATGGGGCGTGTAAGTGTACATACGTGTCTAGCTAACATTTACGGCTGCTCCATGTGTATCTATCATTCCCTCTGCGTTTACCTGCCACATCAGTCTCTGTACACCCAGTGTAAACAACGTTTATCTTTACATGTAAATTAGTGTCTTTACCTCCAGCCCCAACAAAGAGGACCATTGAAGGCAGTTTGGGCATTTACAACCATGTTGAATTGTACTCTAGATTATAGGCTTATTCCAGACATTGTGTAGTGCTTTTCTGTCATTCACACTCAGCCGATGCTCCCTGTTACAAATATCTTGGGCGTCCTGGACCCATCATTAAGGTTATGACCAATATGCAGTCATATAAATGGCTACAGCAGGAGCTAAATAGATTTATCGCTCTCTCTCTCTCTCTCTCTCTCTCTCTCTCTCTCTCTCTCTCTCTCTCTCTCTCTCGCTTTCTCTCTCCCCCCCCCCCCCCCTTCTCCTCCCTCTCACTCTCTCTCGCCCTCTCTCTCCCTCACTATCCCCCCCCCCCCCCCCCCCTCTTTCTCTCTGGGAGGTGGGAGGTTATGTGTGTCTGTGTGTGCTGCTGATAGTAGTAATTTTCGGTGAGAGGCTGAGAGGCACCTCTGGGTACAGTACATCCGCCCCGGCCCGCCACTTCACTTGTGGCTGTGAAATATGACAAGAGGCCCCCAGTAGGAGAGCAGAGATTTATGTGGCACTAATAAGCACTATCTCTCCAGGAGATCACACCCGTGGACAGACTCAGCACAGCAAGCGAGCGAGAGGCCAAGTCCTCTATAGCAGGCATTTTCAAACTTTTCTTGCCCAGGAACCCCGCCCAGGCAAACCGACGACCCAGGGACCCCCATCATATGTTAGCAAAAAATATATAATCTTGTCATCAGGTGAATTATAATGGCAAGTAGAAGTAATCAACATTTTAAAATGAATAGACTTGGTAGACAGTTTCATTATTTTGACCTCCCCACAGTTCATTGGAAGAGGTAGTGTAAACTCTAACATGGTCCATTAGCTAGAAAGGTATTTTGGCGGCATAGAGAAAATGTTGATGTAGTAAAGCTACTTTTCTGCAATTCTACACATTTTTCCATTGAGCTGATAGAACAATTAGCAGTTTTAAAGTGAATTTCCTGCTATTCTATGCATATTACCATGGCTAATGCTGTGTTCCTCTGCTCAAACATTATAACAAAATCAAGTGCCCTGAATCCCATTAATTCATTTATTTTTATTATCCCCGACTGTCTAGCTTTTATTTGATTTTGAGTTCTCAAAGATGGTATTATGCATGCTTTCTGGTTTTGGTCATTTAAGTTCACACTGAAACTGTTTTTCCATCCCGAAAATGACCACCTAGACGGCCCGCCTAAGAATTTTCAATACAGAAAGAAACCTGTAATTAGCTCCAGTGACTGTAATTTCCTCCATATTAAAAGGATAGTTCGAGATTTTGGCAATGAAGCCATTTATCTACCTCACCAGAGTCGGATGAACAGGAATAGCTAGCATGCTAACATTTCCTGTAGACTTCCAGTCTTTGCGCTAATGCTAATTAGCGTTGGCTTGTGAAACTGCCTCTAACTTCCTTTATACTGGACGCAGAGACATACAAATTGTTTTCACGATGGTGTTCCAGGATGGTATGCCTGTTGAAGCTAGCGATATTCATAAAATATTTTTGGGCACCCCAAAATATATAAAAACTATTGCGACCCCCTGCAGTACCTCCGTTGAAAACCCTTGCTCTACAGCAGCCAAGCTAGCTAAGCTAATCCCTCTCTCTGGTTCAGTCAGACTCCCCCTCTTTCAATGGGATCTCACATGAGATGCGCAGAACAGCTGGCAGTCATATTCACGGTCATTTTCAACCTCTCCTTGTCCCAGTCTGTAATCCCCACGTCTCAAGGTAACCACATTCATTCATGTTCCCAAAACTCTAAGGCTACCTGCTATAATGACTACTGACATGTAGCACTCACAGCTGTAATCATGAAGTGCTTTGAAAGGCTGGTTATGGCACACATCAACTCCATCATCCCGGACACCCTAGACCCATTCCAATTTGCATAGCGCCACAACAGATCCATAGACAATGTAAACTCAATTGCACTCCACATTGCTCTCACCCACCTAGTCGGAAGTTTACATACACTTAGGTTGGAGTCATTAATACTCGTTTTTCAACCACTCCACACATTTCTTGTTAACAAACTATATTTTTGGCAAGTTGGTTAGGACATCTACTTTCTGCATGACACAAGTCATTTTTCCAACAATTGTTTAAAGACAGATTATTTCACTTATAATTCACTATATCACAATTCCAGTGGGTCAGAAGTTTACATACACTAAGTTGACTGTGCCTTTAAACAACTTGGAAAATTCCAGAAAATGATGTCATGGCTTTAGAAGCTTCTGATAGGCTAATTGACATCATTTGAGTCAATTGGAGGTGTACCTGTGGATGTATTTCAAGGCCTACCTTCAAACTCAGTGCCTCTTTGCTTGACATCATGGGAAAATCAAAAGAAATCAGCCAAGACCTCAGAAAAAATATTGTAGACCTCCACAAGTCTGGTTCATCCTTTGGAGCAATTTCCAAATGCCTGAAGGTACCACGTTCATCTGTACAAACAATAGTACGCAAGTATAAACACCATGGGACCACGCAGTCGTCATACCGCTCAGGAAGGAGACACATTCTGTCTCCTAGAGATGAACGTATTTTGGTGCGAAAAGTGCAAATAAATCCCAGAACAACAGCAAAGGACCTTGTGAAGATGCTGGAGGAAACAGGTACAAAAGTATCTATATCCAAAGTAAAACGAGTCCTATATCGACATAACCTGAAAGGCTGCTCAGCAAGGAAGAAGCCACTGCTCCAAAACCGCCATAAAAAAGCCAGACTACGGTTTGCAACTGCACATGGGGACAAAGATCATACTTTTTGGAGAAATGTCCTCTGGTCTGATGATACAAAAATAGAACTGTTTGGCCATAATGACCATCGTTATGTTGGGAGGAAAAAGGGGGATGCTTGCATGCCGAAGAACACCATTCCAACCGTGAAGCACGGGGGTGGCAGCATCATGCCACGCACCACTCCAACAATATCATCAAGTTTGCTGACGACACAATGGTGGTAGGCCTGATCACCAGCGATGATGAGACAGCCTACAGGGAGGAGGTCAGTGACCTGGAAGTGTGGTGCCAGGACAACAACCTCTCCCTCAACATCCGTAAGACCAAGGAGCTGATCGTGGACTACAGGAAACAGCACACCCCCATCCACATCGACGGGGCTGCAGTGGAGTTGGTCGAGAGCTTCAAGTTCCTCTGTGTCCAAATCATTAATGACTTAAAATGGTCCACACAAACGCAAACAGTCGTGAAGAAGGCGCGACAGCGCCTCTGCCCCCTCAGGAGTTTGAAAAGACTTGGCATTTGCCCTCAAATCCTCATTGAGAGCATGTTGACTGGCTGCACCACTGCTTGGTATGGCAACTGCACAGCCCTCGATCGCATGGCGCTACAGAGGGTGGTGTGGACAACCCAGTACATTACTGGGGCTGAGCTCCCTGCCATCCAAGACCTCTATATCAGGAAGGAAGAGACAGAAAATTGTTAAAGACTCCAGCCACCCAGGCCATAGACTGTTCTCTCTGCTTCCGCATGGCGTTACCAACAGGCTCCTGAACAGCTTCTGTCCACAAACTCTAAGACTGCTAAATAGCTACACGGGCAATCTGCATTGACCCTTCTATTTGTATTTTTGCACTGTCTCTATGCGCACTCACACACTCACTCTATGCACATTCTACACACTCACTTACACACACACACACTCACACACTTAATATGCACACACACACATTCATACTGACTCTACACACACACACACACTCGCATACAATCATCATACACGCTGCTGCTACTCTGTTTATTATATATCCTGATGCCTAGTCACCTTACCCCTATACATATCTAACCCTACCACTCCAGTATCACTGCACATTGTAAATATGGTATTGGCACTGACCCTGGAACTGACCCTGTATATAGCGTACTTACTTTCTCGTGTTCTTCTTATATCTATTTCTCGTGTGTTTTTGTTGTCCTTGACTTTTAAATTATTTTTGTATAGTACTACATTGTTGGGAAAGAGCACAAAAGAAAGGCATTTCACTGTACTAGTGCATGTAACAATAAAAAGTTGAAACTTAAGCACTAAAACTAAGTGCTGCTGTATTGAAGTATTCAGCATGCCTCTCTCTCTCTTCCCCCACCCCCCAGTGTGGGGTTAAGACATGTTCCCTGCTCAGTTTCAAGTGGGGGAGGCTTGGGTTTGACATGAGCTACCTTCTATTAAGACATGTCCACGACAAGGCAACAATACCCTCAGATCTGTGCTAATAAACGTCAGCTTTTTCACACAAAAGAGGCAGAAAGCCACGGTAAGACACTGACCTTCTCTGGGGAGGGCTGGCGGTGTATGTTGTGGGGTGGTGTGTGTTCACCTGTGACCGGGCCATTCGTAGAGGAGTAAGGAGGGATGAGGGCTGGGGCAGGGAGGGACTGAGGAGCATGTTTAATACAGACACTGAGACTGGTGTGGCCTGTCTCCAATCCTGCCCTAATCCTGCCCTTTGACTGGAAAAGTCAAGACCGTTGCACGATGAGAGAGAGTGAGAAAAAAAGATAGAATGACAGAGAGGAGAGCGAGAGAGAAAGAAATGGAGAGAAGGGAAGAGAGACGATAAAAAATGGGGAGAAAGAGGCCCTTTGAACAAGTATTGAATGAAAGACTCAAGACCACTCTGCCTGGAAATGACAGGGGGGAATGAGGGAACATACAAACCGCAGGTGTGCGCCCTACCCCCCCCCCCCCCCCCCACACACACACACACATCCAAATACTCATACACAGAGACACACTCACATCTAGAATCATATTCTTGGCGGCATGGGCAGCTGCATCCGTTTCCCAGCAGCCCATGTGATGTGAGGTGGGTTTAGCCATATCTCCATGGGTTTAGCAGTCTTTATGAGGGCAGATCCTCTGTGTGTGCTTCCCTGCCCGGGTACAGCTGACATGGCAATAAACACGCCTTACCGCCACCATGTAGACACTGCCACATAGTGAGGGGATTATGGGAGTGAAAGTCTCACAGACACACACTTTCATCAGACGTACATACGCACACACACATAGACAGGAACACAGATGCACACACTTAAAAGTGTGAAAAATTCTTTGAAGATGATGAAATCAGGCAAATATAGGTTCCAATGACCACTAAAATCTCTCTCTCTCTCTCTCTCTCTCTCTCTCTCTCTCTCTCTCTCTCTCTCTCTCTCTCTCTCTCTCTCTCTCTCTCTCTCTCTCTCTCTCTCTCTCTCTCTCTCTCTCTCTCTCTCTCTCTCTCTCTCTCTCTCTCTCCTGTAGCTGATTAATAGTTTTATAGTATTTTGTCAGCAGAGAATTCCACAGGAAACCGTTGTAATTAAGAAATCTAGACGTTGGATACATCTATTTACTTTCCCCAAAATTATAATTAGTGAAGTTCTGGTTATTTCATTTGTCTCTGACTGAGAGTTTGGCATGGGACACATATGCAGGCCCTGGGCCTATCCCACGATCCCTTAGCCAGCGTCTCAAACTGGACCCTTTTCCCTATGTGGTGCACTACTTTTGACCAGAACCCTATGGGCCCTGGTCGAAAGTAGTGCACCACATAGGGAATAGGGTGCCATTTGGGATGCATCCTAAGTGTGATGACTTCATTAGGACTTGATTTGTCTCTCTATAAACATGCTGGTTTCTGTGAGATATGAACTCATACTGATACAACCTGGCCTCATTTATCTCACATACAACAAGTGTTCTGAAGCTTACCAACCGAAACTCTCTGTGAGAAAATTGACGAGCAGCAATAAAGGTCTTAGTGATTAGAGTATAGCCTGTGAGGTTCATGCTGAAATTTAAAGCTACTAACTAGAACTAATATGAAAAAAAGTGTTACAGTTACCTAGAACTAAGAGAGTTTAATGTGTGCAGTTGACTTTTGGACCTATTGATTTACTGTGTCTGAGGGGAGTGTGTGAGTTTTGAGGGGTAAAAGTGTTGGTGCTGTAATGTCCTCCGCTCTACTCCCAGTGTGCGGTGGGTCGGTGAGAGTTTGATATACACTCCTAGTTCTGTGTGTGTGTGTGTGTGTCTGTACAGTGATTCATGAGTAGGCCTCTCTCCCTGGCTGCACTGTTTACCACTCTGCCCTGGCCTGTCAACCACACTAGGCCTCACCATAAATTAGTGATCATTTGAAATGACGTTAGTGAGCCTGTACGTTGTCGCTGTGTGTGTGTGTGTGTGCATCTATACTTGTGTTTGTGTGTGTATGTGTGTGGGTGTGTGTGATGCCTGCCTGGTTTAAAGACAGTGATTTACGACAGACCTGAAGCACATAATTTCTCCAGCGTTTAGAGGATAGTTTGCTAATGCCCAATGAGTCCTCCAGGTTTTCACTATGAAACGAGCTATCGTAAATCCGACAGTCACGCTAATGGTCCAGCTATCTTAAACTGTTGGATGAAGGGCTGAAGAGCTGTATTTTTAAATACTGAGAGGTGCAAGTACTGTAGTGAGGGATGTAAAAATCCCAAACCAAACAATCACTCACTAACCTCACATACCGTAGGGCTTGTTTCCTGGACCCAGATTAAGTGCTATTCCTGGACTAAAAAGCATGCTCAAAGAAGAATCTACATCTGAAAGTTCTATGTAGTCCAGAATTGGGCTTAATCTGTATTTGGGAAACCAGCCCTAGAGTGAGCAAAACTGGAAAAATACAGAGAGGAGTCTACTCCAGACTGTCATGTGGTTTTAATCATATCAACATCTGAAGTCATTGTGTTACATATACAGTACTATGATGATTGCCAAGGTTTTTATGCAAATATTCTTCCAAGCAGTATTAATCTCTTGACACAATGAATAAAGTCTATTTTCCAAGCTGTGCTGCTGACATGCCTGGAGACATTAATCCATGCTTGATCATTTAGTAACTAACTTTACAGCATGTTCTCTTTGTGTACTGAAATCAACTCCCTGTTTTCCCCTCAGTGAATGAATGGGATGGGTAAAAGAGAGAGAGCTTGCCTTGTTGGTGCTTGTTCAAACACGCAGAATTCAATAAAAGGAAGAGTAAATTAAAACTGGTTTCCTGGACAAAATCCCACAGTGATGTTACAGAGTACCACCTACTGAGTCTGTGTCAGGTATGTCAACCACAACACCTGGGGGAAGTAGGAGGACTAATATACTGTGTGGAGTGTATAAGCTCTGGGTAAGAGAATACTTGCCTGGTCCTAGATCTGTTTATGCTGTCTAGCCAACTCCTAATGACATTAGGAAGACAGCACAAACAGATCTGGGATCAGGCTAAGGGAATACTGCTTGCCATTTAGACTGGTGGTCCTGCCTGCCCTGTTGGCTCTACAGAACTGGCTTTAGTATCTTACATTAGTCGCTTTCCAACAGTTCTTAGTCGTGGGAAATGTGTCCTGTGTGGCCCCAAAGGATGCTTGGAAGGATTAGAAGGGGGTCCAGAGGTCCGCTGACTCTGAGCCCTGTATCTCTCAGGGGGGCTGACTAGCAGGACCAAGCCCCGGAAGCTTGTCAAAGGCTGACCAGCAGAATTAAGCCCTGCAGCTTCTCAAAGGTTGACCAACAGAACCAAGCCCTGGAAGCTTCTCAAAGTTACCCTTCTTTTCCCTCCACCTCTGGGAGCAGCCGGGGAACCAACCCCCCTACATTTATGCAAAGACAATAATCCCTAA
This sequence comes from Coregonus lavaretus, assembly GCF_964263955.1. Taxonomy (NCBI): domain Eukaryota; kingdom Metazoa; phylum Chordata; class Actinopteri; order Salmoniformes; family Salmonidae; genus Coregonus; species Coregonus lavaretus. The sequence goes on from NC_140004.1 coordinate 30,951,382, forward strand.
TTACAGGATCATGTTACAATCACATTCTTCTAAAGACCATTAACAACTGTACTTAATTACAAGGTGTAAGAGGGAGGGGGAGAAGAAAGTGAAGGAGGGAAGAAGAGAGACAGAGAGAGAGATTGAAAAACAAATCTTACGTTACATCTCTCACACATACACACAACACCCTTTTTATAGGCTGTGGACCTCCCAGACTAAAGCCTTCATTAATTTATCTTTGTGTGGTTGGGGATTTGGTTTAATTAAATGGGATCAGAAGAGTGACTCACACATTGTCAGTGTCACAGCTATTCCAATATTACACTAACTATGTACTGTGAAGTCAAGGTGTCTGTATATTCCAATTATGATTTTGGACAGCTTAATGCAGATCAGTCTAAAAATAAAGACAGTGCTACAAAGTAACCAGCCATGAGGTGGGATTCTGATAGACTAGAGAGGATGTAGAGGCTGCCTGAGCCATAAGGCCCTCAGACACCATTATAAAACCAAGTCAGATATTTCCATTGACAACCGGATGTTAAACTAGTGACACATCCATGGTTTTACATTTGTTTTTATCCTGAAATCAAGCTGAGAGGTTAGTTACGTCATCTTGTTCAATGCTGTCGAGACAGACTGACAGGTTATGTATACTGCCAATGCCCCATAACTGTTTCCACTCACCAACAAGCCCCAGCAGAGACATGTACTGCCCTGGAGCTGCTGCTGGATTTATTTGATCCCCGTCCATTTATGCTGAAGTGCCATCCATTGTGTGCCCTCAGTTTTCTGGGCTGGTACTGTGCTGTCTATACCTACCCTGTTGACTGCACCCTGTGGGGTTTGGCTCTCTAGTGACTTCCTTTGTCCACGACTCCTGTGCCCTCCAAGCTGTCCAAACACACAGCACCTGAGAGAGGATTATGGGAGTCTGGTGGCTGGGAGGAGCACTCCCGCCCTGTCTGTAAGGAGAGGAGGAGGGGAGAAGTAGAGGAGGAGAGGAGGTGTTGGTGGCGGCTCCCGCGCCCGTCAGACCCGGTGCCCTACGACTGCTTTATTAAATTGTCTGTTGCCTTTATGAAGAGGGGCCAACAGGTGTCAGTCTCAGTAGGTTAGGGTGGTAGATTTAGGATGTCCACTTTGACCCCAGCAGTAGCTTGGACAGCTGTGGTGACTGTAGAAAAACAGAGGTGAGGTGGGGGTGATTTAATGTCTCCACATTAAATGTGAAATGAAATGAAACATAATGAAAGATTATGCATGTATTCCTAGGTAAAAACAGAAACGTAATGTGTACATGTATAGATCCATGCCATGGCTTTTATTCCACCGGGTTGAAATTCTGTTGATTGGCCAAAATGATACCTGTCAGTATGGGGTCATGTGAGTAGGTAGGGGAGAGCAAAATGGTTGCTGTGCTAGAAATAATGAATGAATTAAATGTTTGTTTGAAAACTTTGAAATTAAATAGTTCAGTAATTGTGTTGTAAAAAACTATTATCTGCCTGGAAATTGGAAATCACTGGACTACTCTCACAAAATGACTTCATATCATCACCAAGGAGTGGTGAGTGTATCACATAGATATGTCCTTTGTTGATTGATTCTACTGTATTTCCTATGGGATTATAATTTATCTTTCTATTTCCTATGGGATTATAATTTCTCTTTTTGTGGATGCACATCTGCTCAGGAAGGACAGGTGATTGTTAGTAGCAACGATTATTACTGTACCATAATTATCTAGGCTTGATGAGTGCTGATTTAAAAAATGAAAAACGTAGGCCTATTTTCACAGGAACCTCCAAACCATACCAGATCTGGTGATGAGATCAGACCCCTCTCTGATTGTATCTGACACCAAGTAATTCTGTGTGATCCTTTGGGTCGACTCAGCCCCCATGGAGGTGGCACCAGGGGAGTATATGTGTTTAGGAGCCCCTGGGTAACAGCAGAGCGAATCGCTGGCTTCTGGGTCTGGTGCTGATGGCTCCGTTTGGTTTTCCCCATTTCCATCTCTCTTACTGCTGTTTCAAAGGGGGCGTGACTGGTTTCAAAACACTTCTGCGATAGCCTCCCCGAGGAGACTCTTGTGTGTCTTCTGCCAAAGTAGGTAATCTAGGAGGGGAGCAAACTCCTCCGTTCACCTACTAAAGAATTGACACTCTCCTCAACCACTAAATGGTTTCTGGGTCACGGAGAAGAGGAGTCAAGGATAGGACAGACTTTTGCCCAATTGAGAATTTCCCTCTGAAAGCAACAATGATGTTATCCTGGCAAGGCTAAAGTCACACTCCATCCCAATGACATGATGTAACAAATTCACATGCACCGTATTAATGCATTATATTGTGTTATATAGTATGCGTTGTATTATGTTCATCCGTGCATTATATTTCACACGATACAGACGAGGTTAGACATGGTGTATGAAACATAATGATACTTGTATAATGTAATGAATATTGAAACAGGTGTTGAAATGAGCCGGCCATGCCATTATCCAGACAAGATCAGACCAGAAATTGGACAAGTAATTCCGGTTCATCACACTCTCTTTACCTTGAGAGAATCCCTAGTGTGTTCAGCGGCAGCTGTAAGCGGCCATATTGTCATGTCGCCGAAACAAAGACGTTCTGCCAAGTTCTTCTAGGAAGGAAAGAGAGGAAGGCTCCACACCACTCTCTCACTTGAGTATCTTACCTAGTTATCTTCTGATTATCTCATTTTTCTCTTTTATAGCTTTGTGAAGTATGTGTGTGTTTTCTATCCCAGTTCGCTTCTCTCCCTGTAGGTTTTACAGACGCTCCCCACCCCGTGGCTGCAACCCTTCTAATTTAGTGTACCCTGCACACACAACCCATGTGGAATTCCTAGTCTCTGGGAACTGCCGATCTGTAGTCAATAAAGCTGAGTTAATCTCAGCCTATATTGCCCTTCAGTCCCTACACTTTTTAGCCCTGACGGAGACATGGATTACCCCAGAGAACACTGCTATTCCAGCTGCTCTCTCGTCATCTGACTGTGTGCTCTCATAGTCTGAGAGCATCTGGTCATCTCGGTGGTGGCATAGGGCTACTAATTTCTCCTAAATGGAGATGTTTTATTTCCCCCCTCTCTCACCTGTCTATCTGTGGTCACTGTCACTTTTGCACTCAAGCTTAACAATGTTGTCATCCATCGCCCACCAGGTGCCCTCAGAGAGGTTCTCAATGAGATTGACACCTTGATAAACTATTTTCCCGACAATGGCTCACCACTCATCGTACTGGGCGGCTTTAACCTCCCGACGACTGACTCTTTCTTTCCACTCCTTTCCTCTTTTGACCTCACCCTTTCCCAGTCACCTCTCACTCACAGGGCAAGCAATACGCTTGTCCTCCTCTTCACTAGAGGCTGTTCGCCTACTAATCTCATTGCAACCCCCCTTCGTGTCTCGGATCACTAGTTTGTTACCTTTTCTCTCCATCTCTCCTCCAACCCTACCCACTCAGCCCCTATCCAGATGGTCATGCACTGCCGAAAACTTTGCTCTATCTCTCACTACTCTCTCCTCTTCTATCCTATCCTCTCGCCCTTCTGCTATATCCTTCTCCCTCCTGTCTCCTGACTGCCTCTTTGACCCTACTCTCCTCCCTTTCCACATCCTTTGACTCTCACTGTCCCCTTTCCTCTTGGCTGGCACGACCTTCCCCTCCCGCTCTGTGGCTGAGTGACTCACTGCATGCTCACAGAACAGGGCTACAGCCAGCTGAGCGAAAATGGAGGAAAATTAAACTTCTGGAGGACCTATCATCCTTCCACTCACTCCTCTCTACCTTCTTTTCATCTGTATCCGCTGCTAAAGCCACTTTCTATCGCTCTAAATTTCAAGCTTCTGCCTCTAAGCCTGGGAAACTCTTCTCCACTTTATCCTCCCTCCTTAATCCTCCACCTCCTCCTTCCCTGCGGACGACTTTGTCAACCACTTTGAAAAAAAGGTTGGTGACATCCATTCCTCATTCACTCAGCCTACTGAGCCCACTAATCGCACTCACACAGACACTCCTCTGCACATTCCACTGGCTTCCAGTTGAAGCTCGCATCATCTTCAAGACCCTGGTGCTTGCGTACGGAGCAGCAAGGGTAACTGCCCCTCCTTACCTTCAGGCTATGCTCAAACCCAACATCCAAACCCGAGGACTCCATTCCGCCACATCTGGTCTCTTGCCCCTCCCACACCTACGGGAGGGCAGCTCCCGCTAAGCCCAGTCAAAGCTCTTCTCTGTCCTGGCACCCCAATGATGGAACAAGCTTCCCCCTAAAGTTAGGACAGCGGTCCCTGCCCGTCTTCCGAAAACATCTGAAACCCTACCTCTTTAAAGTGTATCTTAAATAACTCTCACAACGCTGATAAGTACTTTGTTGAGGGAAAATGTGCTTGATATGATTTTAATGTTGTTGTCTCACCTAGCTATCTTAAGATGAATGCACTACTTGTAAGTCACTCTGGATAAGATAATCTGCTAAATTACTAAAATGTGGTGCTGTGTATGTAGGTTAACTATTTTCCTCATTGTTAGCATTCTCAATGGTCCAGAACATGTACAGTGCCTTACAAAAGTATTCATCCCCCTTGGCGTTTTTACTATTTTGTTGCATTACAACCTGTATTTAAATTGATTTTTATTTAGATTTCATTTAATGGCCATACACAAAATAGTCAAAATTGGTGAAGTGAAATGAAAAAAATAACTTGTTTCAGATAATCTAAAAAATAAACAACAGAAGAGTGGTGCGTGCATATGTATTCACCCCCTTTGCTATGAAGCCCCTAAATAAGATCTGGTGCAGCCAATTACCTTCAGAAGTCACATAATTAGTTAAATAAAGTCCACCTGTGTGCAATCTAAGTGTCACATGATCTCAGTGTATATATACACTTGTTCTGAAAGGCCCCAGAGTCTGCAACACCACCAAGCAAGGGGCACCACCAAGCAAGCGGCACCACCAAGCAAGCGGCACCATGAAGACCAAGGAGCTCTCCAAACAGGTCAGGGACAAAGTTGTGGAGAAGTACAGATCAGGGTTGGGTTATAAAAAAATATCAGAAACTTTGAACATCCCACGGAGCACCATTAAATCCATTATAAAAAAATTGAAAGAATATGGCACCACAACAAACCTGCCAGCAAAATTGGAGTATCTGTCCATAGGACCACTTTAAGCCGTACACTCCACAGAGCTGGGCTTTATGGAAGAGTGGGGTGGGGTGGGGTGAATAGTTATGTACTCTCAAGTTCTTTTTTTTCCTTATTTGTTGTTTGTTTCACAATAAAAAATATTTTGCATCTTCAAAGTGGTAGGCATGTTGTGTAAATCAAATGATACAACCCCCCCCAAAATCCATTTTAATTCCAGGTTGTAAGGCAACAAAATAGGATAAATGCGAAGGGGGGTGAATACTTTCGTAAGCCACTGTAAGTCCTGACTATTCGCTGTATGTTTTTAACTATTAAGAGCGTGAGACATTTGTTTGCCCAGCATTAAAAGGTTTCAATTGTAATGATTTGTGTAGCGCTGTTCTTTCAAAGGTTGTACTAACTTGGAAATGTTATAGGCAGCAGAGCATTTGTGTGGTGAAATAGACAGATGACTCTAAATCTGACGATTAGTTGAGTAAACTCAGAGATGTCACTTCTGCCGAGACAAGGGTTGAAATCCTGCAGGTTCGTGCTGTGAATGTGTCATACCTGAATGCATTCTCTCACACAACAAAAGATTAGCGGTTCACTTCCCAGCAGTTCTTTACGCTTCCAATAATCCAACACATACTGTGGTTGATTCAGAGGAGTTGGGTTAAATACGGAAGACGCATTTCGGTTGAATGCATTCAGTTCTACAACTGACCAACCCCCCCCCCCCAAACATGTTTACTTATTTTTTTCTTTAAGCAATGGCTTTTTTCTGGCCACTCTTCCATGAAGCCCAGCTCTGTGGCGTGTACGGCTTAAAGTGGTCCTATGGACATATACTCAAATCTCGCTGTGGAGCTTTGCAGCTCCTTCAGGGTTATCTTTGGTCTCTTTGTTGCCTCTCTGATTAATGCCCTCCTTGCCTGGTCCGTGAGTTTTGGTGGGCGGCCCTCTCTTGGCATGTTTGTTGTGGTGCCATATTCTTTCCATTTTTTAAATAATGGATTTAATGGTGCTCCGTGGGATGTTCAAAGTTTCGGATATATTTGTATAACCCAACCCTGATCTGTACTTCTCCACAACTTTGTCCCTGACCTGTTTGGAAAGCTCCTTGGTCTTCATGGTGCTGCTTGGTTGGTGGTGCCCCTTCCTTAGTGGTGTTGCAGTCTCTGGGGCCTTTCAGAACAGGTGTATATACAGTGGGGTGAACAAGTATTTGATACACTGCCGATTTTGCCGATTTTCCTACTTACAAAGCATGTAGAGGTCTGTTAAAAAATCCAGAAAAACACACTGTATGATTTTTAAGTAATTAATTTGCATTTTATTGCATGACATAAGTATTTGATCACCTACCAACCAGTAAGAATTTTAGCTCTCACAGACCTGTTAGTTTTTCTTTAAGAAGCCCTCCTGTTCTCCACTCATTACCTGTATTAACTGCACCTGTTTGAACTCGTTACCTGTATAAAAGACACTTGTCCACACACTCAATCAAACAGACTCCAACCTCTCCACAATGGCCAAGACCAGAGAGCTGTGTAAGGACATCAGGGATAACATTGTAGACCTGCACAAGGCTGGGATGGGCTACAGGACAATAGGCAAGCAGCTTGGTGAGAAGGCAACAACTGTTGGCGCAATTATTAGAAAATGGAAGAAGTTCAAGATGATGGTCAATCACCCTCGGTCTGGGGCTCCATGCAAGATCTCACCTCGTGGGGCATCAATGATCATGAGGAAGGTGAGGGATCAGCCCAGAACTACACGGCAGGACCTGGTCAATGACCTGAAGAGAGCTGGGACCACAGTCTCAAAGAAAACCATTAGTAACACACTACGCCGTCATAGATTAAAATCCTGCAGCGCACGCAAGGTCCCCCTGCTCAAGCCAGCGCATGTCCAGGCCCGTCTGAAGTTTGCCAATGACCATCTGGATGATCCAGAGGAGGAATGGGAGAAGGTCATGTGGTCTGATGAGACAAAAATAGAGCTTTTTGGTCTAAACTCCACTCGCCGTGTTTGGAGGAAGAAGAAGGATGAGTACAACCCCAAGAACACCATTCCAACCGTGAAGCATGGAGGTGGAAACATCATTCTTTGGGGATGCTTTTCTGCAAAGGGGACAGGACGACTGCACCGTATTGAGGGGAGGATGGATGGGGCCATGTATCGCAAGATCTTGGCCAACAACCTCCTTCCCTCAGTAAGAGCATTGAAGATGGGTCGTGGCTGGGTCTTCCAGCATGACAACGACCCGAAACACACAGCCAGGGCAACTAAGGAGTGGCTCCGTAAGAAACATCTCAAGGTCCTGGAGTGGCCTAGCCAGTCTCCAGAGCTGAACCCAATGGAAAATCTTTGGAGGGAGCTGAAAGTCCGTATTGCCCAGCGACAGCCCCGAAACCTGAAGAATCTGGAGAAGGTCTGTATGGAGGAGTGGGCCAAAATCCCTGCTGCAGTGTGTGCAAACCTGGTCAAGACCTACAGGAAACGTATGATATCTGTAATTGCAAACAAAGGTTTCTGTACCAAATATTAAGTTCTGCTTTTCTGATGTGTCAAATACTTATGTCATGCAATAAAATGCAAATTAATTACTTAAAAATCATACAATGTGATTTTCTGGATTTTTGTTTTAGATTCCGTCTCTCACAGTTGAAGTGTACCTATGATAAAAATTACAGAACTCTACATGCTTTGTAAGTAGGAAAACCTGCAAAATTGGCAGTGTATCAAATACTTGTTCTCCCCACTGTATATACTGAGATAATGTGACAGATCATGTGACACTTAGATTGCACACAGGTGGAATTTATTTAACTAATTATGTGACTTCTGAAGGTAATTGGTTGCACCAGATCTTATTTAGGGGCTTCATAGCAAAGGGGATGAATACATATGCACACACCACTTTTCCGTTATACATTTTTAAAAAAAATGTTTACAAGTAATTTTTTTCATTCCAGTTCACCAATTTGGACTATTTTGTGTATGTCCATTAAATGAAATCCCCCCCAAAAATCTATTTCAATTACAGGTTGTAATGCAACAAAATAGGAAAAATGCCAAGGGGGATGAATACTTTTGCAAGGCACTGTACTTCTGAGACATAAACAATACTACAAGAGTTTTGGAAGAGTTCAGAGAATTGTTACCATGTATCATACCAGATTCTCAGGATAAGTAGGCTAATGCAAATTGGGACTGTACTGTAACTGTAGATGACATATGAACCCACGTTGGAGGATCCTTGTTTTCATTGAGGTGGTGTAGTACCGTCATATTCTAAACCATCCAAAGACATGAGGCATTGATTGAGGCATTGAGTAAACTTCCATATCTGAAGTAATTACAATTCAGTGGAATGTGTCATGGCAGATACTTCAATGCATGATTGGCCTCTCACCATTCAGACACCTGCCTGAATGATTATAGCAAAGCGGTATAATCACTGGCCAATTTGTTTGCCGCTTGGTGAGGCTGTAAAGTAAACGACACTGGGAGAAAGTGTAACTGCGAAACTAATTTATCCCCTCTCTCTCTGTTAGTTCCTACCTGGAGGTGTGCAGCAGCACGCATCGCTTGAGAAATCAGTCCTTGGCTGCCTTCCAAGCCTCTCGTCAAACAAAGAATTAATGTACTGCCCTCTGGCCCTTTTTTCCCTCTATGCAAGCAGTATGAAAGTAATGTAGACAAGATAGATTACATGTCTCCTTATAATGTTAGTGTCTTGCCAACTGGTGTAAAAATATGGGGGGAAAAAGTCCTGATAAAAAAAGCTAAACATCATCCCCCTACAGGAACACAAACTTGTCTGTTCTAATGACACTTTGGACTGCATGTTATTATATAGCGATGACAAATTGCAGGTATCTCTTGTGGCTTTGTATGAGCTTTCAGGGTGGCTTGCCAACTGGCTCCACGCAAGCTGTGTTTGACTGATGGCTACAACTGACCGTATACAATCCTCACTGACTCCCAGTCAACAGCATGTCCCAGAGCTGACAGTGTCCCTCCAGTGAGCATGGACTTACTATGAGCATAGCCCGCCCACTCAGCCTCTGTCCAATGAGTCAGCCTATCCAGTGAGCATGTTCCACCACATTATCATCAGTGGCGCATGTTCATTGCTGCCAAGGGAAGCAGGCTTCCCCAAAAAATTGCCCCCCCCAAAAAACAACAACAACAACATACAACATTATTTAGCGTTTGTCTCTCTGTGTTTCATAAATGTCCTTCAATGCGCAAGAGGCTGAATGTACCTCACCGAAGAAAGCATCTGAGCGAATGAAACAGTGCCCCTCTGTCTCAGTATGTGTAGCGTATATATCTGATGCTGTCTGGTCAGTATAAAAAAAAAAAAAAAAAAAAAAAGACAATAAAAAATAATCATAAAAAAATACAATAAATGAATGCAAGTCGCTCTGGATAAGAGCGTCTGCTAAATGACTAAAATGTAAAATGTAAAATGGTCAGAAAGCGTTTGTCACGCCCTGGCTCTGGGGACTGGATTTTCTATGTGTGATTTTCTATGTTTTGTTCTAGTTCGTGTTTTCTATGTTGGCCAGGGTGGTTCCAAATCAGAGGCAGCTGATTCTCGTTGTCTCTGATTGGGGACCATACTTAGGCAGCTTGTTTGGCACTGTTTATTGTGGGATCTTGTTCCGTAAGGTTTGTTTTGGTGTATTAACCTAGGACTTCACGTATCGTTTGGTTTGTTGTTTTGTTCGTGTTGTGTACGTAAATAAAGATGTACGCTTACCACGCTGCGCCTTGGTCCGCTTCATCATGTAACGATCGTGACAGCGTTTGACATTGTTGCCACCCTTAGCATTGAACGCAAGGGAAGCCAGCGAGCATTTGGCCTCCCTTGATCATTTAAAAGAAAAGAAAAGCCAATCAGTGTTGAGCTAAACTGAGTGAGCTCAGCTGTGGATGGCCCTGGCACATCAAAAAAAAGTGTCAAGGGAAGTCAGTTTGGATTTCGCTTCAGACAAATCACATCACAAGCCAAACGCCATTATTGACAGAAAAAACTTGTTGTGTTGTTGTCCTCCGTTGCCTAGCTAGGTAGCTAAAAACGTCCCATTCCTAAATTAGCCATGGAAGGAGATAGGGATTTGGACTTGTGGTTTTACTTAATTCTCTGTACTGGCCAATGATTATAACGGCGATTCTGATCCAACCATAAATTCATACATTGTGCCCCTGAGAGGATGGAAGTTCAACATGTAACTAGATGTAGTATGCTAAAGGTAACTAGCTGGCCTAGCGTATCAATGCCCATGATAGGAAATTAGGCTAGTGACAAAGTATTTTAGACAGGTAGCCTAGGACAACAAAAACTAAAAGCGTGTACTGTATGACAGAGTCATAGACCATTTAGACAACATGAAAGAGGAGGATAGCATTGGCGTTTCTCTAAAAGTAAGGTGAGTCAACATGTTTTTTCTACTTGCATGCACGCACACACACACACACACACACACACACACACACACACACACACACACACACACACACACACACACACACACACACACACACACAGAAATCAGTACCATGGACAGCCACATCATATTTAGCTTACGTTGATTGGACTAAATCGTTGTTAGTATCTTTTAGTTATTACTGTATTAGACCATGCATAGGTGATTAGAGGATTTTGAAATGTTGAAGTTGAAAGGGTGCTGGATTAGTGGAGGCAGCTCCTGTTTTCTTTGCGACTTGCGGTAACTCTCCGTGGTTCTAAACCAATAGTTGTTCAGTAGCCTGAAAATGTTGGTTTTGTAATGAAACAAAGGTGTCGTTGAATTTATTCTGCCACTGTGTCTTCTTATTGTCTCGGCCTTAGGCCTATACAGTATATCACGGTGTCAAAGCATATGAACCAACAGGTTATAGAGCAAACAACGCAATTATCAAAACACATAGGTTGTAATATGGAATTTTCTTCTGGATTGGCTTCCCCGGTGATTTTACCCACACACCGCTACTGCTTACCATGTCCTTCCAATGAGCCTCTTTAGTGAGCAGATGAAAGAGGTCCCTGGTCACAACATGTCACCACCACCACCCCTCCCCTGAGTATGTAACGAACTTGAACTTGTCGTCTGCTGTTGAACACCTCTGGGGTCAATACCCACCTGAGAGTATTATGATTTCTACTATACATCTCACAGTTGCTGTTTAAGCTGCTGTTGGTGTACATTTGTGTCTCGTGTAGAATTACAGTTTGGAAACCCTTATGCTATACACACTGATCAAGGACAAAATTGAAGCAAACTCCACTTGGCATAATGTGCTAATTTCCTATTCCATGTTTCGTAATAAATAATAATAAAAGTATATTTTTGCAACTTTGTGCTCAACAGGGAACGATGAGAATAAGACATTAAGCAATGAACCCTAGTTAACTGATTCAACAAGAAGTCTTCATACAAACACAGGAGCTACTGAAGCATAGCTGTGGGAAGTAGGGGTGCTGAGGGTGCTGCAGCACCCCCTGATAAATCAAAATCAATACAGTTGAAGTCGGAAGTTTACATACACTTAGATTGCAGTCATTAAAACTCGTTTTTCAACCACTCCACACATTTCTTGTTAACAAACTATAGTTTTGGCAAGTCGGTTAGGGCATCTACTTTGTGCATGACACAAGTAATTTCTCCAACAATTGTTTACAGACAGATTATTTCACTTATAATTCACTGTATCACAATTCCAGTGGGTCAGAAGTTTACATACACTAAGTTGACTGTGCCTTTAAACAGCTTGGAAAATTCCAGAAAATGATGTCATGGCTTTAGAAGCTTCTGATAGGCTAATTGACATCATTTGAGTCAATTGGAGGTGTACCTGTGGATGTATTTCAAGGCCTACCTTCAAACTCAGTGCCTCTTTGCTCGACATCATCGGAAAATCAAAAGAAATCAGCCAAGACCTCAGAAAATAAATTGTAGACCTCCACAAGTCTGGTTCATCCTTGTGAGCAATTTCCAAACGCCTGAAGGTACCACGTTCATCTGTACAAACAATAGTATGCAAGTATAAACACCATGGGACCATGCAGCCGTCATACCACTCAGGAAGGAGACGCGTTCTGTCTCCTAGAGATGAACGTACTTTCATGAGGAAGGAAAATGATGATATATTGAAGCAACATCTCAAGACATCAGTCAGGAAGTTAAAGCTTGGTCGCAAATTGGTTTTCCAAATGGACAACGACCCCAAGCATACTTCCAAAGTTGTGGCAATATGACTGAAGGACAACAAAGTCAAGGTATTGGAGTGACCATCACAAAGCCCTGACCTCAATCCTATAGAACATTTGTGGGCAGAACTGAAAAAGTGTGTGCGAACAAGGAGGCCTACAAACCTGACTCAGTTACACCAGCTCTGTCAGGAGGAATGGGCCAAAATTCACCCAACTTATTGTGGGAAGCTTGTGGAAGGCTACCCGGAATGTTTGACCCAAGTTAAACAATTTAAAGGCAATGCTACCACATTCTAATTGAGTGTATGTAAACTTCTGACCCACTGGGAATGTGATGAAATAAATAAAAGATTAAATAAATCCTTCTGACTACTATTATTCTGACATTTCACATTCTTAAAATAAAGTGGTGATCCTAACTGACCTAAGACAGGGCATTTTTACTAGGATTAAATGTCAGGAATTGTGAAAAACTGAGTTTAAATGTATTTGGCTAAGGTGTATGTAAATTTCCGACTTCAACTGTATATTATTTTTTTCATCATAAAATTAGTGAACTAGGCCTTTATTACTCCTGTATTAGCGGAGAAAAATACTCCTCAGCACCCCCAACCCAACATCTTCCCGCGTCCATGTGCTGAAGTGGTAAAGCTTCTCTTCATTTGACTTTAATCTCCCTGATTTGTAACAAACCACAGATCCCTCTTATTTTACCCTGTTCTGACTCGCCATTCTAAATCATTTACTAAGAGCATGTGGATTTGTAATCAGACCTGGGGTAAAATAGTAGATTCATTTTCTTCCTAATATTTTAGCTGCACTTGATTGGGCTTTCCTGAGTCCTTGATACAGAGCTGTTTTTTTTATATTTGGTTCTTCATTACAAGGGGTTGTGATATGAATGTGATTAGCATGTGTTTCTTTGATGAATTAGATGATTTGAGATATTCTAATTTCTTTAGCAGTTCTCTAGATTTTTGTTTTGAGTGTCCACTGATGTTTTGGCCAACTGTTCAGTTTTGTCGCATAATGTTTCAATGTCATTATTACCCACCCCCCACCCCCCCGCCCCCCTCCACCCTCCACCCACACACACACACACACACACACACACACACACACACACACACACACACATTTTGACACACCTGGCAGGCTCAATCAAACACTTTCTAAGTATTTGAAAGAAAACAAGTACTATTTGAACCCAGGTCTAATGTAACTGTGTAATTCACAGCAGGTTTCACTAGCACAGGGATCTCCTCGCACTGTTTTGGTTTTTTGAGAAGTGCCTCACTAAGAATGACACTTGAGAGAGGCCAGCTGTGAGTAATGTGTACAGCAGAGATGTTCAGTCTGCTGCTCTTGCTAATTGTCTGTAGGGCCTCCTAGCTTCTTCTCCACGCTACAATCAATAGACCACCCATGGAGAGACCGCTTCATTTATCTTGATTTCAATAAAGCATATAATTACCTTCTTGTCTTACGTCTGCGTTATCTTTGTAGGCCTACTCATGCTGCTAAAAGATAAATGCTGTCATAACATTTCCTATGGATTTTGATGTAATTCAATTGATATCGCCAACTTAATTGAGTGTGCTGTACACTGGTGTGTTGTGGCATATCTTTTAGTTTGAGAGAATTAGTCACTGAGAGCTGGATTCAGCGTGGTATGTTCCTTTTTTATATTTGACTCAGTACACTTTGTTAGTTCTGGTCTTGGCAGTTACAGTTGCTCTGCAGGTGGAGAGAGAATTCGGAGAAATGCATGAGTTGGAATAGTTGGAGCGTGTAGGCAGCATGGTATATTTTGACGCTTAATGCTGCACAGGCAGACCTCTCTCTCTTTCCCATAACAAAATCCTCTTTCGCTACGCACTCTGAGAGTCTCTCGTCTCTGCCAACGCCTGCTGTGAGGGGTCTGAGCTAAACCAACAACTGGCTGCATGATGAAAGGGTGAGCAGTGGGGGTCTCGCAATGAACCCTGGGTCATCCCACTGCCATGATGACTCTATCCCCGCTTCCCCTTTCACTACCACATACTCTACAGTACAGTACAGTAATATACCTTTCACAACCACATACAGTACAGTACAGTAATATACCTTTCACAACCACATGCACTACAGTACAGTACAATAATATACCTTTCACTACCACATACACTATAGTAAAGTAATATACCTTTCACTACCACATACAGTACAGTAATATACCTTTCACTAGCACATACACTACACTACAGTACATTAATATACCTTTCACTACCACATACAGTACAGTACAGTAATATGCCTTTCACTACAGTACAGTACAATAATATAGCTTTCACTACCACATACACTATAGTACAGTACATTCATATACCTTTCACTACCACATACAGTACAGTAATATACCTTTCACAACCACATGCACTACAGTACAGTACAATAATATACCTTTCACTACCACATACACTATAGTAAAGTAATATACCTTTCACTACCACATACAGTACAGTAATATACCTTTCACTAGCACATACACTACACTACAGTACATTAATATACCTTTCACTACCACATGCAGTACAGTACAGTAATATGCCTTTCACTACAGTACAGTACAATAATATACATTTCACTACCACATACACTATAGTACAGTACATTAATATACCTTTCACTACCACATACAGTACAGTAATATACCTTTCACTAGCACATACAGTACAGTAATATACCTTTCATTACCACATACAGTACAGTAATATACCTTTCACTAGCACATACACTACACTACAGTACAGTAATATACCTTTCACTACCACATACAGTACAGTACAGTAATATGCCTTTCACCACCACATACACTACAGTACAGTACAGTAATATACCTTTCACTAACACATACACTACATTACAATAATTTACCTTTCACTACCACACACTACAGTACAGTACAGTGTCTTCGGAAAGTATTCAGACCCTTTGACTTTTTCCACATTTTGTTACGTTACATTGATTGAATTGTTTTTTTTCTTAATCAATCTACACACAATACCCCATAATGACAAAGCAAAAACAGGTTTTTAGAAATGTTTGCTAATTAAAAAAAAATTAAAAGAAGGAAATATCACGTTTACATATGTATTCAGACCCTTTACTCAGTACTTTGTTGAAGCATCTTTGGCAGCAATTACAGCCTTGAGTCTTCTTGGGTATGACGCTACAAGCTTAGCACACCTGTATTTGGGGAGTTTCTCCCATTCTTCTCTACAGATCCTCTCAAGCTCTGTCAGGTTGGATGGGGAGTGTTGCTGCACAGCTATTTTCAGGTCTCTCCAGAGATGTTCGATCCTTGATGAAAACCTGCTCCAGAGCGCTCAGGATCGCAGACTGGGGCGAAGGTTCACCTTCCAACAGGACAACGACCCTAAGCACACAGCCAAGACAACGCAGGAGTGGCTTCTGGACAAATCTGAATGTCATTGAGTGGCCCAGCCAGAGCCAGGACTTGAACCCGAAGCCACTCCTGCGTTGTCTTGGCTGTGTGCTTAGGGTCGTTGTCCTGTTGGAAGGTGAACCTTCGCCCCAGTCTGAGATCCTGAGCACTCTGGAGCACGTTTTCATCAAGGATCTCTCTGTACTTTGCTCCGCTAATCTTTGCCTCAATCCTGACTAGTCTCACTGTCCCTGCCGCTGAAAAACATTCCCACAGCATGATGCTGCCACCACCATGCTTCACCGTAGGGATATTGCCAGGTTTCCTCCAAACGTGATACTTGGCATTCAGGCCAAAGAGTTCAATCTTGGTTTCATCAGACCAGAGAATCTTGTTTCTCATGGTCTGAGAGTCTTTTAGGTGCCTTTTGGCAAACTCCAAGCAGGCTGTCATGTGCCTTTTACTGAGGAGTGGCTTCCGTCTGGCCACTCTACCATAAAGGCCTGATTGGTGGAGTGCTGCAGAGATGGTTGTCCTTCTGGAAGGTTCTCACATCTCCACAGAGTAACTCTAGAGCTCTGTCGGAGTGATCATTGGGTTCTTGGTCACCTCCCTGACCAAGGCCCTTCTCACCCAATTGCTCAGTTTGGTCGGGCGGCCAGCTCTAGGAAGAGTATTGGTGGTTCCAAACTTCTTCCATTTAAGAATGATGGAGGGCACTGTGTTCTTGGGGACCTTCAATGCTGCAGAAATGTTTTGGTACCCTTCCATACACCTGTGCCTCGACACAATCCTGTCTCAGAGCTCTACGGACAATTCCTTCGACCTCATGGCTTGGTTTTTGCTCTGACATGCACTTTCAACTGTGGGACCTTATGTAGACAGGTGTGTGCCTTTCCAAATCATGTCCAATCAATTGAATTTACCACAGGTGGACTCCAATCAAGTTGTAGAAACATCTCAAGGATGATCAATGGAAACAGGATGCCCCTGAGCTCAATTTCGAGTCTCATAGCAAAAGGTCTGAAAACTTATGTAAATAAGGTATTTCTGTTTTTAATATTTTATAAATTTGCAAACATTTCTAAAAAGTTGTTTTCGCTTTGTCATTATGGGGTATTGTATGTAGATTGCTGAGGATTTTCATTTTTTAATCAATTTTAGAATAAGTGTAACGTAACACAATTTGGAAAAAGTCAAGGGGTCTGAATACTTTCCGAAGGCACTGTACCTTTCACTAACACATACAGTACAGTACTGTACAGTCATATTCACCTTACAATCACTCCCAACTGGGATATCCTTATTGGGATTGTGGTTAGGGTGTTCGTCTTTGGGTCAGGTGGTCTAAGTTTGTGGCCCGCAAGAGACCTAACGCTCCTCCCTCAGTTTATTACACTGGTGTCAAAAGTGGCATAGTGCTTGTTCGCTGTTGAGACCGTGTGTTTGTAGGTATTTGCTGTACTTATGTAGGCCGGCCTATTATTCCCTTAGTAAGGGTAGTATTTACCAAGGTTCCACTCCAGGCAGGTTTAAACTCCTATTCATAAAACTCTATACTCCCATGAACCTGCAAGGTCTGTGCTCCTCCCTCCTCCCAGATGTAAGAGGTGCCCTTGACTCCTCTTTTAGTGTAAATCTTGTCTGTCTAGTTTTTGATTAACATTTTGAAAGAGGGTAGACGGATGTGTACCCAAGCGTCTTCGCTGTCAGTTCCTCTGCGAAGCGTTGCTAACCCAGAACTCGACTGCCGACTGTGAAAATATGGGTGGGGTTGTTGGAGATGGAAGTGGTTTTGTCTCTTCAGCTCTGTAAGAGTGCTCTGTAGGAGTAACAAAAGCACACTCGCTCTTGTTAACTTCCACCCTAAACTTCAGCTCCAAGCACCACTGTCGCAACGTGAGCACAACACACTCATTGTGACTGTGGGGATATCTTTTAGACTGTTTTGCTGCAGTGGTGGAGAATCTGTTTTTTTTACAGGTTTCCATTTCAAGCTGGATCAATTTCTGAAGATAAGACAGTGTTTCTGCAGTGCTCCATAAGATAAATAAATCATGAAAAAAAAAGAGATCTTTAGCAGCATGCGGCGCTATAGCTAGCCTTCAGGTGTTTACTTGGTCATGCGATTCCAACAAACACAGCCTCATACCAGGACAAGCTATTTGGTTTCCTTCAGGCTCTCAACATTTGTGCTACATAAGTGGATGAGGTGTGACAGAAAATACAAATGATTTTATTTATCAAATTGGAAGCTCTGTGTTTCTTTTTTTGCATATGGACCTCATCACAGACAAACAACTTGTTAATTCCAGGTTACTTCAGCTGGAAAGCTGTTTTCAAGCGCCAGGCCGAGCTATTGGAGAAACGCATGGAATAAAACACTCTCCATTAAGCCCTACTACTACCCACTCCTGTGATTCTCCTGCACCTCCCATAACAAAGAACTCAATCTTTAAAGAGCTTTTACTTGTGGAGCGAAGCAAAGCTTCCATCCAGGGCCTGACCAAATCATTATTGCACAGATAAGGATCAGAAAAGAGTCAGCAGTATGTGCATGGAGATGACCTGCTAGCCCCCTACTAGCATAGAGGGCTGAAGTGTCTGTTTGCCCCCTCTCAGGCATGTTAAAGCTAGCTTGAATTCACTGGGGTTGCATTGCAGCTAGGTGGTCTTGACTTTATTCCTATATAGTGTGCCACTTTTGACCATAGCCCTGTTGGCCCTGGCCAAAAGTAGCGGACTATATAGGGAATAGGCTGCCACTTGAGACTAACTGTGGTGGTCAACTGAGACACATTGTTCTTGGGACTGGAAGTAAAGTGATATTTTCCCCTGCTTGATGCCTGGAGCAGCTGTCTCAATTAAACACACAGTACAGTTGATTTGTTAAGCAGGAAACATTAGGGGGGTAAAGTGTGTTTGTACAGGTATATGATTATTGTAGAAGTGTTGGCGTTGGGGGGGAAGTACAGGGAAAGTTAATAAAAAAACACTGAGCATGTGTCCAGCTGCTTCCTGGTAACGTCCACCACTGATCACACCTGGGTTCAAATACTATTTGATATCATGTCAAATACTTTAGCAGGGCTTGATTGTCTTTGCCTGGCACAATGGAACCAATAGAATAGTCACAAAAGTGCACACCTTGCCCAACTGGCACCCTAGGCAAACACTCAATGTATTCAAACTATTTGTTGTATTTGAACCCAGGTCTTCCATTGACTGACTGTTCAAGAAGTGCTGTGGAGGTTCTATTTAGAGATAATAGTTTGTGGGGACGATAGGATGGGGTAATGAAATACTCTGTTGACAGAGGATGAGTCAGAGTGTGACCTGCTGTGAATACAAAGCTCACAAACAGTGCAGTCTGTCACACACACACACACACACACACGAGGCACGCTATTGAAAAAACATGCAAATGTGAATATTCCGTTTTTTTTGTGAATGTCACTCTGAACCTTTCTCATCCCTAAACGCTTAATCTCAGTAAAGGTTTGATTTTAGTATATTTTTGAGTAAAATGGAGGGAACCCCCTACTAGGTGAGAGCAGCTGAGTTAGGTCAGTGATTCCCAGATCATATTACACTCCACCACTCTAACACAGTAGTCATTTCCAGAGCGAGCTCGACCCAAAACAGCAGGAGACAAAGAAAACAGCCATGAATGACATTTCTCTGGCTGCTGTCACTCCATTGTCTGCAGTGCTTTGGCAAACATGGAAACACACCTAACAGGATGGCTTATTCCTCTATCATTGTCTTAAGTTTGGAACATTTTAGATTATCTTCATTTCAAGCCGAGGGGAAATATGTTGAGAAACAGTATGTGTAGCTGTGGCCTTTGATGTGTGGTGTGATGAGAATCCCATTGGAGCTAAGTACTTTGCCAAATAAAACACATTACTGATAACTGACTGGAGTTCCCTTGAGTTCCATGAGCTGTTGAGAGGGGAGGATATGACATTTTATAAAATATCAGCAGAAAGCCATTGATATTATAATAATCTAAGCTGAATAACTGTGATTGCATTAACTTTGAAATATCACACAGTGATATTTTCCAACATGGCACTTTTGGCTGCACACTTCTGCTTTCATGGAGAGAGAGAGGACTAGAGACAGTCGTGACATTTAGAACATTTGATAGCGTAAATCCCCAGTTAAGGTGAGTGACAGCTCCTCCCGCAAAGGCCTATAATTAATCAGAGCCTCTGGCTATTTACCCAACCCCTGCTATGCTACTGACAGCATGATGGATTGTAGAAGTTTCTCAGGCTAACAGGGACGGTTTGTCAGTCTTAAAGCTCTGTCATGGTGCTGTTATTTGAAATGCATTGAACTGTCCTGTCAATACAGCTGAGGTAATTAATGATAATCATCCAAAAATGCCAGTTTGTCATATGGTAGGTGAAGTATGAGCCTTAAACGTGGTGATCATTGCTGTCATTTGCGAGTAAAGGGTAAATTACCTTCAAGTACAGTAGTTCAGCTTTACAGGCCTACTTTGGTTTCAAATTATCCTGGCATCTATGAATCACATGTTGAATGCTATGCAATATTCTGCGTGCTCGGCGGTGCTAGGTAGTGCAATCTGTATTCATTCATCATTTCACATGGGATTAGATTGAGATTATATTGTAATGTGAAATGATAACAAATTGAGATGTAAACACACAAGCTGTAAGTAGTCAAAGCCTTACACACACCGATTGAGAAATCACTACCCCCACCCCCCTCTCCTTCTTGTTTTTGTGGTGAAAACAAGAAGGATAATTTAAAAAACACAATTAAAAAACTGTTTTGATTCCGCAGTGTGTTTCCTGTTCACCTGTATTTACATTTCCTGTGATTTACTGCTTCACACTGGAGGTGGGTGCTCTGGGCTCATGCTGGCAGAGAGAAAGAGGGAGGGACGTGCCAGATCCAGAGATCCACCCTGCGTCCCAATGGCACCCTATTCCCTACATAGTGTATTTGGCCAGAGCCCTGGTCAAAAGTAGTGCAAATCATTGGGAATAGGGTGCCATTTGGGACGCAGCCCCAGAGAGCTGTGCTGTGGTCCCCTGCCAAAGCTAATAAGGATTGGGGCTCTGCTGAGCTATCACACCATCTGTCTGTGACTCATGCTTCTAGAGAGCTGCCAGGCCCAGCCTTTACCTGACAGATAATGGGATGACCGACCGACATTCACAGGAATCCTCTTCCTGGCAGACAACTCATGAATAGGAGGACTACTGAATGACCTAAGATAGATAAAGAAATCACAGGGAGGAACACAGTCCGAGATACTGACTCATAAGTGATAATGTGCTATAAACCACACGAGAATAGATGTTTTCAGTGTTTATTTCCAGTGTTTGGATCACTTGACTGCAGCAACAGCATGGTGACATAGTCCTAATGATGAATGTGACCTCCGCAGTGTGATTGCTGTTATCCTCTCTTCCCTGCTTCTCAAGGCCTCACCTGATTGGCTGACAGAGTAATGAAGTTTTCTAGAGTTTAGGAGCAGCAGTAGAGAGGCTGGCTGAACGGCTGTGTGTTAATCATAAATAGATCCAGGTGGTTTGTTTTATTCTCCTCTCCTCCACCCCCTCCATTTTCCATTCAATTTAATTGCCCACTCATGACCTGCAAAGCTGGCTGGGAGAGATGAACTTGGTTGTTCAGACATAAGCACAAATTAGTATAAAGTGTAACTGACCGTTCATGTAGAGGAACTTTTTCTACCATGCAAGTTCAGTCAGCCTCAACACGTCTGCTTAGCTGGTCCAACAGTATCGTCATTGCAATACTACCGTACATAAAAAATGTAACACCCCTCGCCCAGATCCACTCACCAAACCACCATCCCCTCCTCTCCCTCATCTCCGTCCTCGGAGAGTGATGATGCCCAACATGAAGCTGTGGTCTATAGACTCTGTATGACAGTACACATGCTGCTGCTTCAAGGCCCTCTTTGTTCTCCTCTACTCCTCTCCAATCCTTCACACCATTGGCTATCAATGGCCGGGTCAGCAGGTGACCTCACTGGGAAACCAAAGGGTTTATAAATGGACGTGTGGGCAGAGGAGACTTAGCCGGGGTCGCCATGGGAACGCATGGCTCGGAGATAAACCACGTCTGAACATTCTGAGAATGATCAAGGATACTGGTGTAGATAATTCATTATTTATATTTTTTTCACGTTTTCTGCGACTGGAAAGAGCTGAGCCGCAGCTGACCATTATTCGTAATAAATTCCTCATGCTTTGACAACATGTTGGGTGGACTTTCTGACTGCCTGGGCTTAGGGTAGCACTGTAGACCCCTTATTGCCCCATAGGTTTTACATTACACTGAAGATTGAGTAAGTCGGGCTCCCGAGTGGCGCAGCGGTCTAAGGCACTGCATCTCAGTGCTTGAGGTGTCACTACAGACCCCCTGGTTCGATTCCAGGCTGTATCACAACCGGCCGGCCGTGATTGGGAGTCCCATAGGGCGGCGCAATTGGCCCAGCGTTGTCCGGGTTTGGCCGGTGTAGGCCGTCCATTGTAAATAAGAATTTGTTCTTAACTGACTTGCCTAGTTAAATAAAGGTACAATAACTAAAATAAAAGTCCTAGAAAGTACAAGTGTCCCACACACACAGTCTAATTTATCTCACACATTGTGTTAAGATACCTACAGTGCCTTCAGAAAGTATTCACACCCCTTGACTTATTCCATATTTTGTTGTGTTACAGCCTGAATTCAAAACTGATTAAATTGATTTTCTCACCCATCTATAAACAATTACCCGTAATGACAAAGTGAAAACATGTTTTTAAATTTTTTTGCAAATATATTTTAAAAAATGAAATACAGAAATACCTAATTTACGTACAGTGAGGGAAAAAAGTATTTGATCCCCTGCTGATTTTGTACATTTGCCCACTGACAAAGACATGATCAGTCTATAATTTTAATGGTAGGTTTATTTGAACAGTGAGAGACAGAATAACAATCCAGAAAAACGCATGTCAAAAATGTTATAAATTGATTTGCATTTTAATGAGGGAAATAAGTATTTGACCCCTCTGCAAAACATGACTTAGTACTTGGTGGAAAAACCCTTGTTGGCAATCACAGAGGTCAGACGTTTCTTGTAGTTGGCCACCAGGTTTGCACACATCTCAGGAGGGATTTTGTCCCACTCCTCTTTGCAGATCTTCTCCAAATCATTAAGGTTTCGAGGCTGATGTTTGGCAACTCGAACCTTCAGCTCCCTCCACAGATTTTCTATGGGATTAAGGTCTGGAGACAGGCTAGGCCACTCCAGGACCTTAATGTGCTTCTTCTTGAGCCACTCATTTGTTGCCTTGGCCGTGTGTTTTGGGTCATTGTCATGCTGGAATACCCATCCACGACCCATTTTCAATGCCCTGGCTGAGGGAAGGAGGTTCTCACCCAAGATTTGACGGTACATTGCCCCGTCCATCGTCCCTTTGATGCGGTGAAGTTTTCCTGTCCCCTTAGCAGAAAAACACCCCCAAAGCATAATGTTTCCACCTCCATGTTTGACGGTGGGTATGGTGTTCTTGGGGTCATAGGCAGCATTCCTCCTCCTCCAAACACGGCGAGTTGAGTTGATGCCAAAGAGCTTGATTTTGGTCTCATCTGACCACAACACTTTCACCCAGTTCTCCTCTGAATCATTCAGATATTCATTGGCAAACTTCAGACGGGCCTGTATATGTGCTTTCTTGAGCAGGGGGACCTTGCGGGCGCTGCAGGATTTTAGTCCTTCACGGCGTAGTGTGTTACCAATTGTTTTCTTGGTGACTATGGTCCCAGCTGCCTTGAGATCATTGACAAGATCCTCCTGTGTAGTTCTGGGCTGATTCCTTACCGTTCTCATGATCATTGCAACTCCACGAGGTGAGATCTTGCATGGAGCCCCAGGCCGAGGGAGATTGACAGTTCTTTTGTGTTTCTTCCATTTGCGAATAATCGCACCAACTGTTGTCACCTTCTCACCAAACTGCTTGGCGATGGTCTTGTAGCCCATACCAGCCTTGTGTAGTTCTACAATCTTGTTCCTGACATCCTTGGAGAGCTCTTTGGTCTTGGCCATGGTGGAGAGTTTGGAATCTGATTGATTGATTGCTTCTGTGGACAGGTGTCTTTTATACAGGTATCAAACTGAGATTAGGAGCACTCCCTTTAAGAGTGTGCTCCTAATCTCAGCTCGTTACCTGTATAAAAGACACCTGGGAGCCAGAAATCTTTCTGATTGAGAGGGGGTCAAATACTTATTTCCCTCATTAAAATGCAAATCAATTTATAACATTTTTGACATGCGTTTTTCTGGATTTTTTGTTGTTGTTATTCTGTCTCTCACTGTTCAAATAAACCTACCATTAAAATTATAGACTGATCATTTCTTTGTCAGTGGGCAAACGTACAAAATCAGCAGGGGATCAAATACTTGTTTCCCTCACTGTAAGTATTCACACCCCTGAGTCAATACTTTTTAGAAGATGCACCTTTGGCAGCGTCTTTCTGGGTAAGTCTCTAAAAGCTTTCCACACCTGGATTGTGCAACATTTGCTCATTATTCTTTTAAAAATTCTTCAAGCTCTGTCAAGTTGGTTGTTGATCATTGCTAGACGACCATTTTCAGGTCTTACCATAGATTTTCAAGTACATTTATGCTAAAACTGTAACTAGGCAACTCAGGAACATTTACTGTCTTCTTGGTAAGCAACTCCAGTGTAGAATTGGCCTTGTGTTAGGTTATTGTCCTGATGAAAGGTGAATTCATCTCCCAGTGTCTGGTTGAAAGCAGACTGAACCAAGTTTTCCTCCAGGATTTTGCCTGTGCTTAGCTCCATTACATTTCTTCTTCATCCTGAAATACTCCCCAGTCGTTAACGATTACAAGCATACCCATAACATGATGCAGCCAACACTATGCTTGAAAATATGGAAAGTGGTACTCAGTAATGTGTTGTATTATATTTGCCCCAAACATAACACTTTGTATTCAGGACAAAAAGATAATTGCTTTGCCACATTTTTTGCAGTATTATTTTAGTGCCTTGTTGCAAACAGGTTGCATGTTTTGGAAATATTTTATTCTGTACAGGCTTCTTTCTTTTCACTCTGTCAATTAGGTTAGTATTGTGGAGTAACTGCAATGTTGTTGCTCCATCCTCAGTTTCCTTTTATCACAGCCATTAAACTCTGTAACTGTTTTAAAGTCACCATTTGCCTCATGGTGAAATCCCTAAGCGGTTTCCTTCCTCTCCGGCAACTGAGTTAGGAAGGACGCCTGTATCTTTAGTGACTGGGTGTATTGATACACCATCCAAAGTGTAATTAATAACTCCACCATGCTCAAAGGGTGTTAAGATATTCAAAGTCTTAAAAAAAACAAAAACATTTACCAATAGGTGCCCTTCTTTGCGAGGCATCGTAAAACCTCCCTGGTCTTTGTGGTTGAATCTGTGTTGGAAATTCACTACTTGACTTAGGGACCTTACAGATAATTGTATGTGTGGGGTACAGAGAGTCCATGCAACTTATTATGTGACTTGTTAAGCACATGTTTACTCCTGAACTTATTTAGGCTTACCATAACAAAGGGGTTGAATACTTATTGACTCAAGACATTTCAGCTATTAATTTTAAATTAATTTGTAAACATTTCTAAAAGCATAATTCCACTTTGACATTATGGGGTATTGAGTGTAGGCCAGTGATAAAAAAATCTAAATTGAATCAATTTTAAATTCAGGCTGTAACACAACAAATGTGGAACATTTTGAGGGGTGTGAATACTTCCTGAAGGCACTGTACCTACAAATCCAACCCATTATGAGATTAAATATGAGCAATTGCCATGGATATTCTGTTTGTGGATCAAGATGTACTGTAGATGCCCGTTGTCCTCTGCTGAGTTGAGAGGTTGCCCTTGGTACACTCTCACAATTAGAAATGATTTAAAGTCATCTTATTTTGGGTCCTCTTAGAAAATAAATAGCAATGTCTTTGCTTTTCTGGGGGGTATAAAAGCTATAAATAGATGTGATGAATATGGCAGGCCTATGTCATTCTCCCTGATGCAATCAACGTTAGTGTGAGAGGACTTTTTTTTAAACCTTTATTTAACCAGGTAAGCAAGTTGAGAACAAGTTCTCATTTACAACTGCGACCTGGCCAAGATAAAGCAAAGCAGTGCGATAAAAACAACAACACAGAGTTACATATTGTCACGTCCGTCTATGAAATAGGACCAAAGCGCAGCGTTGGTAGCGAACATATTATTTATTTAAACGTACACACGAACAAAATAACGAAAACGTGACGTCTATGGTACAACATGGAAACCACACGAACAAAATCCCACAAACACAAGGTGAACACAGACAGTTTAAATATGGCTCCCAATCAGAGATAACGAGCTGACAGCTGTCACTCGTTACCTCCGATTGGGAGTCATTGACCAAATAGGGAAACACAAAACCAATGACCACCCAACCAAAACAAAACACAACCAAAACGAACACACCCTGGCTCAAAATACAAAGTCCCGGAGCCAGAGCGTGACAGTACCCCCCCCTAAAGGCGCGGACTGCGACCGCGCCTCAAAACCCCAAATAGGGGAGGGCTGGGTGGGTGTTGCTCCTCGGAGGCGGCTCCGGCTCCGGCTCCGGGCTTGACCACCACCCTACTTCAATCCCCGCATAACGGCCCCGATCCGATCTGACCCAGCTGGCTGGATCAGGACTGACGACGCGCACCCCTGGCTTAGCGCGTGAGGCAGGAACGGACCGGACCTGGCTGACGATACGCACCCTAGGCTTGGTGCGTGGAGCCGGAACGGACCTCACCAGGCTGACGACTCGCATCCCTGGCTTGGTGCGAGTAGCAGGAATGGGCTGGACCAGGCTGACGACTCGCACCCTTGGCTTGGTGCGAGTAGCAGGAACAGACCGGACCAGGCTGACGACTCGCACCCTTGGCTTGGTGCGAGTAGCAGGAACAGACCGGACCAGGCTGACGACTCGCACCCTTGGCTTGGTGCGAGTAGCAGGAACAGACCGGACCAGGCTGACGACTCGCACCCTTGGCTTGGTGCGAGTAGCAGGAACAGACCGGACCAGGCTGACGACTCGCACCCTTGGCTTGGTGCGAGTAGCAGGAACGGGCTGGACCAGGCCGACGACTCGCATCCCTGGTTTGGTGCGAGTAGCAGGAACGGGCTGGACCAGGCTGGTGACGCACACCGCAGGTCTGGTGCGTGGAGCAGGAAGAGGCCGGGCTGGGCTGGCGAAGCGCACCTCAGACTCGGTGCGGAGCGCAGGAACGTGCCGGGCTGGGCTGTCGACGCACACCGTAGGTTTGGTGCGGGGAGCAGGAAGAGGCCGGGCTGGGCTGGCGAAGCGCACCTCCAACTCGGTGCGGAGCGCAGGAAAGTGCCGGGCTGGGCTGGCGAAGCGCACCTCAGACTCGGTGCGGAGCGCAGGAACGGGCCGGGCTGGGCTGTCGACGCACACCGTAGGTTTGGTGCGGGGAGCAGGAATAGACCGGACCGTACTGGGGACACACACCACTGGCTCTACACTGGGATCTGGAACGGGCCGGACCGGACTGGCAACACACGCCAGTACCTCTCGCCGTGCCTCTACACCTACCATCCCTTCTTCTACCAATGGCCCCCGTAACCTGGCGGCCTCCTCTGCAACCCCGCTGGACCGCTCCATAGCGGCCTCCTGCTGCCCCGACGTCGTGAGCCCCCCCCTAAAAATTTTCTGGGGGTCTCTCCAGGCCTCCAACATTCTCTCCCATCTCTCGCTCCTCTGTCTCCAACCCTCTTCACTCAGCTCCTCCATGGGCTTGACCCAATCGAAGCTGCCACGGAGATTTATTCGCGATGGCTCTTCGACACGCTGCTTGGTCTGGTCTTGGTGGGATTTTCTGTCACATTTACATTTACATTTTAGTCATTTAGCAGACGCTCTTATCCAGAGCGACTTACAGGAGCAATTAGGGTTAAGTGCCTTGCTCAAGGGCACATCGACAGATTTTTCACCTAGTCGGCTCGGGGATTAGAACCAGCGACCTTTCGGTTACTGGCACAACGCTCTTAACAACTAAGCTACCTGCCGCCCCCGTCACGTCCGTCTATGAAATAGGACCAAAGCGCAGCGTTGGTAGCGAACATATTATTTATTTAAACGTACACACGAACAAAATAACGAAAACGTGACGTCTATGGTACAACATGGAAACCACACGAACAAAATCCCACAAACACAAGGTGAACACAGACAGTTTAAATATGGCTCCCAATCAGAGATAACGAGCCGACAGCTGTCACTCGTTACCTCCGATTGGGAGTCATTGACCAAATAGGGAAACACAAAACCAATGACCACCCAACCAAAACAAAACACAACCAAAACGAACACACCCTGGCTCAAAATACAAAGTCCCGGAGCCAGAGCGTGACACATATGGGGTAAAACAAAACAGAAAGTCAAAATTACAACAGAAAATATATATACAGTGTGTGCAAATGTAGCAAGTTATGGAGGTAAGGCAATAAATAGGCTATAGTGTAAAATAATTACAATTAGTATTAACACTGGAATGATAGGTGAGCAAATAGAGATACTGGGGTGCAAATGAGCAAAATAAATTACAATATGGGGATGAGGTAGTTGGGTGGGCTAATTTCAGATGGGCTGTATACAGGTGCAGTGATCGGTAAGGTGCTCTGACAACTGATGCTTAAAGTTAGTGAGGGAGATAAGAGTCTCCAGATTCAGAGATTTTTGCAATTCGTTCCAGTCATTGGCAGCAGAGAACTGGAAGGAATGGCGGCCAAAGGAGGTGTTGGCTTTGGGGATGACCAGTGAGATATACCTGCTGGAGCGCAGACTACGGGTGGGTGTTGCTATGGTGACCAGTGAGCTAAGATAAGACAGGGATTTGCCTAGCAGTGATTTATAGATGACCTGGAGCCAGTGGGTTTGGCGACGAATATGTATTGAGGACCAGCCAACAAGAGCGTACAGGTCACAGTGGTAGTATATGGGGCATTGGTGACAAAACGGATGGCACTGTGATAGACTACATCCAATTTGCTGAGTAGAGTGTTGGAGGCTATTTTGTAAATGACATCGCCGAAGTCAAGGATCGGTAGAATAGTCAGTTTTACGAGGGCATGTTTGGCAGCATGAGTGAAGGAGGCTTTGTTGCGAAATAGGAAGCCGATTATAGATTTAACTTTGGATTGGAGATTCTTAATGTGAGTCTGGAAGGAGAGTTTACAGTCTAACCAGACACCTAGGTATTCGTAGTTGTCCACATACTCTAGGTCAGACCCGTCGAGAGTAGTGATTCTAGTCGGGTGGGCGGGTGCAAGCAGCGTTCGATTGAAGAGCATGCATTTAGTTTTACTAGTGTTTAAGAGCAGTTGGAGGCTACTGAAGGAGTGTTGTATGGCATTGAAGCTCGTTTGGAGGTTTGTTAACACAGTGTCCAATGAAGGGCCAGATGTATACAAAATGGTGTCGTCTGCGTAGAGGTGGATCTGAGAGTCACCAGCAGCAAGAGCGACATCATTGATATACACAGAGAAAAGAGTCGGCCCAAGAATTGAACGCTGTGGCACCCCCATAGAGACTGCCATAGGTCCAGAAAACAGGCCCTCCGATTTGAAACATTGAACTCTATCTGAGAAGTAGTTGGTGAACCAGGCGAGGCAGTCATTTGAGAAACCAAGGCTATTTAGTCTGCCAATAAGAATGCGGTGGTTGACAGAGTCGAAAGCCTTGGCCAGGTCGATGAAAACGGCTGCACAGTACCGTCTATTATCGATCGCGGTTATAATATCGTTTAGGACCTTGAGCGTGGCTGAGCTGCACCCATGGCCAGCTCGGGAAACCGGATTGCATAGCGGAGAAGATACGGTGGGATTCGAAATGGTCGGTGATCTGTTTGTTAACTTGGCTTTCAAAAACTTTCGAAAGGCAGGGCAGGATGGATATAGGTCTGTAACAGTTAGGATCTAGTGTCACCCCCTTTGAAGACGGGGATGACCGCGGCAGCTTTCCAATCTCTGGGGATCTCAGACGTTACGAAATAGAGGTTGAACAGGCTAGTAATAGGGGTTGCGACAATTTCGGTGGCTAGTTTTAGAAAGAAAGGGTCCAGATTGTCTAGCCCAGCTGATTTGTAGGGGCCCAGATATTGCAGCTCTTTCAGAACATCAGCTGTATGAATTTGTGTGAAGGAGAAGCGGGGGTGGGGGGGGGGGGGCATGGGCAAGTTGCAGCGGAGGGTGCAGAGCTGGTGGCCGGGGTAGTGGTAGCCAGGTGGAAAGCATGGCCAGCCGTAGCAAAATGCTTGTTGAAATTCTCGATTATTGTAGATTTATCGGTGGTGATAGTGTTTCCTAGCCTCAGTGCAGTGGGCAGCTGGGAGGAAGTGCTCTTATTCTCCATGGACTTTACAGTGTCCCAAAACTTTTTGGAGTTAGTGCTACAGGATGCAACTTTCTGTTTGAAAAAGTTAGCCTTTTCTCTCCTAACTGCTTGTGTATATTGGTTGCTAACTTCCCTGAAAAGTTACATATCGTGGGGGCTATTTGATGCTAATGCAGTACGCCACAGGATGTTTTTGTGCTGGTCAAGAACAGTCAAGTCTGAGGAGAACCAGGGGCTATATCTGTTCTTAGTTCTGTATATTTTGAATGGGGCATGTTTATTTAAGATTGAGAGGAAATTACTTTTAAAGAATAACCAGGCATCCTCTACTGACGGAATTAGATCTATATCCATCCAGGATACCTGGGCCAGGTCAATTAGGAAGGCCTGCTCCCTAAAGTGTTTTAGGGAGCGTTTGACAGTGATGAGGGGTGGTCGTTTGACCGCGGACCCGTTACGGACGCAGGCAATAAGGCAGTGATCGCTGAGATCCTGGTTGAAGACAGCGGAGGTGTATTTAGAGGGTAAGTTAGTCAGGATGATATCTATGAGGGTACCCATGTTTACGGATTTAGGGTTGTAGCTGGTAGGTTCGTTGATAATTTGTGTGAGATTGAGGGCATCTAGTTTGGATTGTAGGATGGCCGGGGTGTTAAGCATATCCCAATTTAGGTCACCAAGCAGTACGAACTCTGAGGATAAATGGGGGGCAGTCAATTCACATATGGTGACAAGGGCACAGCTGGGGGCTGAGGGGGGTCTGTAGCAAGCGGCAACAGTGAGAGACTTACTGTATTTCTGGAAAGGTGGATTTTTAGAAGTAGAAGCTCAAACTGTTTGGGCACAGACCTGGATAGTATGATAGAGCTCTGCAGGCTATCTCTACAGTAGATTGCAACTCCACCCCCTTTGGCAGTTCTATCTAGACGGAAAATGTTGTAGTTGGGGATGGAAATTTCAGAATTTTTGGTGGCCTTCCTAAGCCAGGATTCAGACACTGCTAGAACATCAGGGTTGGCGGAGTGTGCTAACGTAGTGAATAACTCAAACTTAGGAAGGAGGCTTCTGATATTAACGTGCAGAAAACCATGGCTTTTACGGTTACAGAAGTCAACAAATGATAGCTCCTGGGGAGTAGGAGTGATACTGGGGGCTGCAGGGCCTGGGTTAGCCTCTACATCACCAGAGGAACAGAGGAGGACTAGAATAAGGATACGGCTAAAGGCTTTAAGAACTGGTCTTCTAGTGCATTGGGTACAGAGAATAAAGGGGGCAGATTTCCGGGCGTTGTAGAAAAGATTCAGGGCATTATGTACAGACAAGGATATGGAAGGATATGAGTACAGTGGAGGTAAACCTAAGCATTGGGTAACAATGAAAGAGATAGCATCACTGGAGGCACCGATTGAGCCGGTCTCGGCGTGTATGGGGGGTGGAACAAAGGAACTATTTGAGGCAGTTTGAGAGGGACTTGGGGTTCTACAGTGAAATTGTATAATAAGAACTAACTGGAACAGCAATAGGCAAGGCACATTGACATGGGAGAGAGGCATAAAGCAATCACAGGTGTTATTAGACAGAGCTAAGACAACAACTGGTAATGGCGATAAAGTTTGGGCTGAGGCTAAACAGAATAAACAGGACAGGGTACCGTGTAAAGGAACAGTCCAGCAGGCATCAGCTGTGCAGCTGAGTGATCATATGGTCCAGTGAACAGCAATATGTGAGTCCGAGAGCAGTTCAAATTGGTGCTTCAGCACAGCGAGCAGGAAGCACGGTTGTAGTTTGCGTGTGCTAGCGGGCCGGGGCTAGCAGATGGATCTTCGTGGTCGTCACAACGGGAAGCCTGTTGAAACCGTGTCGACTCTAGGAGGTCCCGTCCGGTTGACAGAGAGGTAGATAGCCGGGAGATGTGCCTGACTCAAGCCTAGCTCAAGGCTGATTAGCCAATAACAACGTTCATTTGGTTGCAGCTAGCTAGTTGCGATTATCCAGTGTTAATGGTCCAGTGATTCAGTGATTCCGGCAGAAAATCCGATAGGTTCTGGGTCGATAACTCGCTGTGCAGACAGTGCAGACTGTCCGATAGCCACAGACAATGGAGAAAAGCCGCTAATAGCAAGTAGCTAGTTAGCTGGTTAGCTGGCTACTCCCATCCGGTAGACAGAGAGGTAGATAGCCGGGGCAAGCTCAAGGCTAACTGGTGCTACGGGGGCAGTGGTGATTAGCCTACAGCAACATCCATTCGACATCCATTCGGTTGCGGCTAGCTAGATCCGGTGTTATGGTCCATCCAGTGATTCAGTTATTCCGGCAGAAAATCCGATGTTCTGGGTGAAAACCGCTAACGTCGGCTAATAGCAAGTAGCTAGTTAGCTGGCTGGCTAGTTTTAACTGGAGATTCTAGATAAAGGTGAGTAAATAATATAATCCGTTCCGCATTGAGTGAGGCGGGTTGCAGGAAAGTATATTTAGTAGAAGGATGAAAAGTGTGATAGGGAAATATATACGTAAAATACAAAAAAATATACAAAAAACAGGCTATTTACATGGACACACA
The DNA here is from genome assembly GCF_964263955.1 of Coregonus lavaretus. Taxonomy (NCBI): domain Eukaryota; kingdom Metazoa; phylum Chordata; class Actinopteri; order Salmoniformes; family Salmonidae; genus Coregonus; species Coregonus lavaretus. The sequence continues at coordinate 30,984,212 of NC_140004.1, forward strand.
AGAGAACACGACCGCACTGCTACGCAATCTTGGGTTCTGAAAGTTATTGGAAGTTGTATCAGAGAGAGTTATGAGCGATAGAGAAAGCCTTGGATCAGTGAGGATTTTGGCACACAGTGGATGCTCAGGAAATCCCTTCCACAAGGACAGACGGCCCGGCCTTTTCTAAAAGACTCACAGGTGTCTTAACAGGTTGTGGCAGAGCTATACATCTGGCTCTGGGTTGTGGTGGTAGACAGACAGCATTACGTAAGGCACCTGGTATGTCTCCATAACAATATCACCAGCATGACCGTCATATCAAATCAAATCAAATCAAATGTTAATTGTCACATGCTTCGTAAACAACAGGTGTAGACTAAAAGTATAATGCTTACTTATGGGCCCTTCCCAACAATGCAGAATACAATAAAGAATCATAATAAAATAACAATAATAAAACAAAAACAAAAAAATAAGTAACATGAGGAATAAATACACAATGAACAATGATAGCTTGGCGATATACATGGGGTACCGGTACTGAGTCAACGTGCAGGGGTACGAGGAAATTAAGGTAGATATGTGCATATAAGTAGGAGTAAAGTGATTAGGCAACAGAGTAGATAAGACAGTAGCAGCAGCGTACCTGATGAATGTGTGAGTGTGTGTGAATCTAGGGGTGAATCTAGTTCATTATGGTACCAATGTGCCCTGTATGTCCTGATTCTCTGGGACCTCTGTAATTGAATGAAATCAAAATGTTTCCCTGGTGTCCATTTCTAGAATGTGCCATTTGTGTCACTACAGCTATTTACTTTATAGACACAACAACATCATCTTTTGGGATAAATATTTGAATTGGTATAGCCAATAGTCCCAAATGCATTTCGAGGATTTGAGCCCATTGCTTTTAATCTTGAAAAAGCCCCTCTCATCCTAGCCTGGCCATTTGTGGCACTTATACACACTCTCTCCCCAGATCCATCAGGACAGAGAAGGATTTCTGCTACAGATCCAGTGGTGGAAAAAGTACCCAATTGTCATACATGAGTAAAAGTAAAGATACCTTAATAGAAAATGACTCAAGTAAAAGTCACCCAGTAAAATACTACTTGAGTAAACGTCTAAAAGTATTTGGTTTTAAATATACTTAAGTATCTAAAGTAAATGTAATTGTTAAAATATACTTAAGTATCAAAAGAAAAAAAGTATAAGTATAAATAATTTCAAATTCATTATATTAAACAAACAGATGGCACCATTTTCTTGTTTTTATTTATTTATGGATAGCCAGGGGCACACTCCAACACTCAGACATCATTTATAAAAGTAGCATGAGTGTTTAGTGAGTCTGCCAGATCAGAGACAGTAGGGATGACCAAGGATGTTCTCTTGATAAGTGCTTGAATTTGACAATTTTCCTGTCCTGCTAAGCATTCAAAATGTAACAAGTACTTTTGGGTGTCAGGGAAAATGTATGGAGTAAAAAGTACATTATTTTCTTTAGTAATGTAGTGAAGTAAAAGTAAAAGTTGTCCAAAATATATATAGTGAAGTACAGATACCCCCCAAAACTACTTAAGTAGTGCTTTAAAGTATTTTTTACTAAAGTACTTTACACCACTGTACAGATCTCAGTACAGTCAGTGATGTCGCTGTGGGAATGTCCATCAGTGTCATCAGTCTGCCTCTGCCTCAGTCCTCAGACTAGGCCCAGTCTGCCATGGGGGTCCTTGGTGTGGAGGGGGCCTTCTCTGCCCCTGCCCCCCCAGCTAGTATATTCAGGCAGGGCTCGGTGAGTGCTGCCCACTGTGTGTTGCCCACCAATGCCCTGATGACCTTGGCAGTGTCTGGCAGAGCTAAGAGGCTGCACCTGCTCTCTGTCTGAATACTTCTGACAGTCTGAGTGGAGTCTATAGTGTCAGTGTGAACCATGAACTATGTTGTGTTGTACCATTCTGTGTACTGTAGCTTTATTGCAGTTTGATTTGTTTTATTATTTCTGCCATGCTACAGTATGTGGGCATGCATTGTGTACATTGTTTGTCAATGAAAATAACCTTTCAATTTACATTCACGTAAGAGAAAAACCTGTTTAGGAAACAAAGACACTTGTTTTAACACGTACATGATTTACGTCCTTGTCTGCAGATACAGGAGGATCCAGGGCCTGATTTGTAAATGAGCATGCTGTCTGTCTGGCGCTATCTCACGAGCTTCCTTGTCATTAGCATGAAGGAGCAAGGTGTAAGAGTAAAGATGATCTCTATCACACCTAACTAGCAGCTACTAGCTGTCAATCAACACCTGGCTGAGGAGAGGCAGGAAGTAGTGCAGCCTCCTGCAAGGAGTGGGGAGGCATTCCTCTCTCTCTCTCTCTCTCTCTCTCTCTCTCTCTCTCTCTCTCTCTCTCTCTCTCTCTCTCTCTCTCTCTCTCTCTCTCTCTCCCCCCCCCCCAATTTCAGGGCTTTATTGGCAAAGTACAAATGGGAAAGTACAAATGGGAAAATAAATCAACATAAATATGGGTTGTATTTACAATGGTGTTTGTTCTTCACTGGATGCCCTTTTCTTGTGGCAACAGGTCACAAATCTTGCTGCTGTGATGGCACACTGTGGTTTTTCACATACTAGATAAGGGAGTTTATCAAAAATGGGTTTGTTTTCGAATTCTTCTGTGTAATCTGAGGGAAATATGTGTCTCTAATATGGTCATACATTTGGCAGGAGGTTAGGAAGTGCAGCTCAGTTTCCACCTCATTTTGTGGGTGGTGTGCACATAGCCTGTCTTCTCTTGAGAGCCAGGTCTGCCTACGGCGGCCTTTCTCAATAGCAAGGCTATGCTCACTGAGTCTGTACATAGTCAAAGTTTTCCTTAAGTTTGGGTCAGTCACAGTGGTCAGGTATTCTGCCACTGTGTACTCTCTGTTTAGGGCCAAATAGCATTCTATTTTACTCAGTTTTTTTGTTAATTCTTTCCAATGTGTCAAGTAATTCTCTTTTTGTTTTCTCATGATTTGGTTGGGTCTAATTGTATTGTTGTCCTGGGGCTCTGTGGGGTCTGTTTGTGTTTGTGAACAGAGCCCCAGGACCAGCTTACTTAGGGGACTCTTCTCCAAGTTCATCTCTCTGTAGGTGATGGCTTTGTTATGGAAGGTTTGGGAATCGCTTCCTTTTAAGTGGTTATAGAATTTAACAGCTCTTTTCTGGATTTTGATAATTAGCGGGTATTGGCCTAATTCTGCTCAGCATGCATTATTTGGTGTTTTTCGTTGTACACGGGGGATATTTTTGCAGAATTCTGCATGCAGAGTCTCAATTTGGTGTTTGTCCCATTTTGTGAATTATTGGTTGGTGAGTGGACCCCAGACCTCACAACCATAAAGGCCAATGGGTTCTATAACTGATTCAAGTATTTCTTGCCAGATCCTAATTGGTATGTCAAATGTTATGTTCCTTTTGATGGCATAGAAGGCCCTTCTTGCCTTGACTCTCAGATCGTTCACAGCTTTGTGGAAGTTAACTGTGGAGCTGATGTTTAGGCCGAGGTATGTATAGTTGTTTGTGTGCTCTAGGGCAACGCTGTCTAGACGGAATTTGTATTTGTGGTCCTGGCAACTGGACCTTTTTTGGAACACCATTATTTTTGTCTTACTGAGATTTACTGTCAGGGCCCAGGTCAGACAGAATCTGTGCAGAAGATCTAGGTGCTGCTGTAGGCCCTCCTTGGTTGGTGACAGAAGCACCAGATCATCAGCAAACAGAAGTCATTTGACTTCAGATTCTAGTAGTGTGAGGCAGGGTGCTGCAGACTGTTATAGTGCCCTCACCAATTTGTTGATATATATGTTGAAGAGGGTGTGGCTTAAACTGCATTCTCTCTCTCTCTCTCTCTCTCTCTCTCTCTCTCTCTCTCTCTCTCTCTCTCTCTCTCTCTCTCTCTCTCTCTCTCTCTCTCTCTCTCTCTCTCTCTCTCTCTCTCTCTCTCTCTCTCTCTCTCTCTTCACTCTACTGCTGTTGTTGTTATGCCAGTGCTTTACCTAGAGGTGAAAAAACTCAATGAATCATAATGGACAAACTGGAGCAACTGTAATCCTATTTAATCACTGATCACGCACAAGGATATCCAGAGGATTCAGTTGTGTGATTGTAGTAAGGGGATGATGTTGCTGGTTTTGACCATGCAGGATCGGATCAGCAGTTCTGACATATGTATTACAGCTGCATTACCACTGTCAAGTGATGTGATACGGGGTTGTTTTCACCTTATGGTCTAAACATAGAAATATAATTATGGGAATCTGAATCCCCATTCAAGTAAATGGGTCTGTGATAGGTGGACTGCCATTCTATTGGTTATATTTCTACGGGTCCACATTACCTTCCAGTCAGTTTTTACCTTCCCAGGTAACCTAGCCCTAGCTAGTATACTGCAGCTGTGTGGCAGACTCTGTATACCTTAAACGGTGCATTTTGTTTTACCCCTTAGGGTAAAGATCAAATTCCTCCATTTCCCCATTCCTACATCATAATTTTGGAGAATATGGTTTTTTAAATGAACCATATTGCCAATGAGTGTTATCTTTATGTACCTCAGAGTTAAAGACTACAGACAATTGACTTCACTGCTGCAGTGTAAACAAAATCTTGTTGGTGTCCTCATGTTCCATGAGTAAGTGTGAGTTGTCTGAGAGGTGGACGAGGTGGGATATTTATAGGCAATGTTCCCTCTGAACTGTGTGTGTGCCCCGAGACTGCCGCGCAGCCGCGCAGAAAAAATAGAGAGAAGCATGAGATTGAACTTCACTCAACTTTCTAGAGTTTCCCTGTTAGTTAACACTATCAACATTTCCCTTTACTGTGGCAATTGTGATCGAATCAACGCAATATTAGCCACTTTCAATACAGCAAAACGAACTATGCAAGACTTAGTATGCAAAATTAACTATGCAAGAGATTTTGTTGTAGGCAGAAGGCATCAGAGTAGGATTCTATTGCATTGACAAGCACGACTCAGCCCGTACTCTACACAGACCAGAGCGGCATAACCAATCAGAGCTGCAGTAGGTTTATATGCAAATAGACCATTGCCATATCTGGATCTGTGCCATTTACTTTGAACTCGACTGTTTACAGCATGAGCGGTAGTGAGTAGATGCACTTGTTTTTTAGATCAAAGCGAGAGCTGCATGTAGCCACCTGTGCACATTTTGTTAATATCCTTTGCTAGTTATTGAGTTATTAGCCTAGTTATAGATATTTGTAGTCAGCATGATTTATTCCTACAAGAGCACAAATCTTTGAAAAGCAAGTCAGGTAAAGGGCAGTGTTGTATTTTGAAACAGGCTTGAATAAGCTAAGTAGCCAATAGGCAGATGGTAGCATAATTTATCTAATTCTCTGTAATAATGGTATGGGAATAATAATGCATTTTATTTTGTAAAGTGGTTTCTTGCATCAAACAACACAACAACATGTTCAGTCACCTCCTTGTCTGAAGGACAAGTGGATAAAGAGGTTAATGTCAAGCCCTACATGTTTTTTCCCCAAAAGTCTAATGAATGTAGGCCTACATTGGACACCACACATTGGCTACAACTGTAGGCTGAATTATAGAAAAGCTATTTCCATGTTAAAATGATATGGGATGCATTTTCTCCATTGTTTTTAATGGAAGGCCACTGGTCGGCCTGCATTATGATCAAATAGCCATGGTAGCCTACTTTACCACTTTTAAAACTGTAACTTAAAGCGAGTACAGTCTCAGTGTTTACAGTAAACGTGTGCTGGGAGTTTGCACAGAATTTTCACAATGTTCAAGTTTCCGCTCAGCAGACCTGAAATTTGCTCAGTGCTGAAAAAAAATAGAAGGAACATTGTTTATAGGTCTCTCTTTTATACCTCAGAGATGCACGTCAGGTTAGAAGAATAACTGCTTTCAGTTTTACTTGATTGATTGCTAAAAGGAGCTTCTGCTGTTTGCTAAAAGGAGCTTCTGCTGTTTCAGTCAAAACAGTCCTAAATCAAACTTGGCACAAATTTCCATATTTAACAAGGCATCACAAACTAGGAGAGGGGAGAAACAAAAGTCTATTCTGGTGCATGGTTGCATACGCACCAGTTTAAAATGTTTTGGTGAGGTAAAAGTCTTTGATGAACTTCTATGAATAATTATTGAGTTACCGGCTCACCTACAAGAGGGTTATGTGTTTATGTACAAAACATACATGGGCTCCTTTGAGACAAAGTAGATTTTGAAAAATACATCTTAGTGTGTTATCATCAGAACTTACATATATCATAACTCTATATTTTTATAATTTTATGATAATGTCTTCAAAACCTGTTTTGAGATGGTTTAAATAAGTATACCGGTAGAGTTAGAAGATAGAGTTAGAAAATCTAATTTTTATTTTGATATAAATTCATTTAGCCAATGTTTCCAAGATATCTTGCTATATCTGCTGGTGGTAATTTAACTTTGTTAGAAGTTACAAATGTGTTGAGTTTGGTCAGGTCACATACAGCATATTAGCCAGAATGTTACAGTGTGGCATAAAAAATGTATTTATTTTGTATATGTGTTACATTATATTCAATTAGAGAGAATACACATGATGCCATTAATTAAAGGTCAAAGCTCATCACCAAGCTAAAGACCCTGGGACTAAACACATCCCTCTGCAACTGGATCCTGGACTTCCTGATGGGCCGCCCCCAGGTGGTAAGAGTAGGTAACAACACATCCCCACGCTGATCCTCAACACGAGGGCCCCTCAGGGGTGCATGCTCATTCCCCTCCTGTACTCCCTGTTCACTTATGATTGCATTGCCAGGCACGACTCCAACACCATCATTAAGTTTGCCGATGACACAACAGTGGTAGGCCTGATCACCGACAATGATGAGACAGCCTATAGGGAGGAGGTCAGAGACCTGGCCGTGTGGTGCCAGGACAACAACCTCTCCCTCAATGTGATCAAGACAAATGAGATGATTGTGGAATAGAGGAAAAAGAAGAGGACCGAGCATGCCCCCATTCTCATCGACGGGGCTGTAGTGGAGCAGGTTCAGAGCTTCAAGTTCCTTGGTGTCCACATCACCAACAAACTAACATGGTCCAAGTACACCAAGGCAGTCGTGAAGAGGGCACGACAAAACCTATTCCCCCTCAGGAGACTGAAAAGATTTGGCATGGGTCCTCAAATGTATACAGCTGCACCATCGAGAGCATCCTGGCTGGTAGCATCACTGCCTGGTATGACAACTGCTCGGCCTCCGACCGCAAGGCACTACAGAAGGTAGTGCGTACGGCCCAGTACATCACTGGGGCCAAGCTTCCGGCCATCCAGGACCTCTATACCAGACGGTGTCAGAGGAAGGCCCTAAAAATTGTCAGAGACTCCAACCACCCTAGTCATAGACTGTTCTCTCTGCTACCGCACGGCAAGCAGTACCGGAGTGCCAAGTCTAGGTCCAAGAGGCTTCTAAACAGCTTCTACCCCCAAGCCATGACTCCTGCACATCTAATCAAATGGTTACCCAGACTACGCTGCTGCTACTCTCTGTTTATTATCTATGCATAGTCACTTTAATAACTCTACCTACATGTACCTATTACCTCAATTACCTCGGCTAACCGGTGCCCCCGCACATTGACTCGGTACCGGTACCCCCTGTATATAGCCTCGCTATTGTTTTTTTAATGCTGCTCTTTAATTATTTGTTCCATTTATTTCTTATATTTGTTTTATTTAATGTTTTTTTTTTTTTTTTTTTTTTTGGGGGGGGGGGGGTATTCTTTCTTAAAATGGCATTGTTGGTTAAGGGCTTGTAAGTAAGCATTTCACTGTAAGGTCTACAGTCATGGTCAAAAGTTTTGTGAATGACACAAGTATTGGTCTTCACAAAGTTTGCTGCTTCAGTGTTTTTAGATATTTTTGTCAGATGTTACTATGGTATACTGACGTATAATTACAAGCATTCCATAAGTGTCAAAGGCTTTTATTGACAATTACATTAAGTTTATGCAAAGAGCCAATATTTGCAGTGTTGACCCTTCTTTTTCAAGACCTCTGCAATCCGCCCTGGCATGCTGTCAATTAACTTCTGGGCCACATCCTGACTGATGGCAGCCCATTCTTGCATAATCAATGCTTGGAGTTTGTCAGAATTTGTGGGTTTTTGTTTGTCCACCCGCCTCTTGAGGATTGACCACAAGTTCTCAATGGGATTAAGGTCTGGGGAGTTTCCTGGCCATGGACCCAAAATGTCGATGTTCTGTTCCCCGAGCCACTTAGTTATGACTTTTGCCTTATGGCAAGGTGCTCCATCATGCTGGAAAAGGCATTGTTCGTCACCGAACTGTTCTTGGATGGTTGGAAGAAGTTGCTCTCGGAGGATGTGTTGGTACCATTATTATTATTATTTTTTTATTATTATTATTTTTTTTTTTTGGGGGGGTGGATCAGCTTAATATTGCAGATAGATTGTAACTTCTATCAATGTAATTGTCTGCAACACTTCCAATCCCCCATGTTTTTTATATATATACTCCCCTTTATTACTTTTCAACCCCGCCATCCTTTCCCTTCTTGGAGTAAATTAGTGAACAACAATGCCCAGGCCTCTACCTCCGGTCTATACTTACTATCTACACCTTATGGACACAGTTAATTTTACAATAATTATATTATATAAATATATATTTTTTTGCTCCTGAACTACTTCTACTCTCAACCTCTCCGATCATTTTCATGATATCCATCCGGTTTGCTTCTATATGCCATATCTTTCTAACTGTGCTCTTTCCCAAAAGCTCCCAACATACAACCTATATACTTATTATGGACACAGTATGCTTACATTATTAGCTATCTTTGTTATTATTTGTTGTTATTTGTTATTAGTCCCATCCTTCAACTCTATTCAATACCTCCCATCTATCTCTTAACACCATCCATATAGGATTTCTATTTGCCATATATATTTCAACCGTACTGTGATGTTTTACAAAAGTTCTGAACCTTTCTATTCTCATTGCTTCTACAGATTGTGAATTAAAAATAAACGTTTTTGCTAAAAGTATTATTATATTATTGATCAATTGACTATGACTTTTCAGATCACCCAGTAATGCTATCTGCAAGGTTAGCTCCAGGTAAATATTGCAATCCTTTAGCCATTCCTGGACCTGTGTCCAAAAACAAACTACAAATGGACTGAACCAAAACAAATGATCTAATGATTCTGTCTTTTCACAGCAAAATCTGCAGAGCTGGGAAGATTGTATCCCCCATATAAATAACATTCTATTGTTGGCAATAATTGTATATAATAATTTAAATTGAAAGATTCAAATTTTTGAATCCGGTGTCGTTTTGCGTGTCAGTTCATAAACACTATGTCATGGGATCGGTACGTCAAAAATCTCTTCCCAACTATTTTTCAATCTATATGGGACGGCTGTCAATCCTTTGGTCCTTAAGTGAAACTGATATACTTTTTTATTTATCACAGTTTTCCTTAACCAATTATGTTCTTTAATGCAAGGCCGACAGACAAGTTCCTTACTTTCTCCCCCTTCCACTTTCCTCTTCCACTTTTGCGGTAAGGCTGCAATTATTTGGTTGTAATTTTGGGTAGAGCAGACATTTCCATATGTTTTTGTTAGCTGCATGTGCGACATAACTCCACCAGTCCTACCGATGATATCATTTATGAAGATTATACCTTTTTTAAACATTCTGTCAAAAAATAAAGTTTTTTGTCAATTAGTATATTTGAATTTAAACACAAAATTTGTTGCATTATTTGTTCTGTCGTTTCTGGAGGATTAAATTGAAATTGCAACCAACTTTCTATGGCTTGTTTTAGAAATTGTGATATTTGGGAGATGATTTCCTTTTCAAATAACTGCAAATGAGTTGTTGTAATCTGAATAAAGGGAAAAAGGCCTTTCTTGAACATTGGGTGAGACAATCTTACTGACTTGCTTGAGAACCAGTTCGGATTTAAGTATAACTTTTGTATGACTGAAGCTTTTAGTGATAGGTCTAATGCTTTAATATTTAATCATTTCTGTCCTCCGAATTCATATTCATTATATACAGTGGGGAAAAAAAGTATTTAGTCAGCCACCAGTTGTGCAAGTTCTCCCACTTAAAAAGATATGAGAGGCCTGTAATTTTCATCATAGGTACACGTCAACTATGACAGACAAAATGAGATTTTTTTTCTCCAGAAAATCACATTGTAGGATTTTTAATGAATTTATTTGCAAATGATGGTGGAAAATAAGTATTTGGTCAATAACAAAAGTTTCTCGATACTTTGTTATATACCCTTTGTTGGCAATGACACAGGTCAAACGTTTTCTGTAAGTCTTCACAAGGTTTTCACTCACTGTTGCTGGTATTTTGGCCCATTCCTCCATGCAGATCTCCTCTAGAGCAGTGATGTTTTGGGGCTGTCGCTGGGCAACACAGAATTTCAACTCCCTCCAAAGATTTTCTATGAGGTTGAGATCTGGAGACTGGCTAGGCCACTCCAGGACCTTGAAATGCTTCTTACGAAGCCACTCCTTCGTTGGCCGGGTTTGGGATCATTGTCATGCTGAAAGACCCAGCCACGTTTCATCTTCAATCTTCTTGCGTGGAGCCCCAGATCGAGGGAGATTATCAGTGGTCTTGTATGTCTTCCATTTCCTAATAATTGCTCCCACATTTGATTTCTTCAAACCAAGCTGCTTACCTATTGCAGATTCAGTCTTCCCAGCCTGGTGCAGGTCTACAATTTTGTTTCTGGTGTCCTTTGACAGCTCTTTGGTCTTGGCCATAGTGGAGTTTGGAGTGTGACTGTTTGAGGTTGTGGACAGGTGTCTTTTATACTGATAACAAGTTCAAACAGGTGCCATTAATACAGGTAACGAGTGGAGGACAGAGGAGCCTCTTAAAGAAGAAGTTACTGGTCTGTGAGAGCCAGAAATCTTGCTTGTTTGTAGGTGACCAAATACTTATTTTCCACCATAATTTGCAAATAAATTCATAAAAAATCCTACAATGTGATTTTCTGGATTTTTCTTTCTCAATTTGTCTGTCATAGTTGACGTGTACCTATGATGAAAATTATAGGCCTCTCTCAACTTTTTAAGTGGGAGAACTTGCACAATTGGTGGCTGACTAAATACTTTTTTTCCCCACTGTAAATATGCCCTTTTAATTTTGTCTGGCTTGCCGTTCCAAATAAAATTGAATATTTTTTTCTCATATAATTTAAAAAACTGTTCGCTAGGCGTAGGCAAGACCATAAGCAAATAGGTAAACTGGGATAATACTAAAGAGTTAATCAGGGTGATTTTTCCACAAATTGACAGGTATTTTCCTTTCCATGGTAGTAAGATCTTATCTATTTTTGCTAACTTTCTATAAAAATTTATCGAAGTGAGATAATTTATTTCCTTTGGGATATGTATTCCAAGTATATCCACATCACCATCAGACCATTTTATTGGTAAACTACATGGTAATGTAATTTTTAGTGATCCAATACGTAAGATAGTACATTTGTCATAATTTGGTTGTAATCCAGAGAGGTTAGAAAATGTATCAAGATCCTCTATGAGGCTGTGGAGGGATTCTAGTTGTGGATTTAAAAGAAAACATGAATCATCAGCGTACAATGACACCTTTGTTTTTAAGCCCTGGATTTCTAATCCTCTGATATTATTATTGGATCTGATTTTAATAGCTAACATCTCGATGTCCACAATAAATAGATATGCCGATAGTGGACAACCTTGTTTCACTCCTCTTGACAGTTTAAAACTTTCTGAGAAATAGCCATTATTTACCATTTTACACCTAGGGTTACTATACATGATTTTGACCCATTTTATAAGAGATTCTCCAAAATTGAAATGCTCCAGGCATTTATATATAAACCCCAGTCGAACTTTATCAAATGCCTTTTCGAAGTCTGCTATGAATAGTTGGTACCATTCTTTATTCATGGCTGTGTTCTTAGGCAAAATTGTGAGTGAGCCCACTCCCTTGGCTGAGAAGCAACCCCACACATGAATGGTCTCAGGATGCTTTACTGTTGGCATGACACAGGACTGATGGTAGCGCTCACCTTGTCTTCTCCGGACAAGCTTTTTTCCGGATGCCCCAAACAATCGGAAAGGGGATTCATCAGAGAAAATGACTTTACCCCAGTCCTCAGCAGTCCAATCCCTGTACCTTTTGCAGAATATCAGTCTGTCCCTGATGTTTTTCCTGGAGAGAAGTGGCTTCCTCGCTGCCCTTCTTGGCACTAGGCCATCCTCCAAAAGTCTTCGCCTCACTGTGCGTGCAGATGCACTCACACCTGCCCGCTGCCATTCCTGAGCAAGCTCTGCACTGGTGGTGCCCCGATCCCGCAGCTGAAACAACTTTAGGAGACGGTCCTGGCGCTTGCTGGACTTTCTTGGGCGCCCTGAAGCCTTCTTCACAACAATTGATCCTCTCTCCTTGAAGTTCTTGATGATCCGATAAATGGTTGATTTAGGTGCAATGTTACTAGCAGCAATATCCTTGCCTGTGAAGCCTTTTTGTGCAAAGCAATGATGACGGCACGTGTTTCCTTGCAGGTAACCATGGTTAACAGAGGAAGAACAATGATTTCAAGCACCACCCTCCTTTTAAAGCTTTCAGTCTGTTATTCTAACTCAATCAGCATGACAGAGTGATCTCCAGCCTTGTCCTCGTCAACACTCTCACCTGTGTTAATGAGAGAATCACTGACATGATGTCAGCTGGTCCTTTTGTGGCAGGGCTGAAATGCAGTGGAAATGTTTTTTGGGGATTAAGTTCATTTTCATGGCAAAGAGGGACTTTGCAATTAATTGCAATTCATCTGATCACTCTTCATAACATTCTGGAGTATATGCAAATTGCCATCATAAAAACTGAGGCAGTAGACTTTGTGAAAACTAATATTTGTGTCATTCTCAAAACTTTTGACCACGACTGTACAACTGTTGTATTCGGCGCATGTGACAAATACAATTTGATTTGATTTTGATTTGATTTGATTTTTATGGTCCAGATGGGGTCCAGTCCCTGCTGTCCACAGAACCCTTTCAAAAAACAATTCTACCCACATTTTCTTCAGTAAATGTTCTGTTTTAACTGCACCATGCAGCACGATCTATGAATTTACTTTATATTTTTATAATATACTTATATATATATATATACATGTGTTTATATTGGTTACATATATCAAAAAGCCATATCCCTGTATGTGCAAGTAGTGTCTCCTCTGTGTGGGTTCTCTAGGCCTACATCCAAAATGGCACCCTATTCCCTATATAGTGCGTTACTTTTGACCAGAGAGCTATGGGCCATGGTCAAAATTAGTACATTATATAGGGAACAGGGTGCCATTTGGGACACATACTAGGAGTGGACGGTTCCACCTGGACCCCATCATGGCTGCTGTGCTGTGGCGTGGGGTGGGGCTGTGGGGCTGCTGCAGTCTGGGTCTCTGGGACCTCGGACACCCTGTCCTGGCTGATGATGCTGATGAATCTGCCTGCTCCTTGCCCTGTGGCCTCTACCAGATCCATCCTGCAGGGAAACAAGCATGTCTCTCTTTCTCTCCTGTGTGCGTCCCAAATGGCTCCCTATTCCCTACATAGTGCACTAATTTTAAACAGATCCCAGTGGGGGTCCCTGGTAAAAAAAAAGAAAGCGATACACTATAGGGAATAGGGTGCCATTTGGGAAACAGTCTATGTCTGTGTATCCCAGACCAAACACATAGACCTAGCTAGCCTCGGCCCAAACTGCTATATGTTCACTCTGCACCATTAATACTAATTTGCCTCTCTTTATGGTTTTCACATGCTTTTGGCCTCCTCAAAGATCTCTTAGAATCTCCTCACCACAATAAAATGACAATATTCCCTAGGAAACCACATGGCACTTTGTCTCTGATCTTTCTTAACATGATTTGTGAAACGTTTCTGACCACAAGACATCTGCACAGGAGAGGTATGTGATGTATGGGGGAGAGAAGTCTGATATCCCACAACCACATTTAATGGTTCATTTATTGTGTCTAGAAACAGAGCCCTCAGGGACGTCTGTTGTAGGCTGTTATACGTTCTGTTATACGCCAATCTGCCACACAACCAGACAGGGTTTTTTTCTCCCATTCATAGAAGTTTTCAAAATATATAAGGATTGTATTTACACTCGACACATCAACAAATATGAATTTCGAAGGGCACAATTCAAACATATCCAATCATCATATGGGGCTTGTCAACTCACACAAAAAAAATTGACTGGCGACATGCTTACTATAGGATGTTTTCTGCTAAATGTATTCAGTCTCTAATTCCCTGAGGTTAAAAGTGTTGACAATGTCAAAGATTTTACTGAGTTACAGTTCATATAAGGAAATCAGTCAATTGAAATAAATTCATTGGGCCCTAATCTAAGGATTTCACATGACTGGAAATATAGATATGCATCTGTTGATCTGGTGAGTATGCAGGCCATGGAAGAACTGGGACATTTTCAGCTTCCAGGAATTACATGCAGATCCTTGCGACAATGGGCCGTGCATTATCATGCTGAAACATGAGGTGATGGCGGCTGATGAATGGTGCAACAATGGGCCTCAGGATCTTGTCACGGTATCTCTGTGCATTCAAATTGACATCGATAAAATGCAATTGTGTTCGTTGTCTGTAGCTTATGCCTGCCCATACCATAACCCCACCGCCACCATGGGGCACTCTGTTCAGAACGTTGACATCAGAAAACTGCTCACCCACACAATACCATGCAGTTGTGAGGCTGGTTGGGCGTACTGCCAAATTCTCTAAACCGACGTTGGAGGTGGCTTATGGTAGAGAAATGAACATTCAATTCTCTGGCAACAGCTCTGGTGAACATTCCTGCAGTCAGCATGCCAATTGCACGCTCCCTCAAAACTTGAGACATCTGTGACATTGTGTTGGGTGACAAAACTGCACATGTTAGAGTGGCCTTTTATTGTCCCCAGCACAAGGTGCACCTGTGTAATGATCATGCTGTTTAATCAGCTTCTTGATATGCCACACCTGTCAGGTGGATGGATTATCTTGGCAAAGGAGAAATGCTCACTAACAGGGACGTAAACAAATTAGTGCACAAAAATTGAGAGAAATAAGCTTTTTGTGCATATGGAACATTTCTGGGATATTTTATTTCAGGTCATGAAACAAGGGACCAACACTTCATATGTTGCGTTCATATTTTTGTTCAGTGTAGTTAATCTCTAGAACAAAGAGCAACTTAACATGTAGTAGTAGTTGGTCTGGTTTTTCATCCGGTTACAATGTGTTTTATAGTGAACTGTAGTAGAGTCTAGTCAGGCCCATGCAGAGCAGCCACACCCTGCCTAGGTTCCTAACCGTGTCGTGTCTCCAGAGCCAGGTTGTTCTGTTGAACTGGAGCCTTTGGCGTGTTTTGAGACTGATGGTTTGTCAGTACAGTAAGCGGAACGGGAAGCCCTGATGCCAGTGTGTCGTGTTTACTTTTCACTCAGCATATTAGATATCTTCACTTTACTGTACCCTGATGCTGGTATCAGCTGTGCGTGAGTGCCTGCGTAAGGTGTTTGTGTGTGTCCTTGTCCAATTCTTCATTCCATCCCTCCACAGACACACCGGTGAGTTCAGACTTTGATCAGTTTATCAGACAGGAATTCATTCCCCCCCCCCCCCCCCCCCCCCCCCCCACACACACACACACACACACACACACACCTCAACACTATGTGAATATCCACAAGGATTATCTAAGACTGGGGACTTATCCCTGAATAGGGAATCAAAATACATTAACCAAAACAACAACACTGACGACAATCAATGGCTCTGTGCTGTACGTATGAAAGGGGAGATAGTGACCAGTCGATATAGGGCAGGTATTCCTGGATCAAGAGGCTAGGCATGGAACCGGGGATGGGACTGAGGCTATGGGACTGGGGCTATGGGACTGGGGCTATGGGACTGGGGCTATTGGACTGGGGCTATGGGACTGGGGCTATTGGACTGGGGCTATTGGACTGGGGCTATGGGACTGGGGCTATGGGACTGGGGCTATGGGACTGGGGCTATGGTACTGGGGCTATGGGACTGGGGCTATGGGACTGGGCTATTGGACTGGGGCTTTGGGACTGGGGCTATGGTACTGGGGCTACGGGACTGGGGCTACGGTACTGGGGCTATGGAACTGGGGCTATTGGACTGGGGCTATGGTACTGGGGCTATGGAACTGGGGCTATTGGACTGGGGGTATGGTACTGGGGCTATGGTACTGGGGCTATTGGACTGGGGCTATGCAACTGGGGCTATGGGACTGGGGCTATGGGACTGGTGCTCGGGATGGGTCTATGAATGAGGCTAGGTATGGGACTGGGGATAAGCCAAGACATGAGGCTACAGCTGGAGATGGGGTTTTAAGGATGGGGGGGGGGGGATGGAGGGATGGAGGGAGGCCTGCTCTAATGACAGTGTGGTGGGCAGCTGGATCCTGTTTTCCAGTCTGATTGGGGAGCTGGCATGGCGGGGACGAGGCATGGACAGATCCAGCTCTGTATGTGGGCCCTATGTTCATTAGAAGACCAGCACTGGAGCAATGTGGCTTGTTCACAAGCATATCAAGTTAAAAAGGAAGGATTTTCCTGATGGAACAGGGAGGAGGGGATAAAAGGACGGCATTGGTGAACTTCACTAGGAAACTACAACCATGAGACACTTGAAAGTAATCTCTGATCACCCTGCTTTTATTCCTGGCTGCGTTTATTCTTTCCTTCGTGTCTCTCTCACTCCACAAAGCATGCTCAGGCATTTGTGTGTTTCGTTTTTGCGTGGTCTTTTTTTCTTCTCTCTCTCGCTCTTTCTTTCTTGTCTTTTATCTGGCCCGCTCATCTTGTGATTATTTGGAGACCTGGGTTCTGTGGTCTGTGTTTATCTCTGTTTTCCCCAGACTGTGCTGCCTTGCTCCATTCTGCTCCGCCTGCCGCCCGCTGGCCTGGCCTGGTCCAGGCAGAATGCCAGTTGATCAGGTTTCAGTCTGCTTGTGTTTGCCGTCTATGACTGGACTGGCAGAAACCAATAAACACTACACTTCCCCCTCCGTTAGTGAACCATTCTTGCCTTGCCAAAAGGCACGAGGCATTACTGTTGACCTATAGGCTCTTTCTTCCGTCTTCTCCTCTTCCAACAACTTTTGCCCTCTTTTTTCTTCTTTGTCTAAATTCCTTAAATACCTGGCGATATCAACCTAACAAATACAGCCAATTAGAAGCTGGCCTTGGCTCTGACACTTCTGGGAGAGGGTGATTGAGTTATTTAGTGTATCACTGTAACTGAATCTATTATCTATGATGCTGTGGACCCCGGGACTCCATTAGTCTTCTGTTCTGGGGAGGGAGACCACAGGGTGCTGTTGGGGTGGTCCTTTATGTTTGGAATCTGGTCCGCCTAGCTGCCCTGTTTCCAAATGTTTGAATCTCTCTGCCATATCTGGATTGAATTGGTCACCCCCACCTTTTTCTGTTTCATGTGGTTTGTAGTTGCAGCGGGGCTCATGTGGTTTGTATTGTCCTACAGATGGTTGGAGCTCCACCGTCCTCATTATTGAACAAGATACCTACTTGGTTTGCTGATCGTTTTTTTATGGGACGTAAACCTTGAGTCCGAGTCGAGTCCGAAGTCCCTTGTGTTTGAGTCCAAGTCAGAGTCCTTTATACTCGAGTCACGAACAGGGGTGAAAGTAAGGCGATACGGTCCGGTATGGCATCCCAGCAAAATAAATAGTGGGGGTATGCCACACCGGTAAAATGTGAGCCTATCGCAATTAATACAACATGCCAAAAAAACGCTAGGCTATTTTAACATTACTACATGTCAGCCGCATGAAAAATTAGCGAATTGGCTGTAAACCGGGTGGTATTCGCTCCAAATTACGTTGTGGTTGGAGGAGAACACTCACATTTTGTCAAGGGGATATGAGTGGCCGAGACGCTTGCTGACAAGGCGGAGATGAGTGGCTGACACCGAGGCGCACGTGGACAACAGTGGATGCGTCAATTCAGGCTACAAGTGTAGGCCTAATGACAATCGCAGAATGTCATTACAATACACGTAGGTGTTTGTGGACGAACGTGCGCAGGTAGCCTACAGGAGCGCCTTTGTTAAGTGATTGTTTGACAATTAGATGAAAACATCATGACTGGTTGTGTTTATGCCACATTAAAAGGCATAGGTGGCGTGTCCATACGGCTTTCCTTAAAGTAAATTGAATTAAATTGCCAAAATTATATAGCCTAATTAGCTTAGTCCTGTCTATACAGAAAGAAAGAAAAATCATTCAAAATAGGCTACTACACCAGAAAGCATGATTTGGCCACAGAGGATCATTAGCTTCCTAAAAAAAAAAAAGCTGTGGATTATTTTAAATCGCATAGCATACAGTCGGAAGGGCCCGCAATTAGGCAGTGTGCGCTGCAAATACCAAATAGATGATTGTTAAATTGCAAGTGTCAGTGAAAAGCAGAGAGACCCAACCAGGCTATATTAAAAAATACAATCGCGGAAAAACTGTTTGGTAAGCAAATAGCTATTGCTGTAAAGACATGACAATGAAAAGACTCCAATCTGTCTTTTAGTTATCAAAATTATTTCCTTAATTTAGTGAACAGTAGCCTATTGGCAGTGCATATTCACTGTCTTTATCATTGGGTCAGTGCCACTTTTGTTTGTTTTTGGACAATAATTTCCTCCTCCAGGTTATATTGATGTCATTTTGTATTTGTGTCTCCCCTTTTCGTAGGCTGATTATATTGATCACACATAGTTTTTATTGATCTGTTTGTCAGTGTCAGCAGAGTAGGCTACCCTGTAATTTTTGTAATATAAAAAAGAATGCGTGTGCGCACTTGAGTCTCCCGTAGCATTAAGAAATTAAATCTACTTTCACTGCTGGTCACGAGTCTCTAAAAGCTGCAGTCCAACCATTTTTTAAATATAAATTCTGTTACAATGTTGTACTTGTAAGGATAACTAGATAATAGCCTACAGCTCTCTAACATTTGCTGTTGTAGCTAGTATGTTAAATTATGCAAAGAGAGATTTTCTGACAACAAAGTCACTACTGGTCGAGTCCAAGTTGCCACTAGGGACTGCATTTGTTACTGTCTTGAACTGAGGCTTTTGTAAAAGTTCTAAGCGGCAAGGAGTTCCATTGGCTGAGAAAGGCATCATCATAGGCTTTATATTTTCAAACAATACACCAGCATACCTCCATAAAGGCCTTCAAAGGAGATGTCAATGAGAATATATGGACAGGAGACAAATTGTGTACATGCACACAGTCTGTTGTACACACACACACACACACACACACACACACAAAGAAAGAAGGTGAGAATACTGAAATTCTCCTATTCCTGTTGGACGGCCTGTCGTATTCTTCATAGGTCTGAGAACAAAAAGGCTGTTAGACGAAGACAGAGGTAGAGTTGAAGTCGGAGGTTTACATACACTTAGGTTGGAATCATTAAAACTCGTTTTTCAACCACTCCACAAATTTCTTGATAACAAACTATAGTTTTGGCAAGTCGGTTAGGACATCTACTTGACACAAGTAATTTTTCCAACAATTATTTTACAGACAGATTATTTCACTTATAATTCACTGTATCACAATTCCAGTGGGTCAGAAGTTTACATACACTAAGTTGACTGTGCCTCCCGAAAATGTCATGGCTTTAGAAGCTTCTGATAGGCTAATTGACATAATTGGAGGTGTACCTGTGGATGTATTTCAAGGCCTACCTTCAAACTCAGTGCTTTTTTGCTTGACATTATGGGAAAATCCAAAGAAATCAGCCAAGACCTCAGAAAAAAATTGTAGACCTCCACAAGTCTGGTTCATCCTTGAGAGCAATTTCCAAACGCCTGAAGGTACCACGTTCATCTGTACAAACAATAGTACGCAAGTATAAACACCATGGGACCACGCAGCCATCATACCGCTCAGGAAGGAGACGCGTTCTGTCTCCCAGAGATGAACGTTCTTTGGTGCGAAAAGTGCAAATCAATCCCAGAACAACAGCAAAGGACCTTTTGGAGATGCTGGAGGAAGCAGGTACAAAAGTATCTATATCCACAGTAAAACGAGTCCTATATCGACATAACCTGAAAGGCCACTCAGCAAGGAAGAAGCCACTGCTCCAAAACCGCCATAAAAAAGCCAGACTACGGTTTGCAACTGCACATGGGGACAAAGATCGTACCTTTTGGAGAAATGTCTTCTGGTCTGATGAAACAAAAATAGAACTGTTTGGCCATAATGACCATCATTATGTTTGGAGGAAAAATGTGGTGCTTGCAAGCCGAAGAACACCACCCCAACCTTGAAGCACAGGGGTGGCAGCATCATGCTGTGGGGGTGCTTTGCTGCAGGAGGGACTGGTGCACTTCACAAAATAGATGGCATCATGAGGAAGGAAGATTATGTGGATATATTGAAGCAACATCTCAAGACATCAGTCAGGAAGTTAAAGCTTGGTCGCAAATGGGTCTTCCAAATGCACAATGACCCTAAGTATACTTCCGAAGTTGTGGCAAAATGGCTTAAGGACAACAAAGTCAAGGTATTGGAGTGGCCATAACAAAGCCCTGACCTCAATCCTATAGAAAATGTGTGGCCAGAACTGAAAAAGCGTGTGCGAGCAAGGAGGCCTACAAACCTGACTCAGTTAGTTACACCAGCTCTGTCAGGAGGAATGGGCCAAAATTCACCCAACTTATTGTGGGAAGATTGTGGAAGGCTACCGAAACGTTTGACCCAAGTTAAACAATTTAAAGGAAATGCTACCAAATACTAATTGAGTGTATGTAAACTTCTGACCCACTGGGAATGTGATGAAATAAATAAAAGCTGAAATAAATCATTCTCTCCACTATTATTCTGACATTTCACATTCTTAAAATAAAGTGGTGATCCTAACTGACCTAAGACAGGGAATTTCTACTAAGATTAAATGTCAGGAATTGTGAAAAACTGAGTTGAAATGTATTTGGCTAAGGTGTATGTAAACTTCTGACTTCAACTGTATGTCCTGGACAGTCAGGCACACAGCCTCTCTGTGTGACAGAATGTAAACAATGTTTATCTTCCTCCTACACATTTACTGACTGGTATTCTCCTCCTCTAGATTTATGTCACTTTCTTCATGGTTGAACATATTGATACAATTTGAGAAGTACTTTTCATGAATGGTACTTGACTGAAATAGAAGAGACCTTGAAGAAAGACAACGCACAGTAAAGCATTACACTAACGGTACAAGATCAACAACGCAACAAGTAAAGCTACTATTAGTCATCTGTTAACAAGGCTCTCTGTCGATTTTAAAGTAGGCCTAATCATTTTCTATAATGGCTTTTTAAACACAAATAATTACTCTAATTAGAATAAGTATTTCTCAAACAAATAACTAACATTAATGATTTATAATGAGCTAACATATTGTCTCAGTAGCCTGAGATGTAGTCACCAAAAAAGTGTCTGAAGTTAATTCGACCCCAAACTATTTTACTCTCTTCTCCATAAAGAACCATAAATCACTTTCTTGTAAACAGTAGTGACATGGAGCCTCGTGTATTTTGATATATATTTAGGAGACCTCAAGCACTGAAACACGAGCTCTCTTCTGTTTGGGAGACAACTGTAGAGACGTTATAATCACATCTGTTTTGGTGGAAGCTCATTCCTGTGTGTGTGTGTGTTTTTCCTTTTGGAGACGTAAGCAGTAAGCACATGTTGTACACAGATGCCATTGTGCTAATTTGTTCTTATTGTTATAAATGACGTTGTCGTGCTTAAGCATGATAATGCTACCAGTAACAGAGTCACGCTCTGCGTCGGCAGCTGTGTCGCCACCGTAGGGTAGGCCTGGATGGGGAGTCACTGTGTGGTAGGCCTGGATGGGGAGTCACTGTGTGGTAGGCCTGGATGGGGAGTCACTGTGTGGTAGACCTGGATGGGGAGTCACTGTGTGGTAGGCCTGGATGGGGAGTCACTGTGTGGTAGACCTGTCTGGGGAGTCACTGTGTGGTAGGCCTGGATGGGGAGTCACTGTGTGGTAGGCCTGGATGGGGAGTCACTGTGTGGTAGGCCTGGATGGGGAGTCACTGTTTGGTAGGCCTGGATGGGGAGTCACTGTGTGGTAGACCTGTCTGGGGAGTCACTGTGTGGTAGGCCTGGATGGGGAGTCACTGTGTGGTAGGCCTGGATGGGGAGTCACTGTGTGGTAGGCCTGGATGGGGAGTCACTGTGTGGTAGACCTGGATGGGGAGTCACTGTGTGGGGCTGCTACATGTCTGTAAACAGAGACAGGGTGGATTATGAAATGTTGCAGTTCAAGGACAGAGACCCACTTTTTTGGCCTTACAATACTTCATAAATACTCCTAAACACACGCCATGAATTTCATAATTTGATCTCTGTAATATAAGTCCTTCTGTGGGATTAAAATGTTTTTATTAAAATTGGATGTTTGCTGTTCCATTGTTAGTTTGCTGCTCCCCATTACTCTGTGTGGGCCTGTCTGTGTGAGTCTGTCTGTGTGGGCCTGTCTGTGTGGGCCTGTCTGTGTGGGTCTGTCTGTGTGGGTCTGTCCGTGTGGGTCTGTCCGTTTGGGTCTGTCTGTTTGGGTCTGTCTGTTTGGGTCTGTCTGTTTGAGTCTGTCTGTGTGGGTCTGTCTGTGTGGGTCTGTCTGTGTGGGTCTGTCTGTGTGGGTCTGTCTGTGTGGGTCTGTCTGTTTGGGTCTGTCTGTGTGGGTCTGTCTGTTTGGGTCTGTCTGTCTGTCTGGGTCTGTCTGTTTGGGTCTGTCTGTGTGGGTCTGTCTGTGTGAGCGGTGTCCTCCCTCCCAGCAGCTTTTCATCAGGTCATGGTCCTGCATTAGGCTCTCAACACCGGATGACAACTGGCAGCCTCAGCTCCTGAAACCCAGGAGAAGCGCTGAAAAATGCCCTTGATCATGTATGGCCCATTATTAATTGTGAGAGGGACAAGCAGGGACCACAGCGATCATTTTTCTGGGGCCTGGCGGCCAGCGTCCGATGAGCCTAACCTTGGTCCTTCTCTTTTCTCTCTCATCCAAAGCTCATCCCTTTCCTGTCCGCACCGGCTCAATATACACACACACACACACACACACACACACACACACACACAACACACACACACACACACACACACACACACACACACACACACACACACACACACACACACACACACACACACACACACACACACACACACTCAGAAGTACCTTGATACTCCAGTCCAGAGGGCCACTCTGGGGTCCAGGTGCAGGGTCTTAATGAACCAGGGGGTGAGGGGAGTGTTGTGTTCTCCCTGGCCCATGTGAAGTCTCACTCATCACCCCGCCCCTCTTTGACCCTGGATTAGTTTCCTCTTCCAGGTTTAGTGGCAGGATGCTGCCCTCAGCCTGGGCCTTTTCCCACTACCTGAACAGTGTGAGATAGCCTTAGTTTCCCTGGGGAAGGATATTATTGTTGCGCCTGCTGCCTGGAGTTGACTCTTTAAAGCCAGCTTGGAGTTCTCACAACAGAGGTGGTTGTGCTCATCTGGCGTAGCGGACAGGACTCTTTGTTCCTAGTCCTTATGAATCCATCCTGTTATGGTTGTGTTGTGATATACTCTTATGCTGCAGCATAAAGGTTTTACAGTCTCATTATTTGGATGATATGTGTAAATAACACATGATCTCTACCCTGATGTTAGTGATCGCCACTCATTGCGTGACATTCATCCATTATGCATGAAGAACTCTCTTTTCTAAACCAGCAGCATATCCTGTCCTTTAGAGGGACTGCAACGTTGTGTGACCCTAATGCATGACAAATAGACAATGGAACAAACTGAAAATATGGGTCCATTGTACAGACCCTGTACTCATTTTACAAAGTATCATTGAATTTTTAATAAAAGGAAGGAAGTGTATATCTTTGCATCAGGGCCCGTATTCAAAAGCGTCTCAGTGGTGATCTAGGATCAGTTCCCCCTTGTCCATTTAATCTTATTCATTATGATCTAAAAGGCTGAACTGATCCTATATCAGGACTCCGGTGAATATGGGCCCAATCAGCTCTTATAATGAAGTTGTATGGAGAGAGTTTGTTTGGTTGTATTTGGAATTTCAGGTTTTTAAGTCCGGTTCCTTATAAGAGCATCTGTCTGGTTAGGTGGCCTTGAGGCACCCACCCGAGGTATGTCGTTTTCCTGGAAGCCTGTGTGTTTGTTTTGGTAGGGAACATGACTGGTTAGATGACTGTGAAATGGAAGGGTACATGTCTCCCTGCTAATTATGATACGGCTTGGCCTTGTTTTCTTTTCAAAACATCCGCTTACTTTAGATAGAGGAGCGTGTGAGGTGAGAGAAACGAGTGCCTTCGTCAGGTGGAAGAGGTGAAAAGAGGTTTGGCATGTCTTGTGAATGAACACGTACGTACACACACACACGCCTTGTCTGCAGCCTCTCTCTGGCCATTCATGCAGCCTGGGTTATCTGTCCTCATTTTTTCATTGGCTTCCTCACACCTGTTGATGAAATATGCCCTCGCTGGAAAAATAACGCCTGTCAGCACTCCAGCACATCCTGGGCCTGCTCCTCAGAAGTGCCGAAAATATGTCTCTCTCTCTCTTTCTCTCTTTCTCTCTCGCTCTGTTTCTCTCTCGCTCTCTGTCTCTCTCTTTCTTATACTCCCACCTCCACTTCCTTTTAAAAACGTGTTAAAGAGGAGGCATTCTAAGAAGAAAAAGAGGTGAAAGATATAATCCAATCCCTAGTATTGTGTGGTGGGAGTAGCAGGAGGCCGGGGGTGTGTAGTAGAGATCCTCTGGGCTGCCTGGCTGAGTCTGCTGAGAGGTGCATGGAGGTGGCAGGGTGTTGATAAGAGAGGCAGGGAAGTTAAAATATGTGCTAATTGATTAATCACAATACAACATTAAAGCCTGGTACGGCTCTGCTACATATATCTACAGTAACTTGTCTAAATTAAGCCCATTGTGTGTCTAATTTAAACATCACATTTGAATATGTTGAAGTTGGTAAGGATATGCAGTTGTATTGCAGTTTTGTGATTGTATTTGCTTTAGGGCCATTTACTTTAAAGGTTAACACAATATTAACTCCTATTAAATGGCTGACACCGATCTCTGTAGGCCATTATAGCTGCACAATTTGGCAATAGATGATAGAAGATTGTAGCAATAAATGTTATCTCCTGAACTATCTTATAACATTCCTTGTGAAACCAGCTGGCAAGGCTTGTACTCTGAGTCCTGGTGTGTGTTTTACTGTGTATGTGTGCTTGTGTGTGTTCTGTGTTCTTCATTTTCCGTATTCTTCATTCATTGTGTTGGGCCTGTAACTGAAAGGTCGCTGGTTCAAATACCCGAGCCAACAAGGTGAAGAATCTGTCTACGTGCCTTTGAGCAAGGCACTTAACCCTAATTTACTGCAGGGGTGGTACTACAATGGCTGACCCTGTAAAACAATACGTGTGTATGTAGTTGCATGTGTAGGCTTCTGCACACTAGTATTTCTTGTTTAAGGCTGCATGGACTGCCAACCTACCTACAGCGGTGGCCTAACTGACACCCCATGCAACCTGTGGGGCCTGACAAATGGAAAAACCTGATGATGAATGAAGCACAATTACTGACTAGGTTAACAAATGTTCCTAATGATTTATACCCAGATCGGGTTGCTTTATTTTCGCCCGGCAACCATTTTTCCAGTAGGACAGTGGTGGAGCAACCCCTGCTCCAGGCTCCATACGTTGATGCTCTCACACTCTGCTGCAGACATTGACTAATGGGCTATTTGAGACCACCGCCATTGATATTTACCTCATTTTCCTTGCTCTAGATTCCATAATAGCGTGGGGACATTGTCAGGTTTGAGGTTACCTCTCTATTTAGTTATTTTGTCTGGCTGGAGGTGATGGGGGTGAGGGGTCCCCTCTCACTAGTCCTATAGGTCTTGGGTCGCTTTCTGCCCCAGGCGGTGGAGGGAGAGTCAGGGCAGGTCAGACAGTCACCCTGGGGCTCAGAGAAACAGAGAAATTAGCCTTCCTACATATTTTAATACGTCTAGCTCTCTCAAGCCATCACTCTAACACACTCTCTCTCTATGGTTAAGAAAAAACACAAGAATGTTGTTCCTCTTTAGTGACAAGCTTTCTCTAGTCTGAAGTACAAGTTCAATATAGAATCGAGTACTGTATTAAACTAACATGAAGACTTTGCATAGCTATGATATAGGGGATTTGTTTTAGAGGCAGGATATCATTGTATTTACTGTAACAGTCTCCAAACATGCTCGCTATAGATGCTAGAAGGTACTGGGTGCGTTGCACAAATCAAAGGGCATGTGATTGAATTCAAACAAGCCAAAAGGTGTGCATCGAGAGATCTTAATAATTCTTATCAAAATTGCATGCGCTTTCCACTCAACAGACAAAGCCGCTGAAGAGAGCATGTGTACACACTCCCTTTGGAAACACTGCTGAGTAGCTCTGCCATCAGATGTCTGTTGAGATAAGAAGCAGACAGACAGACAGACAGACAGACATAACACACACAGTTTATTTGCAAGCAATACAATTGAGAATAGTTAACCTAGGGCCATTTGGAAAGGTTCTAACCATGCTGTACTGTGTATGTCCATAATTAATTACTTTGATATCTTGACACGTTATATGGAAGAGGAATGAAGTTGACAACACTAGTCTCTTGAAGTTGACAACACTAGTCTCTCTCTCTCTCTCTCTCTCTCTCAAAAGACCCTACTGTACTGTAACGTTACATTCTCATAGAACAAACCATAGGTGCAAAAATGAAGTTAGAAACTCTCTCTGGTTACAGCATTGCGGTCCAACAGGTGGTCTGCCTCAGACCCCCGACACAAACCTAACCATGAAAAATATTCCTTCTGAATATTTACAGTGGACAAGAACCCTCCCCCCTTCCCTCTCCACTACTGGAAATGAGCTCTTAGTGTGTAAGACATCAATCAGTATAATATTTATTAAGAAATACTTAAAGCATGTTCTGTGGTCTAGGGGTGCAGGGCTATAGCATTGCAGCATGGAATCTCTTAAAATAAAAAGCTAATTTGGGTGTCACTGTCAGTTCTATTTAGCACGATTATTCTCTTAATTGCACACTAGAGAGAAAATATAATAACAAATGCGTCTGGGTTGAAGCCATTAACCATCGGTAGTATATTATGATTATATATATCATACAGAGAAACCCAAACTGCAGTTAAATGGGATATTGTGTCCCTGATAATTTTCTGTCTCTTTAGATATTCACTCTAGATGCGATTTTTGTAATTACACAATTTAAGCCTATAGTAGCCTGTAGGTACTGTATGTAACTGCTGGATGGTGAAGTATGGCATGATCTAAGAATCTCTGAAAAAATGTAACCACTCTCAAATTCATAGACAGAGCTATGGATGCAAAGATAGTTTTAACCATGTCTTGAGGCTATACAGTGCTTGTTTACAATTATTTACAAACATTGGAGTTAAAAAAGCTTATATTTTAGGTGCGGATGGGGTAAGATAGTTGAACTAAGCTCATGAGGCATTTATAAATTATATTCTTCAAGAATCAATGGCTATATACAGTATCTCACAAACGTGAGTACACCCCTCACATTTTTGTAAATATTTGAGTATATCTTTTCATGTGACAACACTGAAGAAATGACACTTTGCTACAATGTAAAGTAGTGAGTGTACAGCTTGAATAACAGTGTACATTTGCTGTCCCCTCAAAATAACACAACACACAGCCATTAATGTCTTAACTGCTGGCAACAAAAGTGAGTACACCCCTAAGTGAAAGTGTCAATATTTTGTGTGACTACCATCATTTTCCAGCACTGCCTTAACCATCTTGGGCATGGAGTTCACCAGAGCTTCACAGGTTGCCACTGGAGTCCTCTTCCACTCCTCCATGACGACGTCACAGAGCTGGTGGATGTCAGAGACCTTGCACTCCTCCACCTTCCGTTTGAGGATGCCCCACACATGCTCAATAGGGTTTAGGTCTGGAGACATGCTTGGCCAGTCCATCACCTTTACCCTCAGCTTCTTTAGCAAGGCAGTGGTCGTCTTGGAGGTGTGTTTGGGGTCGTTATCATGTTGGAATACTGCCCTGCGGCCCAGTCTCCGAAGGGAGGGGATCATGCTCTGCTTCAGTATGTCAAAGTACATGTTGGCATTCATGGTTCCCTCAATGAACTGTAGCTCCCCAGTTCCGGCAGCACTCATGCAGCCCCAGACCATGATACTCCCACCACCATGCTTAACTGTAGGCAAGACACACTTGTCTTTGTACTCCTCACCTGGTTGCCGCCACACACACTTGACACCATCTGAACCAAATAAGTTTATCTTGGTCTCAAAACACCACAGGACATGGTTCCAGTAATCCATGTCCTTAGTCTGCTTGTCTTCAGCAAACTGTTTGCGGGCTTTCTTGTGCATCATCTTTAGAAGAGGCTTCCTTCTGGGACGACAGCCATGCAGACCAATTTGATGCAGTGTGCGGCGTATGGTCTGAGCACTGACAGGCTGACCCTCCACCCCTTCAACCTCTGCAGCAATGCTGGCAGCACTCATACGTCTACTTCCCAAAGACAACCTCTGGATATGACGCTGAGCTCATACACTCAACTTCTTTGGTCGACCATGGCGAGGCCTGTTCTGAGTGGAACCAGTCCTGTTAAACCACTGTATGGTCTTGGCCACCGTGCTGCAGCTCAGTTTCAGGGTATTGGCAATCTTCTTATAGCCCAGGCCATCTTTATGTAAAGCAACAATTCCTTTTTTCAGATCCTCAGAGAGTTCTTTGCCATGAGGTGCCATATTGAACTTCCAGTGACCAGTATGAGGGAGTGTGAGAGCAATGACACCAAATTGAACACACCTGCTCCCCATTCACACCTGAGACCTTGTAACACTAACAAGTCACATGACACCGGGGAAGGAAAATGGCTAATTGGGCCCAATTTGGACATTTTCACTTAAGGGTGTACTCACTTTTGTTGCCAACGGTTTAGACATTAATGGCTGTGTGTTGAGTTATTTTGAGGGAACAGCAAATTTACACTGTTATACAAGCTGTAAACTCACTACTTTACATTGTAGCAAAGTGTCATTTCTTCAGTGTTGTCACATGAAAAGATATTCTCAAATATTTACAAAAATGTGAGGGGTGTACTCACTTTTGTGAGATACTGTATATATCATTCATTTAAAAGTACCAAAATGGATGTAGCAATCGCAGATTGGCGCTTTAACATACAACTTAAAGTGGAACTGACAGCGTTTTAAATGCTTTGCCGATATGTAACAAACAGACAATCATAATATCAGTCAAAAATATCAAATTTCCAGTTCATGCAACAAACCAACTTCATGAGGTTTTAAAAATATGTTAGATTTAAAACTTAGAATCTTTCAATTTAAATTATATAAAATTCTTCCTACCAATAGAATGTTATTTATATGGGGGATACAATCTTCCCAGCTCTGCAGATTTTGCTGCGAAGAGACAGAATCATTAGATCATTTGTTTTGGTACTGTCCATTTGTAGCTTGTTTTGGACACAGGTCCAGGAATGGCTAAAGGATTGCAATATTTACCTGGAGCTAACCCTGCAGATAGCACTACTGGGTGATCTGAAAAGTCATAGTCAATCGATGAATAACATAATAATACTATTAGCAAAAATGTTTATTTTCAATTCACAATCTGTAGAAACAATGAGAATAGAAAGGTTCAGAACTTTTGTAAGACATCACAGTACAGTTGAAATATATATGGCAAATAGAAATCCTATATGGATGGTGTTAAAAGATAGATGGGAGGTGTTGAATGGATGTCACGATCGTCTACCAGAGAGGAGGACCAAGGCGCAGCGTTGAATGCGAACATTTTATTATATCAAGATGATCACACGATCAAAACAACAAAAACGAAACGTGACGTCCCTGGTTACATAAACCAACCAACACGGAACACGAAACCACAAACACAAAGTGAAAGACAGACAGTTAAATATGGCTCCCAATCAAAGACAACCAGCTGACACTCGTTGCCTCTGATTGGGAGTCACTCAGGCCAACATAGAAATACAAACATAGAATTACACACCCTGGCTCAACATAACAGTGTCCCCAGAGCCAGGGCGTGACAGTGGAATTGAATGATGGGACTAATAACAACTAACAACAAACAATAACAAGATAACTAATAATGTAGGCACGCTGTGTCCATAACAAGTGTATGGGTTGTAGGTTGGGAGCTTTTGTGAAGGAGCACAGTTAGAAAGATATGGCATATAGAAGCAAACCGGATGGACATCATGAAAATGATCGGAGAGGTTGAGAGTAGAAGAAGTTCAGGAGAAAGAACAAACAAAATGTAATTACTGTAAAATTGACTGTGTCCATAAAATATAGATAGTGGGTATGGGCTGGAATTAGAGGCCTAGGCGTTGTTGTTCACTAATTTACTCCAAGTGGGGAAAGGGTGGCGGGGTTGGAAAGTAATAAAGGGGAATATATATATTTTTTAAAAGGAGATGTATGTATGTATGTATGTGTGTGTGTGTGTGTGTGTGTGTGTATGTGTGTTTATATGAATGTATGTGTATGTGTGTATATATGAATGTATGTGTATGTGTGTATATATATATATATACAGTGAGGGAAAAAAGTATTTGATCCCCTGCTGATTTTGTACGTTTGCCCACTGACAAAGACATGATCAGTCTATCATTTTAATGGTAGGTTTATTTGAACAGTGAGAGACAGAATAACAACAAAAAAATCAAGAAATGTTATAAATTGATTTGCATTTTAATGGGGGAAATAAGTATTTGACCCCTCTGCAAACATGACTTAGTACTTGGTGGCACAACCCTTGTTGGCATTCACAGAGGTCAGATGTTTCTTGTAGTTGGCCAGCAGGTTTGCACACATCTCAGGAGGGATTTTGTTCCACTCCTCTTTGCAGATCTTCTCCAGGTCATTAAGGTTTCGAGGCTGACGTTTGGCAACTCGAACCTTCAGCTCCCTCCACAGCTTTTCTATGGGATTAAGGTCTGGAGACTGGCTAGGCCACTCCAGGACCTTAATGTGCTTCTTCTTGAGCCACTCCTTTGTTGCCTTGGCCGTGTGTTTTGGGTCATTGTCATGCTGGAATACCCATCCACGACCCATTTTCAATGCCCTGGCTGAGGGAAGGAGGTTCTCACCCAAGATTACTTGGCCCGTCCATTGTCCCTTTGATGCGGTGAAGTTGTCCTGTCCCCTTAGCAGAAAAACACCCCCAAAGCATAATGTTTCCACCTCCATGTTTGACGGTGGGGATGGTGTTCTTGGGGTCATAGGCAGCATTCCTCCTCCTCCAAACACGGCGAGTTGAGTTGATGCCAAAGAGCTCCATTTTGGTCTCATCTGACCACAACACTTTCACCCAGTTCTCCTCTGAATCATTCAGATGTTCATTGGCAAACTTCAGACAGGCCTGTTTATGTGCTTTTTTGAGCAGGGGGACCTTGCGGGCGCTGCAGGATTTCAGTCCTTCACGGCGTAGTGTGTTACCAATTGTTTTCTTGGTGACTATGGTCCCAGCTGCCTTGAAATCATTGACAAGATCCTCCCGTGTAGTTCTGGCTGATTCCTCACCGTTCTCATGATCATTGCAACTCCACGAGGTGAGATCTTGCATGGAGCCCCAGGCCGAGGGAGATTGGCAGTTCTTTTGTGTTTCTTCTATTTGCGAATAATCGCACCAACTGTTGTCACCTTCTCACCAAGCTGCTTGACGATGGTATTTTATCCCATTCCAGCCTTGTGTAGGTCTGCAATCTTGTCCCTGACATCCTTGGAGAGCTCTTTGGTCTTGGGCATGGTGGAGAGTTTGGAATCTGATTGATTGATTGCTTCTATGGACAGGTGTCTTTTATACAGGTAACAAACTGAGATTAGGAGCACTCCCTTTAAAAGTGTGCTCCTAATATCAGCTCTTTACCTGTATAAAAGATACCTGGGAGCCAGAAATCTTTCTGATTGAGAGGGGGTCAAATACTTATTTCCCTCATTAAAATGCAAATAAATTTATAACATTTTTGACATGCGTTTTTCTGGATTTTTTTGTTGTTATTCTGTCTCTCACTGTTCAAATAAACCTACCATTAAAATTATAGACTGATAATTTTTTTGTCAGTGGGCAAACGTACAAAATCAGCAGGGGATCAAATACTTTTTTCCCTCACTGTATATATACAGTGGGGAAAAAAAGTATTTAGTCAGCCACCAATTGTGCAAGTTCTCCCACTTAAAAAGATGAGAGAGGCCTGTAATTTTCATCATAGGTACACGTCAACTATGACAGACAAATTGAGAAAAAAAAATCCTGAAAATCACATTGTAGGATTTTTTATGAATTTATTTGCAAATTATGGTGGAAAATAAGTATTTGGTCACCTACAAACAAGCAAGATTTCTGGCTCTCACAGACCTGTAACTTCTTCTTAAAGAGGCTCCTCTGTCCTCCACTCGTTACCTGTATTAATGGCACCTGTTTGAACTTGTTATCAGTATAAAAGACACCTGTCCACAACCTCAAACAGTCACACTCCAAACTCCACTATGGCCAAGACCAAAGAGCTGTCAAAGGACACCAGAAACAAAATTGTAGACCTGCACCAGGCTGGGAAGACTGAATCTGCAATAGGTAAGCAGCTTGGTTTGAAGAAATCAACTGTGGGAGCAATTATTAGGAAATGGAAGACATACAAGACCACTGATAATCTCCCTCGATCTGGGGCTCCACGCAAGATCTCACCCCGTGGGGTCAAAATGATCACAAGAACGGTGAGCAAAAATCCCAGAACCACACGGGGGGACCTAGTGAATGACCTGCAGAGAGCTGGGACCAAAGTAACAAAGCCTACCATCAGTAACACACTACGCCGTCAGGGACTCAAATCCTGCAGTGCAAGACGTGTCCCCCTGCTTAAGCCAGTACATGTCCAGGCCCGTCTGAATTTTGCTAGAGTGCATTTGGATGATCCAGAAGACGATTGGGAGAATGTCATATGGTCAGATGAAACCAAAATATAACTTTTTGGTAAAAACTCAACTCGTCGTGTTTGGAGGACAAAGAATGCTGAGTTGCATCCAAAGAACACCATACCTACTGTGAAGCATGGGGGTGGAAACATCATGCTTTGGGGCTGTTTTTCTGCAAAGGGACCAGGACGACTGATCCGTGTAAAGGAAAGAATGAATGGGGCCATGTATCGTGAGATTTTGAGTGAAAACCTCCTTCCATCAGCAAGGGCATTGAAGATGAAACGTGGCTGGGTCTTTCAGCATGACAATGATCCCAAACACACCGCCCGGGCAACGAAGGAGTGGCTTCGTAAGAAGCATTTCAAGGTCCTGGAGTGGCCTAGCCAGTCTCCAGATCTCAACCCCATAGAAAATCTTTGGAGGGAGTTGAAAGTCTGTGTTGCCCAGCGACAGCCCCAAAACATCACTGCTCTAGAGGAGATCTGCATGGAGGAATGGGCCAAAATACCAGCAACAGTGTGTGAAAACCTTGTGAAGACTTACAGAAAACGTTTGACCTGTGTCATTGCCAACAAAGGGTATATAACAAAGTATTGAGAAACTTTTGTTATTGACCAAATACTTATTTTCCACCATAATATGCAAATAAATTCATTAAAAATCCTACAATGTGATTTTCTGGATTTTTTTTTCTCATTTTGTCTGTCATAGTTGACGTGTACCTATGATGAAAATTACAGGCCTCTCTCATCTTTTTAAGTGGGAGAACTTGCACAATTGGTGGCTGACTAAATACTTTTCTTCCCCACTGTATAATGTGTGTGTCACGATCGTCTACATATGAAGAAGCGGACCAAAGCGCAGCGTTGCGAGTGAACATGATTTATTAATAAACGTACTCACGAAAACAAAACAAAAGACGATACGTGAAGTTCTCAAGTTACAAAACACTGACATACGGAACATGTAACCAGGAAACAAAAACCCACAAACCCCACAGGAAAACATACAGAAA
This sequence comes from Coregonus lavaretus, assembly GCF_964263955.1. Lineage (NCBI taxonomy): Eukaryota > Metazoa > Chordata > Actinopteri > Salmoniformes > Salmonidae > Coregonus > Coregonus lavaretus. The sequence goes on from NC_140004.1 coordinate 31,018,458, forward strand.
TAAATATGGCTCCCAATCAGAGATAACGAGCCGACAGCTGACACTCGTTACCTCCGATTGGGAGTCATTGAACAAACCTAGAAAACAACAACCTAGACACCCAACATAGAACATAAACACATAGACTGCACACACCCTGGATCAACAATAAAGAGTCCCAGCACCAGGGTGTGACAGTACCCCCCCCTAAAGGCGCGGACTGCGACCGCGCCTCAAAACCCCCAAACAGGGGAGGGCTGGGCGGGCATACCTCCTCGGTGGCGGTTCTGGCTCCGGCCTAGACCACCACCCCACCATAGTCACTTCCCGCTTATGTAGCCTCCTCCAAATGACCCCCACCGGTTTAAGGGGCAGCACCTGACTAAGAGGCAGCACCGGACTAAGGGGCAGCACCGGACTAAGGGGCAGTACCGGACTAAGGGGCAGTACCGGACTAAGGGGCAGTACCAGGCTGAATGGCGAATCCTGGCTGGTCGGCTCTGGCGGATCCCGGCTGGACGGCTCTGGCGGATCCCGGCTGGACGGCTCTGGCGGATCCCGGCTGGACGGCTCTGGCGGATCCCGGCTGGACGGCTCTGGCGGATCCCGGCTGGACGGCTCTGGCTGATCCTGTCTGGCGGAAGGCTCTGGCTGATCCTGTCTGGCGGAAGGCTCTGGCTGATCCTGTCTGGCGGAAGGCTCTGGCTGATCCTGTCTGGCGGAAGGCTCTGGCTGATCCTGTCTGGCGGAAAACTCTGGCTGATCCTGTCTGGCGGAAGGCTCTCGCGGCTCCGGTCTGGCGGACGGCTCTGAAGGCTCATGGCAGACGGGCGGCTTATGCAGCGCTTGGCAGACGGACAGTTCAGACGGCGTTGGGCAGACGGGCAGTTCAGGCGCCGTTGGGCAGACGGGCAGTTCAGGCGCCGTTGGGCAGACGGGCAGTTCAGGCGCCGTTGGGCAGACGGCAGACTCTGGCCGTCTGAGGCGCACCGTAGGCCTGATGCGTGGTGCCGGAACTGGAGGTACCGGGCTGAGAACACGCATCTCAGGGCTAGTGCGGGGAGAAGCAACAGGGCATGCAGGACCCTGGGGACGCACATAAGTCCTAGTGCGTGGTGCCGGAACTGGTGGTCCCGGGCTGAGGACACGCATCTCAGGGCTAGTGCGGGGAGCAGCAACAGGGCATGCAGGACCCTGGGGACGCACATAAGTCCTAGTGCGTGGTGCCGGAACTGGTGGTCCCGGGCTGAGGACACGCATCTCAGGGCTAGTGCGGGGAGCAGCAACAGGACGCACAGGACTCTGGGAACACACAGGAGGCTCGGTGCGTGGTGTAGGCACTGGTGGTACTGGGCTGGTGCGGGGAGGTGGCGCCGGAAATACCGGACCGTGCAGGCGTACTGGCTCCCTTGAGCACTGAGCCTGCCCAACCCTACCTGGTTGTATGCTCCCCGTCGCCCGACCAGTACGGGAAGGAGGAATAACCCGCACCGGGCTATGTAGGCGAACCGGGGAAACCATACGTAGGGCTGGTGCCATGTAAGCCGGCCCGAGGAGACGCACTGGTGGCCTGCTGCGTGGGGCCGGCCTCATGACATCCGGCTCAACACTCAATCTAGCCCGGCCGATACGAGGAGCTGGAATGTACCGCACCGGGCTATGCCTGCGTACAGGAGACACCATGCGCTCTACTGCGTAACATGGTGTCTGCCCGTACTCCCGCTCTCCACGGTCAGTCCAGGGAGTAGGCGCAGGTCTCCTACCTGACTTCGCCACACTCCCTTTTAGCCCCCCCCCAAGAAATTTTTGGGGAGTAACCACGGGCTTCCAGCCTCGACTCCGCGCTGCCTCCTCATACCACCTCCTCTCGGCTGCAGCTGCCTCCAGCTCTTCACGAGGGCGGTGGTACTCCTCCGGTTGTGCCCAAGGACCCTTTCCAGCCCGTATCTCCTCCCATGTCCAAAAGTCCTTAGGAGGCTCCCATAAATCCTGCGTAGGTAGGTCCTGTTGCCGCTTGTTACGCCGCTTGGTCCTCTTGTGGTGGGTTTTTCTGTCACGATCGTCTACATATGAAGAAGCGGACCAAAGCGCAGCGTTGCGAGTGAACATGATTTATTAATAAACGTACTCACAAAAACAAAACAAAAGACGATACGTGAAGTTCTCAAGTTACAAAACACTGACATACGGAACATGTAACCAGGAAACAAAAACCCACAAACCCCACAGGAAAACATACAGAAATAAATATGGCTCCCAATCAGAGATAACGAGCCGACAGCTGACACTCGTTACCTCCGATTGGGAGTCATTGAACAAACCTAGAAAACAACAACCTAGACACCCAACATAGAACATAAACACATAGACTGCACACACCCTGGATCAACAATAAAGAGTCCCAGCACCAGGGTGTGACAGTGTGTGTGTGTGTGTGTGTGTGTGTATGTATGTGTGTATATATATATATATATATATATATATATATATATATATATATATATATATATATATATACACACACACAGTGGGGAAAAAAAGTATTTAGTCAGCCACCAATTGTGCAAGTTCTCCCACTTAAAGATGAGAGAGGCCTGTAATTTTCATCATAGGTACACTTCAACTATGACAGACAAAATTATAAAAAAAAATCCTGAAAATCACATTGTAGGATTTTTTATGAATTTATTTGCAAATTATGGTGGAAAATAAGTATTTGATCACCTACAAACATGTTTTAATCAGGTTTTATTTACTGCAGTGTCTATTAATTGTCCAAACGCATGGCCGTTTTCCCTCTATATTACTATAGAATTTTCACAAATGCCTTACTATACGTCATTCCCAAACATTCTAAGAATTGATGAAAACGTGAAAATGACCACATCTAAGTGTTCACTTGTCAGAAATTGTAAAAAAAATTGTCATATTCTGCCTGGGAGTGTATATGAACAGATTTTTACTAAGATTTCACATTGCTAAAACGATGTCAGTTCCACTTTAAACATTGATCTGTTTACTGTTCATTGCATTACTCATCCAAACACATTGTAGAGTAAACCTATGGACTACAATAGAACCACGAGTCCATCTGAATGAACTCAGTGACAACTGAAGACTTGCCTCTTGCCTCAGGCTTTCCTCCATTCAGTGGAGGCTGCTGAGGGGAGAACAGCTCATAATAATGGCTGGAACGGAGTGAATGGAATTTGATACCATTCCACCTATTCTGCCCCACCATTGCCATGAGCCCTTCCTCCCCAATTATGGTGCCACCAACCTCCTGTGCCTCCATTACAGTACCAATGCACACATCCGTATAAACAGTACACACACACACACAACCCAAATATTCTATACGTCATACAGATGCTAGCGCTTGAAAAACACACACACACACAACCCAAATATTCTATACGTCATACAGATGCTAGCGCTTGAAAAACACACACACACACACACTCCCTGGTCTTGGTTGTGGCGTGTGTCAGCCACAGGGCCTGTGAGAGTTATTAGGGTGTACTGACTGATGTGAAGACCTGGAAACAGGGGGCGGTCGAGGCTGCCTTTCATCTGATGTCCTGTTCATCCTCACTCCTCATGGCATGCTGTCACCCGGGGATATGCCTGTCACAAATTCCTCCCCTGCACGTCAGAGACACCCGGTGCTACACACAGCCAAGGGCTCATCCATAGACACAGGCAGAATGTATGGGACACTCAGGTTATGTTCCAAATAGTACCCTATTCCCTATATAGTGCACTATTTTTGACCAGGGCCCAATAGTGCACTATATAGGGAATAGGGTGCAATTTGTGATTCAGCCTCCCTCAACCTCAGTACTTTTGGCATCTGGACAGCAGAGTCTGCTAGGAAATATGGAGAATACAATGTATGCATCATTATTCACCAAGCACCTAGCTTACACTAACAGACCAGTAGGTTATAACCTTAGCTGTAGTCGCACAGTAAGTAATTATATAGTAATAATCTCTCTCTCTCTCTCTCTCTCTCTCTCTCTCTCTCTCTCTCTCTCTCTCTCTCTCTCTCTCTCTCTCTCTCTCTCTCGGTTAAAAGGTCCATAAAAATGTTCAAGGCACAGTGTGGGGAGTCTCGTCCCTGTTAAAATTAATCCACGTGGCAGGCATCAGGGTGAATTACTAAGACATGGCTTACTTACTTATTATTTTGGTATTAAAAGAAAATGGTTCGGGTTGCCATGTGTGCTGAAAATAACTATCATTGATGTTTTTCATTCCCTCTACTACAACACCAGAGACACTCATCGCCAAAAACAGCTCTTTGCCCGAAGGAACATTTCTCAGTTCCTGTGCAAATAAAAAACAGAACACAGCTAGGCAAGACAAAACAGCAATTTTCCACCGCGGGGAGAAAGACAAGTTACTCTAGTTCACACCAATATTTTCTGTTTTCTGTCTGTTCAGCACCAAGTTCCCCCATAACAGGATTTTTATTGTCATCTCCTTTCTTGTGGGACAAATGTGGTCTCCTACATTAAATGCTCTTTGGGTCAAATAGTTATTATGGATACTCTTCAAATATTGACATACATACTTTGTCAGTGAGATACAGTGATACTGAGCCTTGCAGACACCAGCAGTCCCTGTAGGATTTCTTATTTTTCAAACTGGAACTGGGTCAAACAGATATTATGGATACTCTTCAAATATTGACATACATACTTTGTCAATGAGATACAGTGATACTTGGCCTTGTAGACACCAGCAGTTCCTGTAGGATTCCTTATTATTCAAACTGGAACTGGCGTCAATTCTGAGTGCTGTTGTACATATTCATCTTTGCTCTGTTCTACATACTTCCAATGCAGGCATGTTCGCCTACAAATATGAGTCTCTGTATAAACTGCTCCCTAAGCCCGGCTGACAGGTGAATTAGATTTTTTAAGACGACTCGCATGGAAGCTTCTCCACCCTTTGTTAAGTAATAACAGATTACAGGTAATCTCCAGGTAATGGTAGGCTGGCATTCCTCTGCACTCAGGGGTTCGAGGGCATGGGGGACATGTTGGTTTTGACCTAAAAGGTTTATAATCCTGCCTCCACATGTTAAATGGTTTACAGATCAACATGAAATGAGGGCATGTTACAGGGGAAAGGATATGATGGAGACAATGTTGAAGTCTCTGTGTCTTGTATGTGTATACAGGTATATGTGTGTGCCAGTGGAGGCTGGTGGGAAGAGCTATAGGAGGACGGGCTCATTGTAATGGTTGGAATGGAATAAATGGAACGGAGTCAAACGTGGTTTCCATATGTTTGATGTGTTTGATATCGTTCCATTAATTCCATTCCAGCCATTACAATAAGCCCGTCCTCCTATAGCTCCTCCCACCAGCCTCCACTAGTGTGTGCGTGACTAGGTTTGATGGGTTTGCGTGATGTGTTGGTTTCTATGTATGTGTGAATTAGAAAAAAGGAGAGGGAATATTTGTTCTTTGCTTTTGTTTTTGCTCTGGGCTTGTATGTACAGTATAGTATCTTTCTTTACAAGCATGGTTCCAGCCCAATGTTGTTCTTGTATTCAGGACACACATTCAGGACACACATATGTACATACAGCAGCTCCTAACCATTCCACTGAAATAACCATTTACACAGTGCTCATCCTGCCATGTAATTGACGGTGCCTGAAACAGATAGATTTAGCCAGTGACATGTTTTTAAATGCCAATAGTAGTGGGGTCAACCAGAAAGTGATCTGTCCAGAAAAGCTACATTTCTAGATAAAGGGACCTTGAAAACACTTGCAGCATCGTTAGTGCAGCCTCACTTTGACTATGCGTGCACTACCTGGTACAGTAGCTCCCCCAAGTTCATCAAGAACAAGCTACAGACAGCTTAGAATAAAATGTCAAGGGTCATTCTGAATCTTAACCCTCAGGGCTCTTGTTGGTTCTTCTCAGCTCAGTGAACTACAGTGGCTATAAGTTGATCAGGGTAGTTCAGCTGAAGCTGGGATTGGCCCATAAAATTGTGTATATAGTCCCCCAGTACTGTTAGGGACTCTCATTCCTACGGCACGAGAGGAAGTGCCATACATTTTATGCCATGTTGATTCAAGAGTGGTACTGGCCAGAACACGTTTTTATACACAGCAGTGGTAGAGTGGAACAAACTCCCGGCTGAGATAAAAACAGTTTCTGCCCGTCTAAGGTTCAAACACTCCTGCAAGGCTTGGAAAATCTTGAGATAACTTCCTAGCCAAGTGTAAAGCCACTGGTGGAGTGATTTGTTAGATGTGGACATTGTGTATGATTGAATGGATGGCACAGAGTGCCCATGTCAATAGTTTTGCCCTGCAGCCACTTGCCAATAGAGGATCACAATGGAAACCAGTCTTTCACCTACATTTTTGGTGTGTGCGTATGTGTGCCAATCCCAGCACAGCAAGGGGATTGAGAACTGCCTGTCTCCCTCCCAGCTCTGCCATCTTTCACCACAGAGGCTGCCTTACCTCTCATTGGAAATAAATAGAAAACAATACAAATCCTGTTAAGTTTTAAAACCTTTTGAATCTCAAAGAAACCCTATTGAATGGGCCTGTACCATATCCAATAGTCTTTAAAAAGGGATTCAGGAGGAAAGCTGAGGTGAGGTAACTACCTGAACGCTATGCGCTCTATATGGCCTGGTGATCTATGTGATGTGTGTGTGTGTGTGTGCGTGCTTGTGTGTGTGTTTTCCCTACGTGCTGTGAGCCAGCTCATGAGTGCCTGCTCTCCTCGGCAGATGTGAGGGATTTGCTGTGTGCTGCTGCCAGAATCAGAGGTGCCTGTTCAAGGTCACTGACCCTGAGATAGATGGCCATTTAGAGGAAAGGTATCCCCTTAAATTGATTAAACCTGCTGCATCACACACAGTCTCTCTTTAAATAAACACACACACACACCTGATGCACACACACAGGCACACACGCACACACCCTCACACATGCAAGCACACATGAACACACCCTCATGCACGCACACACGCAGACACACACACACATACGCACTCACACACACAGTGGCTAAGATTAAGTGAATGGTTGTCTGGGTTCTCTGCTAGCACGTCTGTTCTATTGGCATGAAGGCCTGCTGGCCTGGAATATATGATCAATTACACCAATGTTCAGTCTCGTTTGAGGATAATGATGACCCTAATGACATTGGAGCAGCACATTAACAACGTTAAGGTTGAGATTCAATCCAAGGTGGGTTATAGAACAGCACACTGGACAGCCGACTATGCACCTTTTAAATGTAATTTACGCTTGAACCGAAAATCCCAGCGTTTACTATGAATACAATCCTTTGAAAGGCAATTGTGTGCATTGTCGGCTGTCGTGTGCACTGCACTATAACGCACCTTGGATTGAATTCCGGCGTAACATACTGTGGCATCAGACTGTATTTATTTTATTTCAGCAATTATCACAGTGTCGTTTCATTCACCTGAGAACTCATCAAACAGCATATCCAGTCATCGCTAAGGCTGTTGCCTATTGACTGAGTGCCCACCCCATTGTTGGAGGCCGCTCTGTGCAGCTACAGTGGGTTGATTCACTGTTTGGAGAGGATTTAGAGCTATCAGGTGGGTCGTGCATTCCGGCTTAGGTTTCCACACCACACGTCACCCTCACCGTGGTGGAAAAGTTTCAGGGGGGGGAGAGAGAGAGTCGTAGGCTGCATCCCAAATGGCACCCTATTCCCTACATCAGGGATCATCAACTACAGTAGATTCAGCCATGGGCCAATTTTTTTCTTGATCGGATGGTCGGGACATAATTACACATAATTTGTAGATATAATATTTCAAACCTTGCTTTCATCTTTACACGATCACGTGTCTCTCTATTATGTGTGGGAATACTTGGGAACAGATTTCCAAAATGATGGGCACTGGTCATAAGTAGTGCACTAAATAGGGAATAGGCATTCACACACCACATACTGTTCTCCTGGTTTTATCTAGCACAGATTGCCTCACTCTGAGCTACAAAACAAAGCCGTACAGCAGTACCCACCTTACTTAACTTAGTCATTCAATACAATTTCTCTTTACATAAACAGACAGAAACGATGAGCAGTGAATGTTCCATTGCTTTGCCCAAAACAAAGACACAGAGCATAAAGTAGCTTGGTTATTGCCCTGCTATTGTCCTACAGTGTTGCTGTGCATTACAGTATCTCCTCTCTCCTCTCTCCTCTCTCCTCTCTCCTCTCTCCTATCTCCTATCTCTTATCTCCTATCTCCTCTCGCCCCTCCTCTCTCCTGTCTCCTCTCTCCTATCTCCTCTCTCTCCTCTCTCCTACAGCACAGCTTGTGTGTGTGGAGAGCTCCAGTTAAATGGAACATGTATTACAAAGCGCGGCCACTTGACTGACTAAGCTCGCTGTCATCGTCTGAGAGAGATTCCAGGGGCTTGTAACAACAGACAGCCAGGTATAACCCAGCCTCACTTTATCAGGGTGTTCCGGTGATTGTCAGCTGGAGAACCATCTGAAATGGCTGTGTGTGTCAACACCTCCAACTAGACTCACTGTTCGACTCACTCCGGATCAGAAAGGCACAGCAGTGTTGGTACATGCATGCATGGTTTCATCCCGTCATCACCCTGTTAGGTACTACAGCACTGGTAGTGTGTCAGTGATCTGTGGAACATACACTGATAGGGGTGATGTTGCTTTCAGTTGTCTTAGAGGTGGGAACATTTGGGATCACTTTGGCAGGTAGCTTTGTGAAGTTCATGGAATGGACTCAGAGACGTATTGTGTAGGATACTTTCTTGCACTGCTCATTGACATTTTCGACCCACTGGTTGCCCTCTAGGTTACAGAGAGCTGGTAGTCCCATTCACCAAACTACCAGGTGTGAAACAGGGAAGGGACTCAGGGGGTATGCTAATTTGGTATAGAGCAGACCAAACTCACTCTATTAGATTAATCAAAACAGGAACATTTTACATTTGGTTAGAAATTCAAAAGGAAATGATCTCAACAGAGAAAAATGTCCTCCTGTGTGCTACCTATATCCCCCCATAAAATCCCCATACTTTAATGAAGACAGCTTCTCCATCCTGGAGGGGGAAATCAATAATTTCCAGACCCAGGGACATGTACTAGTCTGTGGCGACCTAAATGCCAGAACTGGACAAGAACCTGACACCCTCAGCACACAGGGGGACAAACACCTACCTGGAGGTGACAGCATTCCCTCCCCCATATGCCCCCCTAGGCACAACTACGACAACATAACCAACAAAAATGGGTCACAACTCCTGCAGCTGTGTCGCACGCTGGGTATGTACATAGTCAATGGTAGGCTTCGAGGGGACTCCTATGGTAGGTACACCTATAGCTCATCTGTTGGCAGTAGTACTGTAGACTACTTTATCACTGACCTCAACCCAGAGTCTCTCAGAGCGTTCACAGTCAGCCCACTGACACCCCTATCAGACCACTGCAAAATCACAGTCTACTTGAACAGAGCAATACTCAATCATGAGGCATCAAAGCCAAAGGAACTGAATAATATTAAGAAATGCTATAGATGGAAGGAAAGTAGTGTTGAAACCTACCAAAAAACAATTAGGCAACAACAAATTCAATCCATTCTAGACAACTTCCTGGACAAAATGTTCCACTGTAATAGTGAAGGTGTAAACTTGGCAGTAGAAAACCTAAACAGTATATTTGACCTCTCAGCTTCCCTATCAAATCTAAAAATCTCTAACAGAAAACTGAAGAAAAGTAACAACAGTGATAAATGGTTTGATGAAGAATGCAAACACCTAAGAAAGAAATTGAGAAACCTATCCAACCAAAAACATAGAGACCCAGAAAACCTGAGCCTACGCCTTCACTATGGTGAATCACTAAAACAATACAGAAATACACTACGGAAAAAGAAGGAACAGCATGTCAGAAATCAGCTCAATGTAATTGAAGAATCCATAGACTCTAACCACTTCTGGGAAAATTGGAAAACACTAAACAAACAACAACACGAAGAGCAATCTATCCAAAATGGAGATGTATGGGTAAACCACTTCTCCAATCCTTTTGGCCCTATAACAGAGAACAAATAGCAAAAAAATATACATGATCAAATGCAAATCTTAGAATCAACTATTAAAGACTACCAGAACCCACTAGATTATCCAATTACATTGAATGAACTACAGGACAAAATACAAACCCTCCAACCCAAAAAGGCCTGTGGTGTTGATGGTATAATAATATAATAATATGCCATTTAGCAGACGCTTTTATCCAAAGCGACTTACAGTCATGCATGCATACATTTTTGTGTATGGGTGGTCCCGGGGATCGAACCCACTACCTTGGCGTTACAAGCGCCGTTCTCTACCAGCTGAGCTACAGAGGTATTTTACATTTAAGTCATTTAGCAGACGCTCTTATACAGAGCGACTTACAGTTAGTGAATGCAAACATTATTATTATTATTATTATTTTCATACTGGCCCACCGTGGGAATCGAACCCACAACCCTGGCATTGCAAACACCATGCTCTACCAACTGAGCTACACCAACTGAGGTATCCTCTGTATCCTCATTGAGGTATCCTCAATGAAATGATAACATTTACAGACCGCAAATTTCAATTAGCTATACTTAAACTCTTTAACATCATCCTTAGCTCTGGCATCTTCCCCAATATTTGGAACCAAGGACTGATCACTCCAATCCACAAAAGTGGAGACAAATTTGACCCCAATAACTACCGTGGGATATGCGTCAACAGCAACCTTGGAAAAATCCTCTGCATTATCATTAACAGCAGACTAGTTCATTTCCTCAGTGAAAACAATGTACTGAGCAAATGTCAAATTGGCTTTTTACCAAATTACCGTACGACAGACCACGTATTCACCCTGCACACCCTAATTGACAAACAAACAAACCAAAACAAAGGCAAAGTCTTCTCATGCTTTGTTGATTTCAAAAAAGCTTTTGACTCAATTTGGCATGAGGGTCTGCTATACAAATTGATGGAAAGTGGGGTTGGGGGAAAAACATACGACATTATAAAATCCATGTACACAAACAGTGTGTGCGGTTAAAAAGTGTGTGCGGTTAAAATTGGCAAAAAACACACACATTTCTTTCCACAGGGCCGTGGGGTGAGACAGGGATGCAGTTTAAGCCCCACCCTCTTCAACATATATATCAACGAATTGGCGAGGGCACTAGAACAGTCTGCAGCACCCGGCCTCACCCTACTAGAATCTGAAGTCAAATGTCTTCTGTTTGCTGATGATCTGGTGCTTCTGTCACCAACCAAGGAGGGCCTACAGCAGCACCTAGATCTTCTGCACAGATTCTGTCAGACCTGGGCCCTGACAGTAAATCTCAGTAAGACAAAAATAATGGTGTTCCAAAAAAGGTCCAGTTGCCAGGACCACAAATACAAATTCCATCTAGACACCGTTGCCCTAGAGCACACAAAAAACTATACATACCTCGGCCTAAACATCAGCGCCACAGGTAACTTCCACAAAGCTGTGAACGATCTGAGAGACAAGGCAAGAAGGGCCTTCTATGCCATCAAAAGGAACATAAAATTTGACATACCAATTAGGATCTGGCTAAAAATACTTGAATCAGTTATAGAACCCATTGCCCTTTATGGTTCTGAGGTCTGGGGTCCGCTCACCAACCAAGAATTCACAAAATGGGACAAACACCAAATTGAGACTCTGCATGCAGAATTCTGCAAAAACATCCTCCGTGTACAACGTAAAACACCAAATAATGCATGCAGAGTAGAATTAGGCCAAAACCCGCTAATTATCAAAATCCAGAAAAGAGCCGTTAAATTCTATAACCACTTAAAAGGAAGCGATTCCCAAACCTTCCATAACAAAGCCATCACCTACAGAGAGATGAACTTGGAGAAGAGTCCCCTAAGTAAGCTTGTCCTGGGGCTCTGTTCACAAACACAAACAGACCCCACACAGCCCCAGGACAACAACAACACAACTAGACCCAACCAAATCATGAGAAAACAAAAAGAGAATTACTTGACACATTGGAAAGAACAAACAAAAAAACAGAGCAAACTAGAATGCTATTTGGCCCTAAACAGAGAGTACACAGTGGCAGAATACTTGACCACTGTGACTGACCCAAACTTAAGGAAAGCTTTGACTATGTACAGACTCAGTGAGCATAGCCTTGCTATTGAGAAAGGCCGCTGTAGGCAGACCTGGCTCTCAAGAGAAGACAGACTATGTGCACACTGCCCACAAAATGAGGTGGAAACTGAGCTGCACTTCCTAACCTCCTGCCAAATGTATGACCATATTAGAGACACATATTTCCCTCAGATTACAGCGATCCACAAAGAATTCGAAAACAAACCCAATTTTGATAAACTCCCTTATCTACTGGGTGAAAAACCACAGTGTGCCATCACAACTGCAAGATTTGTGACCTGTTGCCACAAGAAAAGGGCAACCAGTGAAGAACAAACACCATTGTAAAGAGAGAGAGAGAGAGAGAGAGAGAGAGAGAGAGAGAGAGAGAGAGAGAGAGAGAGAGAGAGAGAGAGAGAGAGAGAGAGAGAGAGAGAGAGAGAGAGAGAGAGAGAGAGAGAGAGAGAGAGAGACTCAGGGACTCAGGTATCTTGAATATAATACTTTCCACAGAGAAAGATGGAATGAGAATAAGGAAGTGAGGGCTTATGTGTCGTCCCTCACTCTACCCTACCAAGCAGTGATCCAGCAAGGCCCCTTCACTCTGGTAGTTTCTGGCAGGGGAGCGTAAAAAAACCTGCTGTAGCTAAATCTAGAGTGCCATTCAGGTTGCTCTCAGTAGGATCATGAACCTTGGAGTCTGCCAATTCAACGCAGGAACTCACTCACGATGACTAATGTGGCACAGCAGGCATATGTCCCAGCCGCCCAGCCTTGTGTTGGGCCCTGGTGACATGATGCAAGACAAACTTTCACAAGGCAAACCTGACACTTCACAAGACCGTGTTTTTCAGAAACCCCATGCATGGAGGATAAAAAAAAAAAAAACGTTTTAACACTACTGGGGGATAGAAAGCCCAACGGCTCATGAGAATATCAGATTTTGTAGTGCTAGCTAGCTGGCTGGGTAGGAGAGGTACAGCTGACCTCAGTCTTTGGCATGCTGCTGTGCCACTCCTGTTCGCGAGGGGTTAGCCAAGACATTAGGCCCAGTGACGGATAAGATTGGACTGAATTGGTCCAACCCCACTTTCTGACCCAGACAGAGTTTTCCAGTTGGGGGCATGGAAGTTTTACTTAGTGTTATCAATTTTTTCAGGTAGGGTAGTCTTTTTGAAGAATGACCTGTTTCTTCGCCCTGTTTAAGGGTTGTCAGGATAGGGGGAGGGGAGGGAGGCTGGGTCACTGAGATCTCTGTCACTAGTGTGGATATGAATATGAGGACATGCTAAGTTGCTAGCTAACTCTGCGGCCCCTGCTCTGGGTTGAGCTGTTGCTCCCTATCTCACATCTGTGTGGCTGCGTCCAGGACCAGGCCAGCCAGCCAGGCCAGAGGCAGGCAACTGCTCTCTGTCATTACTCCCCTGATGGAGGGATCCATTTCCCTCTGACCTCATCCCTCCGCCTCTACTCCACATCCATCCATCCCTCCATTCAGCAATGATCCCTCTCTCTCGCTCTCTCTCTCGCTCTCTCTCTCTCTCTCTCTCTCTCTCTCTCTCTCTCTCTCTCTCTCTCTCTCTCTCCTCTCCTCTCCTCTCCTCTCTCTCTCTCTCTCTCACCCCTCTCTACAGTCTCTCTCTCTTTCTTATTAGCTCACTCTCTCCCATTGATCTCTGGCTTTGCGGCATGGAATAACAATTACTCAATATTTTAAAGCTTATACCCACATTCAGTTTTGCCTGAGGCTGTCTCTGTAGCAGTAAACCAAAAATCATTTAAGTATGAGAATAACAGGGAAGGGAAGAACTAGTTTTCTGCGGGACTCTACACCTTTGTTTGTGACTGAGTAAACAGGCTGTTGTCATGCTGACTGCAAGGAAGGCTTGTGGTTAAAAGGCTTGGTACCCTGGAGTTGCATTTCAAGTTCTCTTCTCTTTTGATTCTGCTGCCGCAGAATGGGGATGAGAGAGAGAGAGCAGAGACCCACACAGCCATCAACACGCCAGCCTATAGCTGTGTCTCCCAAGACGTGATGGATAGAATCAATAAAGCCTCACTCTACCCCATCTTTATCATTAGTCCGCCTGGGCCGTTTGAAGAAGCAGCGTTTGAAAAGCAGGCTGTTGCTGAGTCTCAAATGGCACCCTATTCCCTATACAGTGCACTACTTTTGACCAGTTCCCATAGGGCTCTGGTCAAAAGTAATGCACTATGTAAGGAATAGGGTGCCATTTGGGACGTACTCTCTCACTATTTATAGGCCCAGCAGGGCTGGAGGGACCTTTCAGTAAGCTCATCTCATCGCCTTTTATCACACATCTCCGTGTATAATAACTCTGGTCTCTCCACAGCTCCAATCCATCATTCCCATTGGTTAGCCACCGCTCTCTCTTCGACCAGTCAGTCCACACAGGACTAGCTATGGCCAAGGCTCAGTCCGCCCCTGTGATCGATGGCTATGGTCTGGGACAGAGAGGGAAAGAGAGAAAAAGAGGAATGGAAAAACAAAAAGGGAGAGGGGAAAAGAAAGACAGACGGGAAGAGAGAGAAGAGAATGAGGGATAGAAGGGAAATAGAAAGTGAGGGAAAGAGGGGGGGGGGTTCTGAGAGGTTACAGTGCGGATGAGGAGGGGTGGCAGAGAGAGAGAGAGGGAGGGAGGGAGGGAGAGACTAACCTTGTGGTGGGCCATGGAGGATAATTCTGAATGCATTTCAGTGATGCAATTGTTGGACCACTCTGGGAGGAGTTAAACAGCAAAACATTTGGTCGCCTGGCAACAGGGGTTACAAGCAGCAGTTGTACAGAGTTATGAGGAACGGTGGCGCATGATGTTTAGCCCCGGATATGGTTTCAGAATTGTGTGGGGGGCGGAGAGGGGCACAGAGGAGTCCACCTGTCCTGGGATGTCAGTGTCTGTTGGGGCCTCTAGGGTCTGGGTCTGGGGGTTAGTGGAGGTGTGTCGTTTGGGGTGTCTAGAAGAAGCATTCACACAGCATATAAGTTAAAGAATAGCTCATTACATGTTACTAAGCCATGTGATGAGGGTGTTTGGGAGGGTTTTGAAAGGGATAAAGAGAGGGGGGGAGAAAAAGACAGGGAGGAATAGGAGGGTAGAGGGGAATAGAAGAGTAGAGGGTAAAGAGGGGTAGAGAGAAGGAGAGAGAGATGGAGGGAGGTAGAGAGGGGGATGTAATAGAATCCTAATATACTCCCTGAGGGGAGTCTGGTCCCGTGAAGCGCTGGGCTGTGGCTGGGACTGGGGCCTCCTCATGACACCTGTTGTTGGGCTGAGCAACGCAGCCAATAGTTATGGGAGTTTATCAAAATTGGATTTGTTTTAGAATAATTTTTGGGTCTGTGTAATCTGAGGGAAATATGTGTCTCTAATTTGGTCATACATTTGGCAGGAGGTTAGGAAGTGTAGCTCAGTTTCCACCTCATTTTGTGGGCAGTGTGCACATAGCCTGTCTTCTCTTGAGAGCCAGGTGTGCCTTCGGCGGCCTTTCTCAATAGCAAGGCTATGCTCACTGAGTCTGTACATAGTCAAAGCTTTCCTTAAGTTTGGGTCAGTCACAGTGGTCAGGTATTCTGCCACTGTGTACTCTCTGTTTAGGGCCAAATAGCATTTTAGTTTGCTCTGCTTTTTTGTTAACTCTTTCCGATGTGTCAAGTAATTCTCTTTTTGTTTTGTCATGATTTGGTTGGGTCTAATCGTATTGCTGTCCTGAGGCTCTGTGGGGTACCCCATAATGACAAAGCGAAAAATAATAATAAACAGAAATACTTTATTTACATAAGTATTCAGACCCTTTGCTATGAGACTCGAAATTGAGCTCCGGTGCATCCTGTTTCCATTGATCATCCTTGAGATGTTTCTACAACTTGATTGGAGTCCACCTGTGGTAAATTCAATTGATTGGACATGATTTGGAAAGGCACACACCTGTCTATATAAGGTCCCACAGTTGACAGTGCATGTCAGAGCAAAAACCAATTGTCCGTAGAGCTCCGAGACAGGATTGTGTCGAGGCACAGGTCTGGGGAAAGGTACCAAAAAATGTCTACAGCATTGAAGGTCCCCAAGAACACAGTGCCTTCTATCATTCTTAAATGGAAGAAGTTTGGAACCACCAAGACTCTTCGTAGAGCTGGTCACCCGGCCAAACTGAGCAACCGATGGTCACTCTGACAGAGCTCCAGAGTTCCTCTGTGGAGATGGGACAACCTTCCAGAAGGACAACCATCTCTGCAGCACTCCACCAATCAGGCCTTTATGGTAGAGTGGCCAGACGGCATCCACTCCTCAGTAAAAGGCACATGACAGCCCGCTTGGAGTTTACCAAAAGGCACCTAAAGGACTCTGACCATGAGAAACAAGATTCTCTGGTCTGATGAAACCAAGATTGAACTCTTTGGCTGATTGCCAAGCGTCATGTCAGGAGGAAACCTAGCACCATCCCTACGGTGAAGCATGGTGGTGGCAGCATCATGCTGTTGGGATTTGTTTCAGCGGCAAGGACTGGGAGACTAGTCAGGATCGAGGGAAAGATGAACGGAGCAAAGGACAGAGAGATCCATGATGAAAATCTGCTCCAGAGCGCTCAGGACCTCAGACTGGGGCGAAGGTTCACCTTCCAACAGGACAACGACCCTAAGCACACAGCCAAGACAACTCAGGGTGGTTTCGGGACAAGTCTCTGAATGTCCTTGAGTGGCCCAGCCAGAGCCCGGACTTGAACCCGATCGAACATCTCTGGAGAGACCTGAAAATAGCTGTGTAGCTTGAGAGGATCTGCAGAGAAGAATGGGAGAAACAGATGTGCCAAGCTTGTAGCGTCATACCCAAGAAGACTCGAGGCTGTAATCTCTGCCAAAGGTGCTTCAACAAAGTACTGAGTAAAGAGTCTGAATACTTATGTAAATAGTATATTTCAGTTTTGTATTTTTAATAAATGTGCAAAAATGTCTAAAAACCTGTTTCTGCCTTGTCATTATGGGGTATTGTGTGTAGATTGATGAGGGGAAAAAACTATTTAATCAATTTTACAATAAGGCTGTAACGTAACAAAATGTGGAAAAAGTGAAGGGGTCTGAATACTTTCCAAATGCACTGTAAGTATAGCCAATTGGAATTTGTGGTCTGTACAGTTTATCATTTCATTTTGGATACCATCAACACCACAGGCCTTTTGGGTTTCTCTCTCTCTCTCTCTCTCTCTCTCTCTCTCTCTCTCTCTCTCTCTCTCTCTCTCTCTCTCTCTCTCTCTCTCTCTCTATCTCTCTCTCTCTCTCTCTCTCTCTGTCTTATCCTCTCTCTCTCTCTCTCTCTCTCTCTCTCTCTCTCTCTCTCTCTCTCTGTGTAATCCACACGTATTACTCTTTCCCCCCTGAAGTCCCCTGCTTTCCCCCCTGAAGTCCCCTGCGTTTCCCCTGAAGTCCCCTGCTTTTCCCCCTGAAGTACCCTGCTTTTCCCCCTGAAGTCCTCTGCTTTTCCCCCTGAAGTCCCATGGTTTTTCAGCATGTCTTCCACAGAGCTCTGTCTGTCAGTAAACTGATTCTATTCAATTTGTGTAACATGTTCACTCTGGCAGCGCCAAGCTAAATCCTGATGGAATGACAGCTTATGCCCTCTAAACCTGTCACACTGGGTGCACCTCAACCTGCTCCGGCTAAATGTAGCCCATAGGCTCTGATCTGGGATCAGCTTTACCTACTCCAATCCTAGGCCTAAGAATTTGTAGTAAAAACACAACACTGACCATAGATCAACCTTGTCCTCTACAAATGAAGTCTCTGGATATTTACATGGACTGTATTTTCATTGCTGAATTGCACAATTCACGAAGACACACAGACACAAACTCACTTGCTGTACATGGAGGAGAGAACGTTCTCTCCCAAACATGACACTGGTGTATTTCAGAGCTCATTTGTCATAATTATTTACCTGTTTGACTGTAATACCACCATTCAATATATTCCCAGCATCATTGCACAAACACTAAAAACACTGTCATTTAGGGTTTAAAAGAAGAGAAGAGAACAGCATGTTAAAGGCTGAATTCCTTCCATGTAGAGGTTAAAATACCATCCCAACATACAGTACAGGACAAGCATGTGTGCAGCACATCTGGTATGTATGCTCACTGTAATCAGTGTGGGAGCTCGGCTGTAGTTGGAGGATAGAACCTCTTATTTGGGTTGACATCTGAGGAAGTGATTTGGGCTGTCTCTCTGTCCCCTCCTGGTCTGCCTGCACTATCCAGACATCAGGCTCGGTCTCTGCCCAACGCCTTACAGCCCTGTTAAACCAGATGGCCCCAGGCCACAACACAACACAACATGGGATGGTCTCATTTAGGCCAGAACAAACCACAACATGATGAGATAGTCTAACTCATACAGACTGAATAACACACAGAGGCTGATACTGCCATGGAATAATCTACACAGTCGGAATATGATGAAACACACACCCGAAAAGGTTTTGATTCTTGTCACTATTCTTGACAAAGTTATGCAGGTAACTTTAGAAGTTGTCTCTAACTTTTGGCAGTGGACTGCCCTGGGTGGATAGAACTCCCTTCATCCCTCTGTGAGTGTGTGTCCGCCTGGCCGAGGTCAGTCTGGAGAAGACTCAACACTCTCTGTGTGTGTGATAGGAGAGGCCTGCTGCTCGCCGGGGGCCAGAGAGAGGCCCCACCCTGCTCCCATGACACCTGCTGCAGCTTTCAGCCTGTAATGTGTCAAAATCCTCATAGCATACTCTGACCTAGCAAGTTATCCCCTGTTATGCTCCAAATTAGGACTTTATGAATGTCTATCTCATGTTTCAGAGCTTTTGTGTTTTTGGTGGCCAGGAACTGAAAGATAATGATGTATCAATGTTTAAAAAATCTGGACAATGTACTTTAAGTGCTGCCAGTGGAAAACATAATAATATCTGTCTACTTTATCTGTGTGTTACATCTACAGATGCTCTTCCTGCCACAGTGAATAATATCTTCTCCTCTTGATGAGTCCTGTCAGGGGAACCAAAGTAAATATCTGTCAGTCTTTGATTTCACCCTCGGCTGACTGGGCTGTCAGAGTGCATTCAAGAGTTATGGATTATTTAATTGTTTACAGTGAGGGAAAAAAGTATTTGATCCCCTGCTGATTTTGTACGTTTGCCCACTGACAAAGAAATGATCAGTCTATAATTTTAATGGTAGGTTTATTTGAACAGTGAGAGACAGAATAACAACAAAAAAATCCAGAAAATCGCATGTCAAAATTTTTTGATTTGCATTTTAATGAGGGAAATAAGTATTTGACTCCCTCTCAATCAGAAAGATTTCTGGCTCCCAGGTGTCTTTTATACAGGTAACGAGCTGAGATTCGGAGCACACTCTTAAAGGGAGTGCTCCTAATCTCAGCTTGTTACCTGTATAAAAGACAGCTGTCCACAGAAGCAATCAATCAATCAGATTCCAAACTCTCCACCATGGCCAAGACCAAAGAGCTCTCCAAGGATGTCAGGAACAAGATTGTAGACCTACACAAGGCTGGAATGGGCTACAAGACCATCGCCAAGCAGCTTGGTGAGAAGGTGACAACAGTTGGTGCGATTATTCGCAAATGGAAGAAACACAAAATAACTGTCAATCTCCCTCGGCCTGGGGCTCCATGCAAGATCTCACCTCGTGGAGTTGCAATGATCATGAGAACGGTGAGGAATCAGCCCAGAACTACTCGGGAGGATCTTGTCAATGATCTCAAGGCAGCTGGGACCATAGTCACCAAGAAAACAATTGGTAACACACTACGCCGTGAAGGACTGAAATCCTGCAGCGCCCGCAAGGTCCCCCTGCTCAAGAAAGCACATATACAGGCCCGTCTGAAGTTTGCCAATGAACATCTGAATGATTCAGAGGAAAACTGGGTGAAAGTGTTGTGGTCAGATGAGACCAAAATCGAGCTCTTTGGCATCAACTCAACTCGCCGTGTTTGGAGGAGGAGGAATACTGCCTATGACCCCAAGAACACCATCCCCACCGTCAAACATGGAGGTGGAAACACTATGCTTTGGGGGTGTTTTTCTGCTAAGGGGACAGGACAACTTCACCGCATCAAAGGGACGATGGACGGGGCCATGTACCGTCAAATCTTGGGTGAGAACCTCCTTCCCTCAGCCAGGGCATTGACAATGGGTTGTGGATGGGTATTCCAGCATGACAATGACCCAAAACACACGGCCAAAGCAACAAAGGAGTGGCTCAAGAAGAAGCACATTAAGGTCCTGGAGTGGCCTAACCAGTCTCCAGACCTTAATCCCATAGAAAATCTGTGGAGGGAGCTGAAGGTTCGAGTTTGCCAAACGTCAGCCTCGAAACCTTATTGACTTGGAGAAGATCTGCAAAGAGGAGTGGGACAAAGTCCCTCCTGAGATGTGTGCAAACCTGGTGGCCAACCACAAGAAACATCTGACCTCTGTGATTGCCAACAAGGGTTTTGCCACCAAGTACTAAGTCATGTTTTGCAGAGGGGTCAAATACTTATTTCCTTCATTAAAATGCAAATCAATTTCTAACATTTTTGACATGCGTTTTTCAGGATTTGTGTGTTGTTATTCTGTCTCTCACTGTTCAAATAAACCTACCATTAAAATGATAGACTGATCATGTCTTTGTCAGTGGGCAAACGTACAAAATCAGCAGGGGATCAAATACTTATTTCCCTCACTGTATTTACTTTTCCCAGAAGAACGATACGTTTTTTTATTTATTGAGAGTTATATTTGATCCTCTGAGACGTCATATACCTTTAGTGTCACAGTGACACTCGTCAGATGCCTTACTGCACACGCCTAATTGGTGTCACGTTTCTTCCTCTGGGCACTTCTACTACTTTTCTCCTTCCCTTTTCCCTTCTTTCTCTCCGGTGTGGTTTGATGTTCCTTTTGCAAAAATACTTCACGGACATAGAGGAGGAAGTGAGAGAGCGAGGAAGAAAGAGAATGAGGGAGAGAGAGGGAGAGAGAGAATGAGGGAGAGAGAGGAAGAGAGAGAATGAGGGAGAGAGAGGAAGAGAGCATGAGAGAGAGAGAGGGAGAGAGAGAGAGTGAGAGGGAGATAGATAAAACCCTATGACATGACTGCATTGTGCTGCATAGCCAGCTCCTGTTTTGAGAAACTGAGGTTCCATTGCCAATGCAAACACTGTGGAGTTTTCCATGGCTACAGGCTGACGCTATGTTAGTTAACCCTGGGCCAGCCAGCCAGCCTCAGCCTGGCTCCGGGCCCTCTGCCCTCTGGCCCAGGCCCTCGGCCCTAGGCCCAGGAACCAGACAGTGGCTCCTCTCGGGGGCCTGTCACTTTGAATGACTCCATGAATAGCCAAAGCCATTCATAGCACCATTCATCGGCTGTAAGCTGTTTTGACATTGCCTAATACCTCTCTTAGACTTGGCCAGGGTCTGGGTTCAGGGCCCTATTCATGACAGGGGAAATGTCCCAAATGGCAACCTACTCCCTGTATAGTGCACTACTTTTGACCAGAGCCCTGTGGGCCCTCGTCAAAAGTAGTGCACTATATAGGGAATAATGTGCCATTAGCCAGGCATACAGGGGTCACGGTGCGGTGGTAGGTACATGGCTCAAGACTAGCCTTTTTCTGCTCTTGTGAGTAGGAACATGGGAATGTTTCTGGCATGTGTCTCAGAAAGCTGGACGGCTATCAAGACTTAGCCTGACATCACTCACTCCTGTCCATCTCCCATCAGTCTGACTGGTGTTAAAAGACCTTCATTATGTAGACACTTTAGTCTGTGGGCCATTCTGAGGGGATATTCCTAGGTATTTCTAGATTCCGCATGCACACACACACACACACACACACACACACACATGCACACACACACACACTCACACAAAAGTTGGCATTGGCGTAATGCTGAATTCGTCCAAAGCCAAAAGAAAGTGGAGTGTAAGAAGCACAGGGTAAAACTGTGAATGATGTGTAGAGAGATCTGGTTACAACCCCTTCACAGCACTCCAGTGTTGTGCAAGACAGACTTAGGCGGCAAGGTATTCTAAGCATGAGTTGAATGTACATGTATATATTTTGGGGGGGAGGATACAGTATATGAATAGCTTATTACTGATTAAAGAAGAACAACGTATGTTAAAACATTTATGTGACACTGCAACATTACAACATACACAGTTTGGCTTTGGTCTTTCCACTTTGGAAATTGCCATTCATAACATAACATATGCATTGCAAATTTGAAACATATCATACGAATTGTCATTCGTAACATATCATACGAATTGTCATTCGTAACATATCATACGAAATGGATGATGGATATCCACAAATTAATACATACCATACCAAATGTAACATATTATACTAATTTGAGCGTACCGGATTTTCGTTTACTATGTTACATCTACCCCTGAGTCCAGGTTGGAGGGGGGTGACAGGTCTTGTTGGAATTTGACTTCTAATCCCCTGGACAAGTCTCAAACCCCATGATGTGTCTCAAGCCAAAGCACCTTGGCCTTGTCCTTTAATGTGTCTGAGGGACAAGTGGTGGAGAGCAGTTGGCTTTATGGGAGGGTTATGGCTACAGAGTCCAATACAGCTTGTCCCCTGTAGCTCAGTTGGTAGAGCATGGCGCTTGCAACGCCAGGGTTGTGGGTTCGTTTCCCACGGGGGGCCAGTATGAAAATGTATGCACTCACTAACTGTAAGTCACTCTGGATAAGAGCATCTGCTAAATGACTAAAATTAAAAAATTTAAAAAATATTATGCATTAGTGCCATCTATTGGTCAGTGAAAAAACACTGAGCTGTCTTCAGTGTTCATTATGGAGGGAACTTTCCCCTGAACGTTCAACGGACTATGACTGCATTGTCAATCTGTTTGCTCAAAATGCATACAGTAAAGAGTTGTTATGTTATGAACATACAAATAATACATCTGTCAATTCCATTGAAACTGCAGATCAGTTCTCATTGTAGGAAAAGTTAACAATGAAGTGAATAATGGACACCATTCCCAAACCTGCTGTGTAACCACAGCACCCCTGTATCTGAGAGACATCTTGTGTTAGTGAGTGTTTCTCTTTTTTCTAAGCAGACACCTGTCCACCTAGGGTTTAGTGAGGCCTGAAATCATAAAGTGATTCAATGTTAGGTAGGCTTGCCAACCTGCAGCTATTGTGCCCATGGATAAAGTGCTTAAATGTCTTTGTCATTTTATGACATGTATCAAACATCAAATAATGGCAGCAGCTGGCTTATAGGTAGTGTGCACAGTGCAATAACTCAGAAATATTGCATTATTACAAAAGCAACAACACAATAGGGACACAAAAATAGTATTGGTTTTCATGGTGCATTGGTCAAATAGCAGGCTAAATGTAAGAAAACCGCAGGCAGAGCAGAGGGATAAACAGACTTTAAAGGAGTATATTGAGTATACACTGTACAATCCACCTGCTGCTATCTCTCAGCGCTGGCATTCACAACCCAGCATCTCTTCCTGTAGTGCGCAAATTGACATGTCATCGCTTGGCTATATTGATCAAACCTCAGGTGCAAAGTGGAGCACCGCTGGACACCTTGCCCCTTTTTTTCATAAACCTCAAACACTTTAAACCCTGCCAGCCAGTGACGTGACTCTCTCCACCTCTCCACCACTATGGGGCTCAAAGTAAGTAAACAAGGTCTGAAAGCCTGCAATCGGTTCCCTTCAGAAAACGCCACAAAACAACCTTTAACTGCTGCCTTTAGCTTTCAGGGCCATACAAACAGGCGTTAATGTGATCCTGCAGGCCCAGCCTTAGTACCCATACTCCTCCTTGCCCTAGTGTCGTCTGCTGACAGCTCCTGTTAAGGCTCTATTGTGTGAACATGGACTCAGAGGACAAGGGCTAGTCATTTAAAAGCACAAAGAATGGGCCATGGCGTGCACCCTCCTCCTCCTCCTCTTCCTCTTCCTCCTTCTCTTCTCTTCTCCTCTCCTCCTCCTCCTCCTCCTCCTTCTCTTCTCTTCTCCTCCTCCTCCTCCTCCTCCTCCTCCTCCGTCTCTTCTCCTCCTCCTCCTTGTCTTCTCCTCCTCCTCCTTCTCCTCCTCTCCCTGCTCTCCTCTTACCAGAATGCTCTCTCCCTCTCCTTTTTCTACTCTCCCTCATACCTGGGTGATGAACGTCACTCCCCAGGCATCTCCTATGCGGTTTTGCAGGCCAGGGGACTGGAAAGGAGAGTGGAGTGGAGATCCCCAGTTCCTCTAAAGATAGGCGCAGGCCCAGATATGATTGTTTAAAAATGGTGATGACAGATGAGTAGCTCTCAGTCATATTTATGTAGTTAGATGGTCTTGCATCTTGACATTGTACAGCTAGAAGTGCAACAGGCAGGGAGAGGTCCAAGTGATCTCAAAAGTAAACAGCCATTTACAGTACGATAATAATGGCTTACTTTCACTCCAATAATTTGAGGTTTCAGATACTCACTGATACTAATTTCTCACTAAATCAAAAACTATTTTGTTTTTTACCGTCTATAACTAAGGTCTGGATTCAGTCCGTATTGTGGCAGTATTGCAGAAGATCAGCGTTAAAATTGAAAGGTAATTTCCAATTGAGCCGACATTTGCAGCATGCGGGAACATTGCCTTTATATTTAATTCGAGCTATAGTACTTATCTTCCACGATACTTCGGCGATACGGACTGAATTCAGCCCTTAATATTATGTTTCAAGCTAAATGTGCATGCTTCACTTTCATTTTCCCTCTTGGATTACTTTAGATTTATGGGCCAAATGACTCTATGTTCACCAAATGTTTCTATTTCTGAGGATATTATGTAAGCGCAATCAATGTTTCTTTCCATATAAAAAAATCCAGAGGTCACCAAGGTTATGGAGACAAAGGGCTTTATGGGAGTGGAAGCCCGGTGTGCCAGGGATGACAGACGCTACCAGCTGATTGGCCGGTTCCTGCTCGGATGGGATTCGCTGTCAACAGGTCCCAATTAGCCAAATCAGAATAGGAGGAAGTGGTACAGAAAGGATACTTTGTTATAGTGCCACTGTTCTGTTTGTGAAGCTGTGGCAAAAACTAAACACAATCGCTCCTTCTTTCTTTCCTCTCCCATTGACCCGTTACAGATTCTATGGGGGTGAATTAACATGGGGTTTGTCGTTGTTGTGGTGTTGCTTTGTTGATGCCCCATCCCAGATGAACCTATGGGATAATTGTTGTGGCCCTCAATGTTACCGATGATATAAATATTGCCTGTTATTGCTGCTTCTGTGAATCTGAATAGGATTCAATGGGCCAACCTGCTTCCTGACATAAATACATCATCAAGAGGACATTGTGATAACAGACAAACACAGGCACAAATTCAAACCAGAAGTCTGGGGTTCATTGGAAATAATAGATCTTTAAAAAAGTTGTTCATGTGAAAATAGTGGAATAGAAACAGCAGACAGACTCTGTGTCCTAAAGGAGGATGTTGAGTCATTCTAGGAACAAAAACACCAGACCCACATACATCACAGTAGTCAGTCTGTGAGACAGAGAGTCTGTGAGTATTGTGCAAAGCAGAGGGGTATACTACAAAGCAGAATCAATGAGTTAGCCAGCTAACATTGATAAACAGCCAGAAATAACTATTGAGGTTCCGGTTTCATTAAGAAAGCTAAACATAGGTATGTGTTTTTGGTTGTTGAGTTAAATAGACCATATTCATTTCAAGCTTATCTTTAAAAAAATAATAAGTTATTTCAGAATATTTAGTCAAGTTAGCTGGCTACCTCATTGATCCAGCTTTGTAGTATACCCTTCTGATCTAATCAACACATTTAGCATGGTGCTTTGTGGGCAGTGAAATGTCAAATCTCTTCCAAATCAGAACAGAGTTAATTTGCACGGCTGACTGTGGTACTCTCAGATTATATTTCAAATGTTTTTGGGTGCTGAATCCTCATAGTAAAGTCCATATCATGAAAGAGATGGACAGTACAACATAAATCATTTTTAATAATGCATTTTATTTTTCGTACAGATTATGGTGTACTGTTAATCTTTTTCACTACATGGCCTGACTGTCTTGCCAGGGCAGGGGTCAATGAGTGATTGGGCTTTGACCTCTGACCTGAGGAAGTGATTTAGGTGGAGAGTCACTGAATGTCAGATTCATTTAGTCTGCTGCTCTGGTATCAATGAAGGCTTCAATACCTGTAGTGGCAGAGAGTGAGGATGGATCAGTAATAAGATGACTCTCTCTCTCCCTCCCTGTCCCCCCCATTCACTCTCTCTCTTCCTCCCCCATCTTCTCTCTCTCTCTCTCTCTCTCACACTCTCTCTCTATCTGTCCCCCTTCTCTCTCCTCCTCTCTCTCTCTCTCTCTCTCTCTCTCT